>NC_029790.2:18513171-18575691 GCF_000816755.2 Arachis ipaensis | reverse complement strand
GAATTACATTGAATTAATTATTTTATGATTATTATATTATGACTTTTTTATTAATTTTTTTAAAAATATTTTAAAGATATCCATAGATAACTGTGTGTATCTACATTCTCTAAGGAGATAATTAAATAGGGACTTGCGACGAAGATAGAGAGGAGATGGAGGGTATTTTTTTTAAACAGGAGTAAAGGATGCAAAAGAAAATCTGCTGATGTGGGTCAAATATTGGTTCAGAATTTTCTCAATAAAGAATTGCTTCGTCAGTAATATAGTTCCAAACCAACAAATAACCTAAATCAAAGTTTAATTTGTTTATCATGAATGCAAACTAATAAAAACCGAGAGTATTAGATCTCGGGTCGTCTCTCAAAGGAATTGCAGTGAGGTGTGCATATTATCGGTTATAAGAAAACAGGGAGTTTTGAAGACAAAAAGGCAAGAAATTAAATTGTAAGAAAGTAAATCTAACAATGAACTAAAGGAAATGTAAATACTAAAAGACACTCATGGCAAGGATTGAGAATCAAGACTTTTTATCTAAGTCTTTAACCACAAACATGGTGATTACCTAGAGTTAATCCTATTTCGTCATCTCCAACATAGGGAGAAAGTCAAATAGGCATAGTCAGTCTTAATCCATAGGTCTTACTTGTTAATGAAAACAAGAACAACTAACAACATTAAATCACCAATCAATATTGTACAACAATTACTCTTGTGTCACTAATCATGATATGATAATTACAATAGCTAACCCAATTAGTCAACCTCTAATGGCGAAATAAGTCAACCGGACTTAATCAATCTCAATCCATAGGTCTTACTCGTTAATGGAAACGAGATTAATTAAAATCTCCAAATTATCAATCAATTCGGACATTAGTAACTCAAGGTCACCTCAATTACTTAATTTCAATTCCAAGAGCGCAAAAATCTACCCTAAAACTAAGAAAAGTGTTTTCACAAATATTTGGAAGGTATAAAAGTAAAACATGGTAAAATTATAATAATAATAAAATCTAAAACTACCAAATGTAAGAAAACAATAACCGTAACTCAATTAAGCATCAAGAAAACATAAAATATCATATTGCATTAAAGAAAACCAAAATTAACAAGAGTTCATGAAACTAAAAGAAACAAAATCAAGAAATTAACAAGTAAAACTAAGAATTAAGATGTTAGAACAATAAAAAGTAAGGAAAACTAAATTAAAACAAGATCATCAAAACTTAAATCTAGGGAGAAATTAAGCTAAAAACTCTAAAATTCTAGAAAGAAGAGAGAGCTTCTCTTCCTAGAAATCTAACCTAAAACATGGCCTAAAACTATCCTAATGCTCTCCCCCTTGATCCTCCTTGAAAATTGCATCAAATACTGCAGGAATGAGTTGGATTGGGTCAAAAAAAGCCTTGAAATCATGTCCCCCATGTTTACTTAAGTAAATCACGTGCTAACAGTCATGCGTATGTGTGAGGAATGTGTACGCACAAATTGGCGAACTTCCAAAACATGCATACGCATGAGGCATGCATACAGGCAATTTGAGATTTATGCGTACCATAAGACATGCGTACGCACGATCCTAAGAATCTCCAAATTTCATTTCTTCAAAAATTCTCTACTTTTGCATACATTTTCTTCACTTCTAAGCGTTAAATCACTCAACAAACACATCAAGACATCGAATGGACTTAAAGTGAATTAAATTTAGCAATTTAAGAGCCTAAAAAGTATGTTTTTAATCATTAAGCATAATTAGAAAGAATTCATACAACTATGCTATTTCAGTGAATAAATACAAAATAAGTTGATAAAATCCACCCAATTTGATCCAAAATTTATCGTAAAATTGTGGTTTACTAACCTTCCCACACTTAAACAATAGCATGTCCTCATGCTAAACATCAAGAAAGACAAGAAAAGGGGTATCAACATTTATTCTATGCAAGTATCTAAATGCAATCTATCTAAATGCATGCAACTACTCTACCTAATACTACCTACCTCTATCTACTTTATTTACTTGGTCAAAATAATTCAATTTCCAAGAAAGCATGTGAACAATCAAGGTTAAAGACAATAGCAACAAATTCAAATCCAACAATTTATTAGAGTCATTGAAAAGAATTGAGAACTTACAAGATAAGAGATAATACTAGGTAAAAACATAGAATTGAGCAATCAAACACCTCATCAGATGTGTATATTCTCTAATCACTCAAGTGTATAGAGTTCATTCACTCAATTTTCTTCTAATCTTACTTTCTAAGATTTGTTTTTCATCTAACAGTCAACAATTATTTAATGTGTGCATACAAGTATCATGAAGACTTTTTCAAAGGTTGTAACAGGGCTAGGGTAAAGGTAAGGATGTATATGGCTAAGTGAGCAAGCTAAAATTTGAATCTTTTGTTAACTTAAACTCTCACCTAACATATAACAACCTATGCAATTCTAATACCACATAACTACCCATTATTTCACTTTTCACATACTCATGCATTCTTTTCAATTTACATTATATGCATTGTTATTATTACTTTTCATTGGGCCTTTATCCCATTTTGATTCTTTTTCTTTCTTTTCTTTTCTCTATTTTTTTTTTAATTTTTTTCAAAGTGAAATATATATACAAGTGTCAATGCATATGATTTACACAATTAATACATGAGTATGTACTCACTTTTTAATATTTTCAATAAAAATATAAAACACACTTTTATCAATCAATGTTCCCAAATTTCTCCACACTTATATATTACACACTCTCACTAGCCTAAGTTAATCAAAGATCTAAATAAATGACATTTATTATTTTTTACTTAAGGCTAGTAATGTGCTGAAATTAAGAACAAATGGGGAATTAATAAGGTTTAAAGTTGGCTAACAAAGGTAGATGAAAGGGTAAGGCTCTAAATGAAACAACGGCCTTAATCATGTAAATGCATATATACACAGAATAATAGACATTGAAGGAATTACCATGTGTTCATAACACGCAGCGGAAGAAAAGAAAGTAATCCTTAAAGATCTATTTTTGTGCTTAAATTTTATTCCAATAATTTAATATATAGATCAGATCTAAATACTTGAGTACGCTAGTAAAAATCTTTTTCTCCTTCGATGGTACGAAGGCGCTATGCGTATCCACACCGAGACCAACCTTTGCTGTCAACTCTTTGACCAATGGATATCTGATCTAAATTGAGAAACCACTTGCAACTCTTTGTACACCATAAAATTCTTCTCCAAGAATTAGGCTCACATACATTTATGTGCGTAGAGGTAAAGGAATAAAACTCTTGTTATTCTCTTCTCATTCTGTGATTCCTCTATTCTTGGCATACACATATATATAGTATGAGATTTGTTAATGATTTTAAATTTGAATCTCAATTCAAATTTGAATCATATCTTGAAATTCTAAATCTGAATCCTTCAAATTTATGAATCATATCATAATTTAATTTGAAACAGAATCAGTTAGGATCTCATCCAAATTTAGAAATAGAATAACTAATTATTCTCAAATCTCATTTAATATTCTCAATTATCATACTATTATTATATTCTTGGTGCTAGTAAAGAATATAATAATATTCTATTTGAATTAATATAATTATTTATTTGATCAAATCAAATTAATAATTAAATAATTCTATAGCAAAGATTAGAACACTCGTTAGTGTGTAACCCATAGGTTAAATACTAAGCGGGTAGTAAATTAGTCATACTAAATTTACTAATCAAGGTTGGCGTCTAGCAACACTCCTCAACGACCCGATAGTATGAAGTAATATATTTTTACTAAGAACTTCAGAAGAACAAAGTATAATTCCTTTCATCTTTCCAGCTCTTGGTTAACCTTTAGAGTATGGTTTAATTGTCAAACTCTAACTTGTTACCATTATAATAATGAACTGTGAATGACCTAAGAAACTCATTTCTTCATTCATTCAATCCCCTTGACCAAGGTTTTATTCATCTCAATCATTATAATCAGAGTTCAAACTCTTTACCGAGAGTTGACGGATTCCTTATTGACTAATCATTAATTCTACAAGTATTTAAATCATACCCAATATCCATTCAACTAGCACCCTAGGGTATTAGGTGTCCGGAATCAAAGTATAATAAATACATTGTTAATTACTATGATAGTCGCAGGTCAAAGGAAACTCTATTACTATGTTCATCTTGAGAATATCCTATTGACAAATATACGGTAATTATAACCATTAGGAATTCCCAAAGTGAGTCAGTTCAATGGTCATATCTCTATATGCACCATCTATATATATAATTTAATAAATGAGATCTATTAATCTTCATCCAATGAAGACCATTATATATATATTGATCTTTCCAGATTATTAATGTCTTTTTTAATAATCCTATGACCAAGAACAATTTAGATTAAATTATAAAAGATTCATCTCTTAATATTGTGATCACTATCACAATGATAAATCTCTAAATTTAATCAAGGACGTTATCATATTAGCATTTTAATATAATAACAATAACAAATTATTTGACACGTGATTGATTGGATTGTAGTCATACTACTTATTTCCAACAGACATAAAGAACCAAACAAGGTAAATATTACAATCATAGAAAGAGAATAACACACAAGATTAAAAATAGTGGTTAATATGATGTAACCACACATTAATTAAGGCTCAAAACTCACAAACTTGTGTGTTCTAACTCAAAAACTATGTTCCACAATATATTTCAAGTAAATTTCAATGAAAAATATCAACTCAAATCAATTGGAATGCCAATGCCCTATATAAAAAGAAATTGTCTTAAAAATTTTATTATTTTGACTAAACTTATTCTACATGTATGTAATGTGATTGGATGAAAAATCAAAATCCTAAGTTCATTTTCTAATTTCAATCAAACCAAATCATTATGTATATAAAAAATTAAACTAGGTTCAATTATTGCATTATTCCATCACAACCAACAACTAAAGACTAAAGGTATATATACATGCCAAAATAAAAGTGCAGCAAACTATAAAGATACTAGTTATGTACAAACCAAACTAATAAAAGTGCAATAAACTAAAATATATCCAAAATATCAAAATACTAACAAAATATCTAAAAAGCATAATAAAAACTAAAACTGAAGTGGTTGGAACAGAATAGATATCACCAAAATTCACCGATCCGATTAGACGACCTTCCCACACTTAAAATAAGCACCATATACTAGAAATAGGATTTTTTTGAATGAAAATTTCAGACGAAATTTATTCCATCTGAATGACTTTTTAATTTCGGACAAATTTGAGACAAAAATTGAATAACTTTTGGTGGAGGCATTGGAATAATATATTCTGTCCCAAATTTGTCTAAATTTTGTCCCAAATTTTGGTGCCAAATTTTTTTTATAGCGCCAAATTTTTCCTACAGATTAACAACACATTTTGGATAAAAACTATAATTCGTCTGTATTTCATCTGAATATGCGCAATAACTTCAGACGGATTTGAGATGCATTTTGAAAAATGTTAATTCTATTCCAAATTTGTCTATAATTAGTCTTAAATGCTTTTACTATAACTAACCCTTCGAAGTAGATAAAATTTTTGCCCACAAATTTGGGATGAAAATAACATCATTTGTAAATTCTGTTTGAAAGTTCATCAATTTTCAAACAGATTTCAAATGTTTATTGAAAAAATTTAAAATTTAGTATAAAAATATTATTTATATTTTAAATTAGTCCATGATTTGTCCTAAATATTTTTACTATTCTAAAATAAAGTTTCTTTTCCTAAAATAACCTTAATTATATATAACTTATAAAAAGGTACAGTTTTTGTTTGCACCTTTCAATTCCAAAATCTCTTGATCAAAATATGAAATAATCATCATACCAATTAACATCTTATTTATTATTATACATATTTTTAAAAATTGGATTAATAGGTACGTTAGTGCTTATTTATGCAGGCTTTTTTATATAAATAAGTAAATAAAATATATTAATTCCCATAATACGCATGCAGAGAAATCTTTACAAAAATGCGTAGGGCCATTGTTTGCAAAGCACCCGCGAAATGAATTTAGTCGTCATCTCAGGAGGGGCGCACGCGAATTGGAACTGACAGGAGCAGAGCCATGTCTGGCCCACGCCAGCGAAATGGGGGAAGCCATTTTGTGCTTGGCGCCAACGAAATAGGTACTTCTGGTAGGGTTACCACGAAATTTAGCTGGTTTATTTTTAAAATGTATGCTTTTGATTATTTAAATTTTTATTAAGTTAATAATTTATTTTTGTATAATATCAAATATGAAATAAATTACAATCTTAAAATAATTAATTGAATCATTATAGATCAACCATTAAAAAAAGACTAGTAAGTTAATCTATTATTCACCGTAACTCTTTTAATTCAGGTAGTACGTACTCAGTACTAAATAAAAAAAATTAACAAATATACTTATTCAATCCTAAATTTTAGAACTATAAATTTTAGAACTAAATTGACTATATTTTTGTTAGTTTTTTTTCTATCATTGTATATTATATTTGACTTTTTTTTAGTTAAACTTGGGAGCCTCTATCTTTTTTTTTATATACTCTATCTTCTTATTTTTTTATTCTTTTATTTTTATTATATTTAATATTAAATTTCTTATACAAATTGTTATATGCCATCTTATATTTAATTTTGATTTTTTTAGTTACCTCATATTATTTTTTAATTTATTTTTTTAATTATTTACGTTATAATAATTCAAAATGAGGAGTGCTAGGAGCCAGCAGATTTTGTGATTTGTAGCCATCAATTAGCCATCAGTAGTATTTTTAATAGTGTGAAATTACATCTAATAGTGGAGAATTACTCATTTTTCTTTTGATGGTTAAATACTGGCCAAATTTTAATAAAAGTGCTGGCCCCTAAACTTTCTCAATAAATTATATCTAATCTTCTAAAAAAATAGTAAAAATAAAATATAATAAAAAAATCACGTAAAATAAAAAAGTCATATACTTTTTCATAAGATTAAGGTATATCAAAAATTTAAAAAAAATACAAATGAATACATTTCTTAGTGGACTTTTTCATACTATTTATTTTGATCTTCATCCTCATTGTTCTCGTCGTCGTCCTCGTCCTCGTTCTCATCCTCATCCATGTCTTCGTCCTCTTCCCCAAGTGGCTCATCATCATCATCATCATCCTCCTCTTCCTCCTCCTTCTTCATATATTGTACTATTGGTATCCAGTAAATCAACAATAATGTCCATATCATTTGAGATATGATTGTTAGATTAATTTGTGACATTATTAATATAAGAAAATATTATTAATAGTAAGAATATATATAGGAAGATAAATACTCACTCAATATATGGATTAATTTCATCACAGTTTATTAGTATATGATTCATGGCTGCACTGAATTCTTTGTCATCTAAATAATAAGTTTTGCATTCACCAACCAAACAACTAGGCAAATTAAAAATAGATAAAGTTTGCTCAATTGAATCATCACCCTCATCATTTTGCTTTGCATCGATGCTAGTTTGGTTAAAATAGTACTCACAAAAATGAGAAATCTCTTCAATTAGGTATGCTTCAATGATAGATCCTTCAATATGTGCTTTGTTCTTGACCTTTTTCTTAAGATGATGCAGAAATCTGTCATGAAAAAAATTCATAACAAAAATCAAATAACAAACTGTTGACTTAATAAAACAGTAAAAATAAATTTGAGAATAAATATAGAGGTGTGAATAAGGTACCTCTCAAAAGGATACATCCATCTATATTGCACAGGACCACCAAGCAATGCTTCAAATGGCAAATGAATAGGTAGATGTTCCATTGAGTCAAAAACTCTATGAGGAAAAATACGTTCCAATTTGCATAGCACAATTAAAATATTTTCTTCTAGCTTATTGAAAACATCTTTTTGTAACGATGTTGAGCATAAATCTCGAAAGAATTGAATTAACTCTGTTATTGGCTTCCATATCTGCTCTGGCAATGAACTACAAGCAATTGAAAGTAAACATTCCATAAATATATGACAATCATGACTTTTCATTCCATATAACTTGCCCTCCTTCATGTCAACACATCTCCCTAAATTTGAAACATATCCATCAAGCATCCTTAACTCTTTCACCCATTCACATATTGCCCTCTTTTGATGAAGGGTAAATGTGTAGTTTGCTTTGGGTTTTATAATTTTACCTCTACTTTGTTCTGGGAGTTCTAAACTTTTTCGCTTGCAGTATAATGACAGATCCATTCTAGCCTTTGCATTATCTTTAGTCTTCTCTTTGATGTCCATGACAGTATTAAATATATTATCAAATATATTTTTCTCAATATGCATTACATCAAGGTTATGACGGATTAAATTATGACGCCAATAAGGCAAATCCCAAAATATGCTTCTTTTGGTCCAATTATGCGTACTTTCATATCCTTTTATCTCAAGTTGCTCAACATCACTTATCTTATCATAATTCTAAACTATATCCCATATTTGCTCTCCAGTTAATCTTGGCAGAGGTTCTGATCTCTCAATTCTATTCTTATAGAATGCATCTTTATTTCTTCTAAACATGTGATTATCTGGCAAGAATTGTCTGTGGCAGTCAAACCATGATGAATGTTGGTGCGGTATTTTATAACCACACTTACTAACCGGCAAGTGCACCGGGTCGTACCAAGTAATACCTTACGTGACTAAGGGTCGATCCCACGAGGATTGATGGATTAAGCAACAATAGTGTTTGATAGGATTAGTTAGACAAACAAAAGAGTATTTGGATATTCAATTGTGCAGAAATTAAAATAGTAAAGTAAATAAATTGGGAAAAAAATATGGAGAAAATAGTTAAGGTTTCAGAGTTATCTATTTTTCCGGATTAACTTTTCTTACTACTAATTTAATTATGCATGATTTAATTTATGGCAAACTGTATGTGACTAGACCTTAATTCCTTAGACCTTTCTAGTCTCCTCTAAAATTTATTAACTGCCAATTCCTTGGTCAATTAATTCCAATTAGAGGGTGATAATCAATTTCTAGTTTATATGCCACAAAAACTCTAATTACCCAAAAACAAAAGGATTATATGTCACGTATCCTATTAAATCTAGATAATTAAAATTTAGGAGAAATTGTTTTCAAACTGTTGTTCAAATAAGGAGCTTTTCCAAGTTTTACAAGAACTCAAATAGAAAGAGGGTCATACTTCCGTTCCACCCAAATTCATAAAATAAAGAGCGAAAATAATTCTTAAATATAAATCCATACATAAATTAAAATAGAAAAAGTAATAAAATCAATCCATACAAATAGACAGAGCTCCTAACCTTAACAGTGGAGGTTTAGTTACTCATAGAAAAGAGGAAAAATTAGGATTGTCAATTATGTTTCCCTGATGGGATGAGGTGGAATCTCCCCCAAGACCTCCCTAAAAGAAGGAAAGTTTCTCCCTTTTTATAACTAACCTAATAAATTTAAAATCTAATATCTAAAACTAAAAATTAAAATAATATCTTTTCCTAGAATTAAAATTTGAATTAATTTAAATAATCAAATCTTCAATGGATGGATGGGACCACTTGAATTGTCTATGCTGCAGCTTCTAATATGTGTTTTCTGTGCTGGAAACTGGGTCAAAATAGCCCAGAAATCACCCCAGCGTTTTCTGTCAATTCTGCAGATCGCTCATGTGACGCGTCCGCGTCGTCCACGCGTTCATGTCATTTGTGCAGATTCTAGTCCACGCGATCGCGTCAGGCACGCGATCGCGTCATTGCGATTTCCTCCATTCCGCGCGGTCGCGTGAGCCATGTGTCCGCATCGGTATTCGCTGGTCATCTCCTTGGCTTCTTCTCTTTCTCTGCAGAAACTCCATCAAATTCTGCCAAATGCTATCTAAAATAAACAGTATTGTACAAAACTCAAAATGGCATCCATAGTGGCTAAAATATAATTAATTCTTAATTAAACTCAACAAATTAGATGCAAATTCACTAGGAAAAGATAGACAAGATGCTCACACATCACAACACCAAACTTAAACTGTTGCTTGTCCTCAAGCAACCAAAACTAATATAAGCTTAGGATGTGAATTTGCATGAGAATGAGAGTTCGATTAAGCCCATGTCTTCTCTTGTAGTGGGGTTTATAACTGCAATCATGAACAGTTTTGGCATCTCACTTTATCCTTTGAAGTTCATAATGATTGGCATCCATAGGAACTCAGAATTCAGATAGTGTTATTGATTTTCCTAGTTCAGTATGTTGATTCTTGAACACAGCTACTTTATGAGTCTTGGCTGTGACCCTAAGCATTTTGTTTTCCAATATTACCACCGGATATATAAATGCCACAGACACATAACTGGGTGAACCTTTTCAGATTGTGACTCAGCTTTGCTAGAGTCCCCAGTTAGAGGTGCCCAGAGTTCTTAAGCACACTCTTTTTGCTTTGGACCACGACTTTAACCGCTCAGTCTCAAGCTTTTCACTTGACACCTTCACGCCACAAGCACATGGTTAGGGACAGCTTGATTTAGCCGCTTAGTCCAGTATTTTATTCCTTAGGGCCCTCCTATCCATTAATGCTCAAAGTCTTGGATCCTTTTTTACCCTTTGCCTTTTAGTTTAAAGGGTTATTGGCTTTTTCTGCTTGCTTTTTCTTTTTCTTTTTTTTCTTTATTTTATTAATTTTTTTCGCAAGCTTTGTATTTTTCACTGCTTTTTCTTGCTTCAAAAATCAATTTTATGATTTTTCAGATTATCAATAACATTTTTCTTTTTTCATCATTCTTTCAAGAGCCAACAATTTTAACATTCATAAACTTCACTATCAAAAATATGCACTGTTCATGTCATGCATTCAGAATCACAGAAAACACCACCACATTTAAGTAAATAAGATTATTCTTCAATATAGACCCAATTTCTCATGCAATATATCACTCCTGTATTTTTTATTTGAAATTAAGCTCAGTGAGTAATACATGAGACATTTTTTTATTTTTTTTTAGAATTAAAGCAATAGAGAGAACTAAACTAGTCCTAGGATTCTAACTAATAAAGGATCATGCAACAAATAAAGTAAAATAACAGAAAACCGGAACATAACATAGAAAAAGAGGGGAGGAATAAAAAATGAAAGGAACTCAACCACCTTAATTATCCTAGCGGTCGCTTTATTCTTCAGGTTGTGCTCCTTCGCGAAGATGATTCACCTCCCTTTTGTACTAGAAAACCTATAAGCACAGCGTCAACACCAAACTTAAAGGTTTGCTTGTCCTCAAGCAAAGAAGAACTGAAAATAGAAGAGACAAATATTAAAAGGATAAGAGAATAAGAGAGAATGAGGATTGGGAGAGAGAGAAAGAAACTGGGCGGCGCAAGCGACACGTTCGCGTCAATGACGCGATCGCGTACGTCGCGCATCCTTCATAATGACGCATTAGCGTCATGCACGCGTCCGCGTGGATGGCCATGTATGCAATTGACGCGGACGCGTCAGGCACGCGTCCGCGTGACCAAATTTGTGCTTTTAGCACACTTCTTGCCTCAAGCCAGCTTAACTCTCTGTCCAGACACCTTTTACGTCGATTTTTCGGGTCATGCGTCCGCGTGGATGACGCGGTCGGGTGAAGTGGCAAAAATCATGAATAACGCGATCGCGTGAGCCATGCGTCTGCATGGGCTTGTTTGTGCTAGAGGCATCATTCTTGCGCCACTCCTGCGCAACTCTCTGTTCAAATTTATTTTTCACGCACACATGATTGACGCAATCGCGTCGTGTGCCTCTCTTGTTTTTTTTTTTTTTTTAGCCTGAGGTGTTCGGTTCCTATGATAAAATAGCTGCATGATCAGAAAATTAGTAAGAACTTAATAAAAATTAACTAAGTAAAAACTACTACTACGAAAAATAACTAAGAATGAAAAAGAACGATCATACCACGGTGGGTTGTCTCCCACCAAGCACTTTTAGTTAAAGTCCTTAAGTTGGACATGTTGTGAGCTTCTTGTTATGGTGGCTTGTGCTTGTACTGATCTAGGAATCTCCACCAATATTTGTAATTCCAATGGCTACCGGGATCCCAAACGAGATGCATAACGCCTTTGAGCAAGTGGAAACAAGTGACAGGGCCCCAAGAGTGTTGATTGTGGGAATGAATTCAGGGTCCCAAACCTTGCTTTTACACCCGTCTTCTTGTGTATCACCATTGTTCCCACCGGGTGGCAAGCAATCTGAATTCTCACAGAGGCATCCAAACAACCTTCTGGACCCATTCAATTGAGATCTACACTATTCCTTGCACTTCGATTTGGAGCATGCAACCATATTGAACCTTGCTTGACAACTCTTACCACTAACCATCTTCCTCTTACTCTTAATGCCACAAAGAGCTCTAAGTTGACCATCCGTCTCCAGTAGCCCATATTCAAGTGGGAAAGTAAGGATTAAGGATATGAATTTTACCCACTTGAATGTTGTATTGGATGGTGATGGCTTTGGAAGAGGTCTTGCAAGCTTTACTCCCTTGTGTTCTTCTTTGAATTTTACCACCTCTTTGCAAGCTTCCTTTATTTCAACATCTTCCTCTTGGTAGCTTTCTTTTAATTCAATCTCTTCTTCATTGCTTACCAAGGGCATGGGAGGTTGTGTATCTTCCTCCTTTGTAGGTGCATCTTCCTCCTTTGTTTTTGCATCTTCCTCTTCTTCTATGTGTGAGGATGGAAAGTTCTCTAGTTCACTGGAGTATGAACTCCTTTGATTGATTTCCTCACTTTCTTCCATAGGATCTTGCATTGTATCTTTTAGAAAGGAATTTGCTTGTTCCTCTTTCTGGTACTTGATAATCGACTGCATATGCTTCTCTATATTTTTGACACTTGTCTTTATATCATGTAAGCATTCTTTTATGAGAAGCTCAAGATCTGATGGTATTTGAGATGAATAAGAAGGAGGTGATGGTTCTTGATAAGTGTAAAAAGAGGATGGTTCTTGGTATGGATAGGGAGATAGTGGCTCTTGATATGGGTAGAAAGATGATGGTTCATAATACGGATAGAGAGGTGGTGGTTCTTGATATGAATATGGAGGTGGTGGCTCTTGATAGTTGGAACATGGAGCACTGAGGTTTCTTTGGTTTTGACCTTGCCAACCAAAATTTGGGTAGTTTCCCCATTCATAAGGATATGAATCACTACTCGGGTGTGAGTAGTAACACATATGATCTCTCTCCATTATTTTTCCTTAGCACAACACACCAAAAAGAATTAAACGCATCATGTGGTAAAAAGAAAAAAGAACAAAATTCTAAAAATTAAAATAAAAAAAATTAAAATAAAACTAACTAGAAAACACCAAACTTAATTTCAGAAATTAAAAAAAAATATTAATACTATTTTATTTAATTATTAAAATTTTTTTTGTTAAAAATAGAAATAAAATAAAACTAATAAATATTGAAAAATAATAAAACAATATTTAAATAAAATTAAATTTAAAACGCCTAATCTAAACAATCAAATAACTAATAGTTGTTAATCACAGTCAATCCCCGGCAACGGTGCCAAAAACTTGGTGCGGTATTTTATAACTACACTTACTAACCGACAAGTGCACCGGGTTGTACCAAGTAATACCTTACGTGAGTAAGGGTCGATCCCACGAGGATTGATGAATTAAGCAACAATAGTGTTTGATAGGATTAGTTAGACAAACAGAAAAGAGTATTTGGATATTCAATCGTGCAGAAATTAAAATAGTAAAGTAAATAAATTGGGAAGAAAATATGGAGAAAATAGTTAAGGTTTTAGAGTTATCTATTTTTCCGGATTAACTTTTCTTACTACTAATTTAATTATGCATGATTTAATTTATGGCAAACTGTATGTGACTAGACCCTAATTCCTTAGACCTTTCTAATCTCCTCTAAAATTCATTAATTGCCAATTCCTTGGTCAATTAATTCCAATTAGAGGGTGATAATCAATTTCTAGTTTATATGCCACAAAAACTTTAATTACCCAAAAACAAAAGGATTATATGTCACGTATCCCGTTAAATCCAGATAATTAAAATTTAGGAGAAATTGTTTTCAAGCTGTTGTTCAAATAAAGAGCTTTTCCAAGTTTTACAAGAACTCAAATAGAAAGAGGGTCATACTTCCGTTCCACCCAAATTCATAAAATAAAGAGCGAAAACAATTCTTAAATATAAATCCATACATAAATTAAAATAGAAAAAGTAATAAAATCAATCCATACAAATAGACAGAGCTCCTAACCTTAACAGTGGAGGTTTAGTTACTCATAGAAAAGAGGAAAAATTAGGATTGTCAATTATGTTTCCCTGATGGGATGAGGTGGAATCTCCCTCAGGACCTCCCTAAAGGAAGGAAAGTTTCTCCCTTTTTATAACTAACCTAATAAATTTAAAATCTAATATCTAAAACTAAAAATTAAAATAATATCTTTTCCTAGAATTAAAATTTGAATTAATTTAAATAATCAAATCTTCAATGGATGGATGGGGACCACTTGAATTGTCCATGCTGCAGCTTCTAATCTGTGTTTTCTACTGGAAACTGGGTCAAAATAGCCCAGAAATCGCCCCCAGCATTTTCTGTCAATTCTGCAGATTGCTCATGTGACGCGTCCGCGTCGTCCACGCGTTCGCGTCATTTGTGCAGATTCCAGTCCACGCGATCGCGTCATTGCGATTTCCTCCATTCCGTGCGGTCGCGTGAGCCATGCGTCTGCGTCGGTATTCGCTGGTCATCTCCTTGGCTTCTCCTCTTTCTCTGTAGAAACTCCATCAAATTCTGCCAAATACTACCTAAAATAAACAGTATTGTACAAAACTCAAAATAGCATCCATAGTGGCTAAAATATAATTAATTCTTAATTAAACTCAACAAATTAGATGCAAATTCACTAGGAAAAGATAGACAAGATGCTCACGCATCAACTGTCCCCCCCATTTTTTAATTGGAATGCCTTGGTTTGTTCCATACAGTATGGACATGCTAGCTTACCTGCTGTCATCCATCCAAACAACATTCCATATGCAGAAAAATTATTAATAGTCCACAACAAGGCAGCTCGCTGATAGAGTGAAAGAAGATATTGAAAGTGAACAAAGAGGGCCAGTTAGTTAATCAGGTTTATCTAGTTGTTAAGTTTGTTAGGAGGTTAGTTAAGTCTGCTAAGTTGGCACAAGTGGTCTAATTCTTTAGAAGCTTTTAGTGTATATTATATAAGCCTTGTACATCTGTAAGTCTCATTTAGTGTAATGAAATTTCCCACTGTTCAAATCACTCTTCTCTGAACTCTCTCTTTTTTTACTCATCTTCTTTGTTCTCACTCACCAGTCTCTGATTCCTTCATAGTATCAGAGTTGGTCTTCTAATGAAAAACGAAACCCAAGCCATGGCAGATTCAGGAAGCACCCACAGCGCCCACAGCTCAGCACAAACGGCGAGCTCACTAGGATTTGCTCAACCCCGATCTACATGAAGCTCGACAGCGATAACTTTTTGCAGTGGAAGGATCAGATAGAGGCAATGATTGAAGGAAATGAACTCTTGAATCACATCAATGGAGTTTGTCAATTTCTTGAAAATGGCGATATTAATCCAGAATTTCAGAAATGAAAAAGGCAAGATGCTTTGCTTAAATCTTGGCTTCTAGCGGCAAGATGAAACCCTACACTACTCGGATGGTTGGTTTTGTATTCACCTATCAGATCTGAAACAGGTTAGAGACTCACTTTGCCTCTCAAATTAAGGCTAGGATTACACAATTAAGGAACAAATTGAGCAACACTCGAACAAGATCCTCCGTAAATGAGTATGTACTATCAATAAAAGGCACAATTGATGCGTTAGTGTCAGTAGGAGAGACAGTGAGTGAGAGCAACCATGTTAATGCACTTCTTCATGACTTAACCAAAGAGTATGCACCTTTGCTCACCTCACTGCTAACAAGATCGTAAGGTATTACAGTCGGAGAGTTAGAGGCTGTGCTTTTTGCCAATGAAAGCATGTTAGAAAGATTTAGAAAATCTGAGCTGAATCAAGTAGCATATGCACATGTAGCACAATCCAGTTATGCAAATCAAGAAAGCTTGCAAGAAAGCCCTCAGTATCAAGCAAACTGGACTCAGACAAGAAATTTTCGAGGAGTCTTCTGAGGTAGGGGGAGATTCGATAGAGGAGGAAGGCATCCCTCTGGTTTCAGAAATCAGCAGCATTTTATTGGAAAAACAGCAGCAACATGATGATAGGTTGAGAAATCAGAATTATGAAAGAACACAGAGTCAAAACTATGAAAGATCAGACTATGAGAGGCCTTAATGTTAGCTATGCAACAAGATTGGCCACACAGCCAAAACTTGTTGGTACAGGTATGAAGAAGACTTACAGCCGCATGGAAGAAGCACCAACAGATCACACCAACTTGAACAACCAGGGGCTAATTACAGTACTGTGATAGCAAATCCAGCAACTCTCACTGATTCCGTTTGGTATCCGAACTCAGGTGCAACACATCACATGACTCCCGACCCTCATAATGTAGCTGAAAAAGAGAATTATGATGGTGCAGAACAAGTTGGTGTTGGCAATGGAACAGGTTTAAGTATTAATTCTGTTGGAAAAGCCTATTTTAAAACTGAATTGAGCTCTAAACATCTTATTATACAGAAATTGTTGCTAGTACCTGATATAACTAAGAACCTATTAAGTGTGTATCAATTTTGTTGTGACAACAATGTTCTCTTTGAATTTTATTCTCATGGTTGCTGTGTCAAATCCTAGGATTCTAAAGAATTGTTTTTGAATGGAATCGTTGAAAAAGGCATGTATAAGCTGTTGAATTTTCATCCTGTTCAAGCACCTGCTGCACTGCTCAATTTAGTGGAGTCACATTTACAGTCAAATTCAGATCAATTCATGTTGCGGCATTCTCACCTTGGACATGCCTTACATAATATAGTCTCAAAAGTTTTACAGCATTGTAATCTTTCTTTTCCTACAAATATGCCACTTTGTACCTCTTGTTGCATTGGCAAATCTCACTATTTACCCTTCCCTGACTCTCAAACAGTGTATAATGCTCCTTTAGAGCTTGTGTACTCTGACATTTGGGGCCCAGCTCCAATGTCTGATTGCAATGGAAACAATTACTTTGTGAACTTTATTGATGCATATTCCAGATTTACTTGGCTGTATCTAATCAAGAGTAGAGCTCAATTAAAAACAGTTTTTGTGTATTTCCAACATATGGCTGAGCTTCAGCTTAATGCCAAACTTAAGATTTTTCAGAGTGATAATGCTGCAGAGTATGTTAGTTTGTCCTAATTATTGAAAGAACAGGGTGTTATTCACAGGTTTTCATGTCCGCATGTCCACCAGCAGAATGGCACAGCTGAGAGGAAGCATAGGCACGTTGTGGAAATGGGGCTAACCATGCTCGCAGCAGCGTCTATGCCACTCAAGTTCTGGGGAGAGGCCTTCACTACAGCAGTCCAACTGATCAATATCTTCCCAACTCCAGTGCTGAATGGAGTATCCCCAACTGAAAAACTGTTCAACAAGAAGCCATCCTATGAAAACCTCAAGGTCTTTGGTTGCTTGTGTTTCCCTCACCTGAGGCCCTACAACCGAAATAAGCTTGACTTTAGATCCTCACCAATTGTATTTCTTGGTTATGGCACCTCTCACAAGGGCTACAAATGTCTCACAAATTCTGGAAAAGTGATCATTACAAGGCATGTTGTGTTTTATAAAGCCACATTCCCTTTCAAAGATCCTTCCTTCGATTTCTATTCCCTACCCAGTCTCGAATCTTCACCGCTATTCCACAGCCACTGCCATGTATTCCTATTATCCCTCACCAGGCCAAGTAACTCTCCTCACAACCAACCTCAACTTCAACCTTACCCATAACAACAGCCTCACCTACCATCCCCTCTTCAGCCCTAACACAAATCCCTCCAAATTCTACTGTACCTTCTTCTCCTCTGCCTTTTCATAGGGCCCCATCAGATGTCCCGATTCCAATTCCAATCGCTGATTTGGAAATAGTTTTACCTTCTATTCCTGTTGTTAACACTCATCCAATGGTGACTAAAAGCAAGGCAGGTATTGTTAAGCCTCGTGTTTTTGTTGCAAGTTTGGACCCTAGGCCTGTCAAGCAAGCATTAGATGACCCAAAGTGGAAGAGTGCCATGGAGTCTGAATTTGCAGCTCTCCTAAGGAATAATACCTGGTCCCTGGTTCCTCTCCCAACTGGCAGGGAAGCTATTGGGAGCAAGTGGGTGTTTCGCCTCAAGTACAATGCTGATGGCAGTTTACAAAAGCACAAAGCCAGACTTGTTGCTCAGGGTTTCTCCCAAAGACCTGGGTTTGATTTTACAGAGACATATAGCCCTGTTGTCAAGCCAACATCCATCCGAGTTATGCTGACCATCGCACTGGCAAATTCGTGGCCTATACGTCAATTAGACGTGAATAATGCCTTCCTCCATGGGGAATTGCATGAAGATGTTTATATGAGACAGCCACAGGGATTCACTATTGGTGATGGTTCATTGGTGTGCAAGCTTACCAAGGCTCTCTATGGGTTGAAGCAAGCCCCAAGAGCCTGGTATTTCAAGATCTCCACTACTCTTCAAGATCTGGGGTTCACCGCCACCAAGTCTGATGTTTTGGTCTTTGTTCGGCACACTTCATCCTCTCTTGCTTATGTTCTGATTTATGTTGATGATATACTCATTACTGGCAGCTCAAAAGGACATGGGTCCTTTACATGATTTTCTGAGAATTTAGGTCACTAAAACCAGTGATGGAGGACTGCTCATGACACAGAGTAAATATGTCCAAGATCTGCTGCTCAAAGCAGGGATGTCAAGGTGCAAACCGTGCCATACACCCTTGCCCTTCACCTTGAAGATTCAGGCCACAGGGGGAGCTGAGTTTGCAAACCCTCATATGTATCGATCAGTGGTGGGGAGTCTGCAATACCTCACCATTACCAGACCTGAACTAGCTTACAGTGTGAACAAAGTAGCACAGTTTATGCAGCATCCACTAGAGATACACTGAAAGCTGGTCAAACGAATCTTGAGATATGTTGGTGGCACTGCAACCTATGGCTTGAAGCTTGACAAAGCTTCACCCACTTTCTTGCTGACACTAAAAGCCTATTGTGATTCTGACTGGGCAGGGGATCCTAATGATCACAAATCAGTTGGAGGGTTCTGTGTCTATTTGGGCAGGAATTTAATATCATGGTAGTCTAAGAAACAAGGGGCAGTAGCTAGATCCAGCTCAGAGGCTGAGTACAGGACATTAGCAGATTTAGTTGCTGAAATGATCTGGATAAAAGGTTTGTTAAGTGAGCTAAAGTGGAGTGTTCCCGAAGCCCCCATGGCTTATTGCGACAATCAGAGTGCAGTCTTGCTGGCAGCAAATCTCATTCTCCACTCAAAAATGAAACACTTTAAGATTGACTTGCATTTCGTAAGGGATTATGTGACAAGGAATGAGGTTCAGGTAAGTCACATACCAGGCTCAGCTCATATTGCTGACACTCTCACCAAGGCTCTTCTATCAGCAGCGTTTCTTAATCTCAGAGGCAAACTCAAGGTACAGAATTCTGAAGATTCAGCTCCCTTGAGTTTGAGGGGGCATGATAGAGTGAAAGAAGATATTGAAAGTGAACAAAGATGGCCAGTTAGTTAGTCAGATTTATCTAGCTGTTAAGTTTGTTAGGAGGTTAGTTAAGTCTGCTGAGTTGGCACAAGTGGCCTAATTCTTCAGAAGCTTCTAGTGTATGTTATATAAGCCTTGTATAGCTGTAAGTCTCATTCAGTGTAATGAAATTCCCCACTGTTCAAATCACTCTTCTCTGAACTCTCTCTTCTCTTACTCATCTTCTTTGCTCTCACTCACCAGTCTCTGATTCCTTCACTCGCATTACAAAATTTGACTTGGAATAAATATCATAAGTTAAAACACCATCTTCCCATAGTAGTTTTATCTCATCAATCAAGGGCTGCATGTATACATCAATCATAGTTTTGGGATTACGAGGACCAGGGATAATCATGGATAAAAACATGTAAGGAGTTTTCATGCACATAGAAGGAGGCAGGTTATAAGGAGTGACAATTATTGGCCAACATGAATATTGTTTACCAGATTGAGCAAAAGGGGTGAATCCATCAGCACATAATCCTAGTCTGATATTGCGTGGTTCTTGAGAAAATTGTGGATGTTTTCTATCCAAATACTTCCATGCTTTTGAATCCGATAGATGCTCAAGAACTCCTTTAAACTCGTGATCAAAATGCCATCGCATGTGAGATGCTGTGTGCATTGAAGCATAAAGTCTTCTTAAATGAGGTATAAGCGGTAAATAGTGCATTCGTTTCAAAGGTACTTCTTTACCCTTTTTACCTATCTTGTACCTTGGAGAATGACAAAATTTACATTCCTTTCTTGGTATATCATCCTACTTGTAATACAGCATACAACCATTAACGCAACAATCAATTTTATTGCTTTCCATGCCAAATTTTGATACTAGCTTCTTTGCCTCATAAAAATTGGAGACAAGTAAGTTATCCTTAGGAATCACTTCTTTCATAGCTTTCATGAAATCATCAAAGATTTGTTGAGATACATTTCATTTAGCTTTTATACTTAACATTTTAACTACCATTGATAATTCTGAATGACCAACACATCCCTCAAATAATGGGCGCTGAGCAGACTGAAATAAATCATAAAATTTTCTAGCTTCTGCATTCGGATCGGAGACTTCTCCATGTGTTCTTCAAATTGACTCATCAATTCTGGTCCAGCAACATCAACCACCATAGATTCATATGAATTTCTTATTGGTACACTAGCATGCGGAGAAGAACATGTGCCTTCTTGGTTATCATGATCTACATTCAAATGTAATGGACTCTCTCCATGTGAATCCCAACACCAGTATCTTGGCATGAAACTATATTTATATAAATCTAGTGAACCTTCATCCAGAGTTGAGAAAACTTTATTTTTATGTTTGTTGCAAGAACATCTAAGTAGTACACCGCCTTCAAGCACAAGTTGAGATTGTTTTGTAACTGTATCAATAAAATGTCGAACACCATTAATAAATTCCTGTCGTAATCCTCTTCAGTTTGACAAATTTCTATTGTACATTTACTTTCGATGATCTGAAAGTTTCATATCTACATATAAAGTATATTAAAATTTTCATAATCAATAATTTTTTTATATAAATTAATAATAATGTTGACAAGTGTTTAAATAAAGTGGCCGACACTGAACAATTTTTGGGAGTTTCATAAGCATATAAAAATATATGTGCTTGTAATTATACAGGATTACATGATTTTTTGGATTATTTCTTAATATTATTATATATTTTAAGGAGTTTGGTGAACAAATATCTTAAAAATATTGTTAGAAAACACAAAATAAAAGAAATTAAGATTATATATATACACACAAAAATTTGACTTTTGATTTCTTATGGCATTTATAATCAAATCATGTAATAATTTTTATCTATGAAAACTTTCATATATGTTTCCTTTTGTTTGCAAAATATATATCTTAGTAATACGTTAGTAAAGTTTTTTGTATGACAATAATATAACTAGCATCACCGTAACATCGAGATGCATATAATTAAATTGTTTTAATAAGTAGAGATTTTTCATAAACCTTTAAATTTAATCTAAAAACTTACTGGTTAAATTAATCATTAAGCTTTTTGAAATAATGTTTAACACATATAGATTTTCAAATACAAACATAAAGCACCTATAAAGTGATGATGAGAAGAAGAAAACGATATAACTAATACGTTATGTATATATGAATCAATTTATCATCGGGATAAAATTTTGTTTAGATACAGATTTATATTTGACATTAGTTTAATGAGAAATGTTAGGGAATTAAGATTTCTATTTAATATAGAAAATACAAAAATTAGATCATAAATAATATTAGTTTATATATAAGATTAAAACAATAAAAAAATGTTGACCACTTAAAAGCTTTTTCTTTTCAATTTTTTAATTAAAATTTAAAAAGTGATCCATCCGTTAACATTTTAAAAAATATGAAAAAATAAATTGTGTCACGCATACAAGAATTATATAAACACTATAAAAAAATTGGAGAAAAAATTACTTATCTAGAAGTCTCTGATATGTGTGTGGAATAATGAGGAACGTAATTGAGAAGTTTTTGGCTTCCCTTTATATAATTGGAGACAGTTATCTTATCTTATTTATCTTATCTATTATTGTAAAAGGAATATTTAATTTCAAATATTGATTTTACTAAATATTTATCTTTAAAGATTATTATATAACGAAGATTTAAAAATATAATTTAATTTAAACATTTTAAAATTAATATTAGATATAATTTTTTAAAATATATATCTTTTAGATAACAATATTTCATAACTTATTGAATATGTTTTAATTTTAATCTTATTCATGTTTAATTTGTTAGTGAAAATTAGATATCATTTTAATTTTAAAATTTGTTATATATAGTTATTTCAAAACCACTTATTTATTTTGCGCCAAAAATTAAAACTTTACTCAAAACCGCCTTTTAGTTCCAGGGGATTTCAGTTTTTGAGTGTCTTCTCCCATGTATCACATCTAGGTTACCTTGTCAAAAATCTAACTTTCTTCAGAACCCTCAATTTTTGTTTCAGGGTCAGTTCTTGATCTCCTCCCTCCTTTTGCGTGCTCCGCCGCTCGTGCTTTGTGCTCCTTCTGCGTGCTCTGCCTCTCCTCTGTGGTCGCCGCTCGTGTTTCGCGCTCGACGCTACAACCCTCACACTCTCAGACCTTCGAACCTCTGGTCTCAGATATCCACCACTCCAGCCTCCAATCTCGCACCTCAGACCACCTCCACCATCGTGACTCGCACTCCAGGTAACAGCTTTCAATCGCGAACAACCGCTCTGCCTCCTGCATGTGGGCACCTTCGCCGGTCTCAGAACTCGCACCCCCGCCAGCCTCAAACACCACACCTAAGGCGACCTCCACCCTCTAGCTTCGCTAGATTGTCCTTGTTTTCTTCTTCTCTTTGTGCGTGCTTTGCCACTGCCAGGTTCTAATTTTTGTGAGTAGTGATTGTTACTCAGCTTTGTTTATTGTTAATTTCCTTTCTTCATTGTTAATTTGATTGTTAATTTGCTTGCTAATTTTTGTGCGTCCTCTGCCAGGTTGAATTGGTTTTTTTTCCTTTATTTATGCATGCTTCCTGATTTTAATGGCAATTTCAATAATGTTTAAAAAGTTTAGCATGATAAATCTTGTATCTATGAAGATTTTATGATTTTGATAAAGGAAAAAGGAGCTAATTAACAACTTTAGTTTATTGTACCAAAATAATGACAAAGACCAAAGTAAAATGCTTCAAATTTAGTATGAACAAAATATTAAAAAATTTAAGAAAAAAAAAAGTGTATTGTACATCACCAAAAAACTTATGTTTAAGCCTTAATTAGTACAGTCCTTTTACCTTTCATCCTTAGAATAATTCTCCTTAATTTTTGGCAGCAAACATTGCAGTCAACATTGATTCTCAAAATCATGCAACAATACTGTTCCAAGGGTTACCTGAAACTGTAGGTCGATCTCGGACGAGATCTTCTATACTGGTCGGAGATGACGTGTCCGGCTGGTGGGTGGCGGCCGGAGCGGTCGTGTCTGACTTGTTGGACTGGCCACACTTCTGATCCTTGGTCACCGGAGGGTGGGGGATACCTGCAAGAGACTTCGATGCTTAAGTTAGCACGAGTATTAAGCAGATTTTTAATAGAATCAGAGTATAAGTTATACCTGGGTGCTCTAGTGTATTTATAGTAGTGTGGGCTGACCTTTCTGATAAGATAAGTTAGTTATCTTATCTTATCTTATCTTATTTTGAGTGAAGTCAGCTTATCTTCAAGGGAACCGCCTTTATCTCTATAGGCTTGGATTGCCTTTGGATTTAGGTCGTGTTCCTTTATTTGGGCCCTTTATTGGGCTTTCCTGTCGATTTGGCCGACCTCTTTGAGAAGAGGTCGGATAGCCTGACTTGAAGAGGTCGGTCGCTTTGTCACTGAACATCTTAGGTCGGATAGCTCGACCCAGGGTGTGAACATTGTCCCTGCTCGAGCTTGGTCTTTCTTTTTGAGGTCAAGTCTTAGACTTCGGTCCTTCTCTGGTGAAGCCGAACTTGAGCATTTGTCGACTTCTTTCTTTTTGTAGAATTTTTTGAATGTGGAACGTTTTCCTCTGAAAGCGCGCGCTTTTATAGTAGCGTTCTATTCTTGGGAACGTGCGAGGGTTTAATACCTTCATTAATTGGTTTTAATTGTCCCGTTCCCTTGGCTTTTATTTTGAAATTTGCTCGCAGAAACGATTTCTCTTCTTCGTAACCTCCCTTACTTTTCTTTCTTTCTGTTTTTTCGCCTAGAGTTCATAGTTTCTCCTTGCGACGCCTGCTTTCTGTGGAAGAGGGGTGATTCTGTATTTCACCTTCCGTTTCCTACTTTTGGCGAGTTTTTCCGTTCGAGGGGTGGCTCTTTCACCTGCCGCTTCTGCTCTTTAGCTTTCTTTTGAGGTTTTCTCCTATTTTTCCAGGTTTGATTTTTCTTCCTTTCTCTTTTTCGTGTCACTTTTTCATGTCTGATTTTGAGAAAGTTTTGATTTTGATTGTAGAAAGTTTGGATCTTTCTGCTTTTGCTGTGCCTGTGTATTCTGGGAGTTTCTTCGCCTTTTTGCATGAACCTTTTTGCCTTTCCTGTTGCTTGATGCTTTTAGGGATTTTGTATATTATCACCGTTTCTGTTTGTGCTTTTGATGATGGTTTTGTTTGATTCTGAAAGAAGGTTGTGCTTTTGAAGATTTCCGCTTGGCGTGTTTGATGTTGGCGATGCTTTTTGCTGATAGACTGTAAAAAGATAGTGGCTTTGATGACTTTTTGTGTTTTGTCTTTCTCCTATGAAATGTTTGTTATTTGAAATCTTCTTTTCTTGTTTGAGAGATGCCAGGATGTAAGCTGTAGATTTTTCCTGAAACCTCGCTTTGCTACTGCCTCCAAAGGATGCCCCAGGACTTTGGTTTGAGTCTTGGGGTTTTCCTTTTCTGTTTGCTCTTCTGTATCATATTAGTCGAGTTGTTTTGCCTCTCATCCAAGATGTTTTTTAGTAATCCAATCTTCTTTTCTTATTGTAGGATTAGTTGGCCTCATGTCTTCTCGCAATAACATTGTAGAGATGTCTTCTAAAGTTTCCGAGGGGATGTCTGATTGGCTGGACTCCCTTGTCTTAATGTGTGTCTCTGTGGTGGATGCTGATTTTTGTGTAGAGCTGAGGAAACGTCATAGGATTTGTGGTAGCAGTGCCCGGGAGAGGGATTATGAGCTTGTAGCGCCCGACTCTGACGAGAGGGTTTGTTTTCCTACTTTGGTCGAGGGGGAGCGTCCCTTCTTTTATGCCTATGAATATTTCTTCAGCCAGTTGGAAATTACTTTTTCTTTTACTGCTTTCGAGACCGATTTGTTGTGGTCGTGTAACATTGTCCCATCCCAGCTTCATCCGAATTCCTGGAGTTTTATCAAGATCTTTCAGCTGCTTTGCCGAGAGCTAGGCGTAACACCTTCTCAGACTCTTTTCCTCTATCTCTTTATTTCTGCCAAGCCTGGAGCTTCTTCCAAAAAGAAGGCTTCCTGGGTTTCTTTTAGGTCTGCCCAGGGACATAAAGTTTTTGCCATGTACGATGAATCTTTTAAGGATTTTAAGAATTATTTCTTTAGAGTCCGTGCTGTTGAGGGGGTCCGCCCCTTTTTTCTTGATGAGAATGACGAGCCTGCTTTCCCTCTAGAGTGGCAGAAGGATGTGAGAATGTCTCGTTATACATGGGAGATGCTTGACGAGGTTGAACGGGCTTTTGTTATTGTTCTTGAAGATTTATGGTGGGAACCACCCCATCTTGATACAAAAAGGTTTTTGAATGACCCGTCCCTGGTTCGAACTGTTTTGGGTACTATCTGACTTGTTTCTGTACTTATTTCTTAGTTTTGCTTCTTCTTTTTATGATTGTAACCCATTACTGTGGTTGATTCTATTTTTTCAAAGATGTCAAAAAATAATGATTCCATGAAGGCAAGGAAGGCTGCTGCTGTTCAAAATATCTCGACCAAGGCGACGGGAGAGGGATCTTCTCAAGTTCAGGTGAAGCCGCCCGTGCCGAGTTCTCCTAGGCCGAGGAAGGTGATTCCCACTCCTCGAGTTCGCCTGGCCGACCCTCCACAGTCTTCCGCTGCTACTTCTGGTGCTCCTCCCAACAAGAAACAAAAAACAATTGAGCCTTTCAACCTTGATGCCCCTGATTTTGACGTGGTCGAGTTCGTAGATCAGCAGATTGGTCCTTATGGTGTCCTCCCTATGGATGATGTATCGCTCCTTCGTCATTTGGATTTTATAACTCGGAGTAGTGTAATAATGGCACATATGGGAGCTGCCATGTACTGAACTGCTCAAAATCTTCCTCTCCATGCCACCAAAGCTTTTATGGAGGAGGCAAAACAGGAGTTCGATCGGATGAAGGGCTTGAAGGAGGAGCTTTAGGTAAAGGTGGCTAAACTGGAGAAGGATCTGAAGAATGAGAAGGCGAGTTCCCTTGCTCTGGCGGCTTCTGTGCGGTTGGCCGAGGACACTGCATTGAGGCATAAAGATAGCTACGTCACATCCTATCGGGAGGGAATGCGTTTGAAGGAGAAGTTGGAGAATGCCCGAGCTGATTACTCTGAGCTCCAGGGTCATCTTGTTGGCATTGTGAATGCTGTTTATGAGAACCTGAAGGAGCAGGTTCGAATTATTGCTCCCGAGGCCGATCTTACTCTTTTTAGCCTGGACAATGTTGTGAGGGATGGTAAGATTGTCCCTGATGACCAGGATGATGACGACGTCGAACCTCCCCCTGTGCCTTCTGCCAAAGTGTCAACTTCCACAGTTCCCCTAGTTGAGGTTGGTTAATCCGTTTCTGATCCGGATTGTCAGATCTTGAATCGGGATGATGGTACCGTGGATGCTGTGCCTATTCAGACTCGCCCTCCTTCTCCCCGTACTGATGCTACCGAGAAGGCTCCCGATCTTTGCTGATTTTTCTTGGATGTTTATGTAGATAGCCCGGCTTGTGGGCTTTTAAAATCTTTATTTTGTAGTTTGAATATTTTGCTGACTGTTGATACTCCTTCTGGTTGCTTGTTTAGTAACTTTTTATTTTGAAAAAATAACAAGTAGCTTTTAAGCTTTTGGGCTTGGCCCTGAGGCTTGTTATAATATCGTATTTTATATCATACTTGTTTGCACTTGTCTTGACATCTTTCTGGGTTTTGAGAATGCTGGAGCCTTGCTGCTCGACCTCTTTGGATTGCTTTGTACTTATTGCTTGTAGCTTGGATCCTTTGAGGTCGTGGATGTGTGGCTCCAACTTGTATTTCGATTTTCTCGCTCTTACTTGTATTTATTTCTAGCAATCCCTAACCAGTTTCTTTACGTTGGTCTTCTTTCCAGTTATTTTTGTAGTCCTCTTTTTTGGACCTTTGTCGGGTCTCTTTCAGGGACTACTTTTATAACTTGTTTGTGGGAGACCGACTTTTTTGCGTCGTCTTTTCCAAATTATTTTTGTAATCCTCTTTCTTAGACCCTTGTCAGGTCTCTTTCAGGGATTACTTTTATAACTTGTTTGTTGTAGGAGACCGATTTCGTCATGTCGATCTCTTCTAAGTTATTTTGTAATCCTCTTTCTTGGACCCTTGTCAGGTCTCTTTCAGGGATGACTTCTATAACTTTATGTTTTGGGCCGACTTTGTCATGTCGGGCCCTTCTAAGTTATTTTTGTAATCCTCTTTCTTGGACCCTTGTCAGATCTCTTTCAGGAATTACTTTTATAACTTGTTTGTTGTAGGAGACCGACTTCGTCATGTCGATCTCTTCTAAGTTATTTTGTAATCCTCTTTCTTGGACCATTGTCAGGTCTCTTTCAGGGATTACTTTTATAACTTGTTTGTTGTAGGAGACCGACTTCGTCATGTCGATCTCTTCTAAGTTATTTTGTAATCCTCTTTCTTGGACCTTATTCAGGTCTCTTTCTGGGATTACTTCTATAACTTTATGTTTTGGATCGACTTTTTCATGTCAGGCCCTTCTAAGTTAAAATAATCCTCTTTAATAGGGTTGGCCAGACCTCTTTCCAGGGTTTACTTATAACTTGGGTTGACTTGGTCCGACTTCTTAACGTCGGCCAGTCTTTTAAGTTATTATTTAGCAATCTATAAGACCTCGTCAGGTTCTTTTTCCGGATCACTTTCGATAACTTCTTGCATTATTCTGCTTTCATCTTTGCCAATTTATAGAAGGTGGTTTCTATCTTTATTTGGTCGACCTTCAGATGAATCGCGCTTTCATCTCTATTGGTCTTTATCGTGATCGTGCTGTGAATCTGTTTTTCACTTTCTGCCGATCTGTTGCTTTATAATCGAACGATGAATGCTTTAGATTAATGCGTCTTGAGAATTTATAGAATATCTAAAATATATTTCATTCAAAGAAAAAGTGCAAATATATACATGCGGGAGTTTTTCATCCCTGTAAGTCGGATAGTTTGTAGGTCTTAGCTTGGTACCTCATTAAAAAACCTTTTCAGGAAAAAGAGTGTACCTTATACCAAGATCCTTTATCATTCCTAACTATAGTACCTTCTTAGGTTGCAGGCGTGCCACGATCTAGAAAGCTCTCGTCCATCGAGTTCGGACAGTCTGTAGTAGCCCTTCCCAAGTACTTCTATAACTCGGTAGGGTCCTTTCCAGTTTGCTGCTAGCTTTCCTTCTCCAGGTCGAGTTGTTCCGATATCATTTCGGATTAGAGTGAGGTCGTTTTCTACGAAACCTCACGGCACTACCTTTTGGTTATATCTCGAAGCCATTCGACGTTTTAATGCTTCTTCCCTGATCCGAGCTCTTTCCTGGACTTCCGGGAGTAGGTCGAGTTCTTCCCTTTGCAGTTGGGAGTTGGCTTCTTCATTGTAGTGTACTAATCTAGGCGACCTTTCCTCAATTTCTACCGGGATCATTGCCTCCACTCCGTATGCTAGTCGGAAGGGTGATTCCTTTGTGGTGGAATGTGGCGTTGTCCGATATGCCCATAGGACTTGTGGGAGTTCCTCAGCCCAAGCTCCTTTTGCATCTTGTAATCTCCGTTTTAACCCGGCCAATATGACTTTGTTGGCAGCTTCAACTTGTCCATTGGCTTGGGGATGTTCGACGGAGGTGAACTGATGCTTTATGTTCAAATTGGCTGCTAATTTTCTGAAGCCTGTATCTGTGAATTGGGTGCCATTGTCTGTGGTGATGGAGTATGGGACCCCGAACCTTGTGATAATGTTTCTATATAAGAATTTTTGACTTCTTTGAGCAGTAGCATTAGCTAGGGGTTCTGCCTCGATCCACTTTGTAAAGTAGTCTACCCCTACTATGAGGAATTTAACTTGTCCCGATCCCTAAGGAAAGGGTCCGAGAAGGTCGAGTCCCCATTTTGCAAATGGCCAAGGTGAGGTTACGCCGATGAGCTCTTCTGGCGGGGCGATGTGAAAGTTGGCATGTTTCTGGCATGGTGGGCATGTCCTTACAAACTCTGTAGCTTCCTTTTGTAGAGTTGGCCAATAAAATCCCGTCCGGAGTACTTTTTTGGTGAGAGCTTGTGCTCTGAGATGATTACCACAAATGCCACTGTGTACTTCCTCTAAAACTTCCCTTGTGTAGGAGGTTGGCACACATTTTAATAGTGGTATTGAAATCCCTCTTTTGTATAGGGTGTTGTTTATGATAGTGTAGTACTGTGCCTCCCGTTTTAATCTCTTTGCCTCCTTTTCATCTGTGGGGAGTGTTTCTGTTTTGAGGTAATTAATTATGGGGTCATCCATCCTTGATCCTGACCTGTTATGGCTAGGACTTTTTCCTCTTCCGAGACTGACGGGTTCTGTAGCATTTCCTGGATGAGGCTTCTATTGTTGCCCCCTGGTTTGGTGCTGGCTAGCTTTGAGAGTGCGTCAGCTCGGGCATTTTTTTCGCGGGGTATATGGTGGATCTTATATTCCCTGAGTTGTCCGAGATGTTCCTGGTCTTATCCAAATACTTTCTCATGGTGGGATCTTTGGCTTGGTAGCTCCCTGTTATTTGTGAGGTAACTATTAGTGAATCGCTGAAGATGTTGAGTCTTTGAGCTCCCACCTCCTTAGCCAGCTTCAAACCAGCTAGTAACGCTTCATATTCTGCCTGGTTGTTTGAGGCCGGGAACCCAAATTTGAGGGAAAGCTCAACTTGTGTTCCTTGGTTGCTTTCTATTATCACACCTGCACCGCTTCCAGTCTTATTCGAGGAACCATCCACGTAGAGATTCCATTCTGTGGGAGTTTCCAGGGTATCTGTGAATTCTGCAATGAAGTCGGCTAAGTACTGTGATTTGATGGCTGTCCGAGCTTCATATTGGAGGTCGAACTCGGATAATTCGACTGCCCATTGTAAAATTCTGCCTGCTAGATCTGTTTTCTACAATATCCCTTTTATGGGCTGGTTGGTCCGAGCCTTAATGGTGTGAGCCTAGAAGTACGGGTGAAGTCGTCGGGATGTCAGTATGAGAGCGTAGGCAAACTTTTCTATTTTTTGGTAGTTCAACTCAGATCCCTGCAGCGCTTTACTGATGAAGAATATAGGTTGTTGCCCTTTGTCGTCTTCTCGAACCAGTGCTGAGGCTACTGCCCGACTTCCTACCGCGAGTTATAATACGAGTGGCTCTTCCTTTCGTGGTCGAGTTAGAATAGGTGGTCGTCCCAGGAAACTTTTGAAATCCTGGAAGGCTTGCTCGCACTCCATTGTCCATTCGAACTTCTTTCCTTTCTTTAAAGTAGCATAGAAGGGGAGAGATCTTATCGCTGATCCTGCTAAGAATCTGGATAAGGCTGCTAATCTCCCGTTGAGTTGTTGCACTTCTTTGACGCAAATTGGGCTCTTCATGTTGAGTATGGCCTGGCATTTATCCGGATTCGCCTCAATTCCTCTTTGTGTGAGCATAAAATCTAAGAATTTGCCAGCTTCTACTGCAAAGGTGCATTTTGCAGGATTGACTCGCATGTCATGCTTCCTAATAGTGTCGAACACTTGGTCCAGGTCAGACAATAATGTCTCTTCACTTTGTGTCTTTATTAACATGTCGTCCACATAGACTTCCATGATTTTTCCGATATGATCTGAAAAGACTTTATTTATTAGCCTTTGATAAGTAGCTCCTGCATTCTTGAGACCAAAAGGCATCACGATGTAGCAGTAATTTGCTTTTGGTGTTAAAAACGAGGTCTTTTCTTGATCTGGTGGATACATGGGGATTTGATTGTATCCGGAATATGCATCCATAAACGAGAGGTATTTATATCCGGATGAGACATCCACCAGAACGTCGATACTTGGGAGTGGATAAGGATCTTTTGGGTAGGCTTTGTTGAGATCGGTGTAGTCGGTGCACATTCGCCACTTCCCATTTGATTTTTTCACCAAGACGACGTTAGCTAGCCATAGTGGGTACTTGACTTCTCTTATGAATTCTACCTCCAGTAGTGCCTGTACCTGTTCTTCCACAGTTTGGATCGTTATGGCCCAAGTTTTCTTCGTCTCTGCTGTACCAGCCGAGATCTTGGATAGACCGCCAACTTGTGACACATTAGCTTGGGGTCTATGCCTGGTATATCTGCGGCTTTCCAGGCGTAGAGATCGACATTATCTCATAGGAACTGTACTAGTAATTCTTTTGTGTCCCCTCTTAGGATCGTGCCAATATTAGTTGTTTTGTCCGATGTGTCTCTGATCTGAACTTTCTCTACTTCACCTTCGGGCTGTGGACGGAGTTCTTCTCGTCTCTGAGCTTCACCAAGCTCAATTGTATGGAACTCTTCTCCTCTGCCTCTGAGGTTTAGACTTTCGTTATAACAGCGGCGTGCCATCTTTTGATCTGCTTTTATTGTAGCTATCCCTTCTGTAGTTGGGAATTTCATGCACATATGTGGAGTTGAGACTATTGCGCCGAGTTGATTCAATGTTGTCCGAACTATTAAGCCGTTGTAAGATGAACTCACGTCGACCACTATGTAGTCTATTTTGAGTGTTCGGGATTGGTTTCCTCTTCCGAACGTTGTGTGTAGCGAGATGTAACCAAGTGGTTGCACTGGGGTGTCTCCCAGTCCGAACAGGCTGTTTGGGTATGCTATAAGCTCCTTTTCTTCTAAACCAAGCTTGTCGAAGGCCATTTTAAATAAGACGTCGGCAGAGCTCCCTTGGTCTATCAGCGTGCGGTGGAGATTTGCGTTTGCTAGTATGATGGTGATGACCATGGGATCGTCGTGTCCTGAGATAATACTGGATGCATCTTCTTTGGTGAACGTAATTGCAGGGATGTCGAGTTCTCCTTCCTTCCCCTCGACATGATATACTTCTTTGAGATATCTTTTGCGAGATGATTTGGAGATTCCTCCTCCTGCAAATCCGCCATGTATCATGTGGACGTGTCTTTCTGGTGTACGAGGTGATCGCTCAGCTCGTCTGACATCTCCATCCCTTCTTCTTTTTCTTTGCTCATCATCTCGGGTGGCCAGAAGCCGATCTAGTTTTTCTTCTCTCACTAATTTTTCTATGACGTTTTTTAAGTCGAAGCATTCATTGGTGGAATGTCCTCGGACTCGATGATATTCACAGTATTCGTTCCGATTTCCTCCTTCTCTCTTGCCTTTGAGTGGTCGAGCTGGGGGTATCTTTTCTGTGTTACAGACTTCTTTGTAAATATCCACAAGGGACACCCAAAGAGGGGTGTAATTATGATACTTTTTGATTTTCTCCCCCGTTCGATCTTCTTTCCTCTTGGATTCTTTATCTTTATCTCGGTAGGCGAAACTGGATCTCGAGGCTTCTCCAAGTCGGGAATTTTCTTCCATGTTGATGTACTTCTCAGCCCGCTCTTGCACCTCATCCAGAGATGTGGGGTATTTCTTTGATATAGATTGGCTAAAGGGTCCTTCTCGTAGGCCGTTGATGAGACCCATGATAGCGGCCTCTGTTGGTAGGCTTTGTATGTCTAGGCATGTTTTGTTGAATCTTTCCATGTAGTTGCGAAGGCTTTCCCGATCTCCTTGCTTGATTCCTAAGAGACTGGGGGCGTGCTTAGCCTTATCTTTTTGGATTGAAAATCTGGCCAGGAACTTTTTGGCTAAGTCGTCAAAGCTTGAGATAGATTTCGGAGGTAGGTTGTCGAACCATCTGATGGCAGTTTTGGTAAGGGTTGTTGGAAAAGCTTTGCAACGAACTGCATCTGAGGCGTCGGTGAGGTACATTCTACTTCTGAAATTGCTGAGGTGATGGTTGGGGTCTGTGGTGCCATCGTACAAAGTCATATCTGGAAGTTTGAAGTCTTTTGGGATTTTGGTCTTCATGATCTCCCTAGTGAATGGATCTTGATCCTTGCGAGATTTGTCCTCAGGGGTGGATCGAGTAGTTTTGGCTTTGAGATCGGCTTCGATTTTTAGAAGTTTATCCTCCAATTTCCGGCGTCGCCTTATCTCTCTTTGTAGATCCTTTCCTGTTTCTCGCTGGTGTTGGGCTTCTTTCTCAAGATGCTTTAAACGATCTTGAAGCGCCTCTAACGGATTTGATAAGTTTTTGTCCCCGTTAGATTCTGGGGTATCTTTCAGTGTATTGCCCGTGTTTTTGTGCAGTGTTCTATCTTCTAGATCTGAGTTGTGGTCGTTGTCATGGTCGTCCGCCATGGTGATGGGATGACTTCCAGGTCCCCGGCAACGGCGCCAATGTTCCGAGGGTTACCTGAAACTGTAGGTCGATCTCGGATGAGATCTTCTGTACTGGTCGGAGATGACGTGTCCGGCTGGTGGGTGGCGGCCGGAGCGGTCGTGTCCGACTTGTTGGACTGGCCACACTTCTGATCCTTGGTCACCAGAGGGTGGGGGGTACCTGCAAGAGACTCCGATGCTTAAGTTAGCACGGGTATTAAGCAGGTTTTTAATAGAATCAGAGTATGAGTTATACCTGGGTGCTCCAGTGTATTTATAGTAGTGTGGGCTGACCTTTCTGATAAGATAAGTTAGTTATCTTATCTTATCTTATCTTATTTTGAGTGAAGTCAGCTTATCTTCAAGGGAACCGCCTTTATCTCTATAGGCTTGGATTGCCTTTGGATTTGGGTCGTGTTCCTTTATTTGGGCCCTTTATTGGGCTTTCCTGTCGATTTGGCCAACCTCTTTGAGAAGAGGTCGGATAGCCTGACCTGAAGAGGTCGGTCGCTTTGTCACTGAACATCTCGGGTCGGATAGCTCGACCCAAGGTGTGAACAAATACTGCAAATATAAAAACAATGACTAAAATTAAAATCTATAAAATTATGCATGAGGAATATGATCGATCAGCTATTGATATACATTTGTGTATGTGAATATAATAGAAAAAAATTTACCTTTTCAGTCATGGGGGTGGAATTGATAGTACCCAGGAGGTTGTTTTATTTTGAATAAGCCAAAAGGCATATAAATAGAAAAGATGTTTTTGGCGATTTTGAGAATATGCATGTTCGTGGACCAATGAAAACTGATATTCATACTATTTCTCTTGTTTCAAACAATAAGATATTATTATATGTTCTTTCATTTTGGAATCTGATTCCTTAATTTGTTGTTGTGTTATGATTTAGTGTGTTCTTTACTTGTAGAAGTTTTTATAAGCAAAAAATAACAAATAATTAATAGGAATTGTAGAAGTGGTGCCTGTGGTCTGGTTTTTAAACATAGTTTCCATGATATTTTATGAAATTTACTATAGTTTTGATATATAAGGATATATTTTTCAGCATATCTCATGTAGATTGTTTTGATATATAATGACAATAAAGTATTTGTGTGTGGTAATGGTAGTGTTTGGGTAAATGAAAGAGTGTGAATGACGATGAAGTGTTTGTGTGTGATCAGATTCCTCTAAAAATAGATATGATGATATGATATATGATTTTAAATTGTTAGCATTCTAACTGTATATCATTTCCTTATTCCTAATTTGAGTTATAATAATCAATACTCAATAGTTTATTGAATTTAGAATGCCAAGTAGGTTGGTGGCTGTACCAGAGGTCTAGTGTCTTTCATTTTGAAAACAAGTTATAATTACTAATCTGGTATCCATAATGGTAGAAAACTATAAAACTTATAAATAGGTCATAATTAATTCATATATAATTTAGTTTGATATTGTAACTTGAAGCCACAGAGGTTCAGATGTGATATGAATGTGATTTGATGACGTTTTGTAAAATATATTTAAAAAATTTAATTATCAAAGTAACAGTAGGAAAAATAAATATGATGCCAAGGAAAAGTTTTCTTACTCTGGTTCTAATGTTGCTATTTAATTGTTGGTTTTGATAATTAAAACTTTATGCTAAAAAAAATGTTGATGAGTTATTTTTGTTGTCTTGATAATTACAAAGGTGTATTTTATTTTGAAAAATTCCCAAAAAGGTGGAAAATATAAATTTTTTTCTGAGTTCTGTGGCTAAATAAGATTTTGTAATTTGTTCTTTTTATGCACTTTCAACCTTATATTATGTTTTATGCTTTTTTTAACTTAATATTGCCTAATTTTAATTTGGTTTGTCCCCCACCATGCTCATTTTGTTAGACACTAATGCAATTCTCAAAGTTTGCCATAAATATTTGTATAGTTTTCAATTTAACACTTCTTACACTTTTTCCCTCCTTCACTTTTATATCTCATGTATGATATGAATAAAATCATAAATCTATATTATTTTTCTTTTTCTGCGATAAAAATACGGATAGGATGTTATCTTAATTTAATTTCGTCTACTCCTTTTAGTTCCTTCGTTTATTAAGCTTTTGTTTGAGTTTGTGGAATCAAAATTAGTGCTCTGGATAAGCTTAATTAATAGAATGAGTACCCTTACTTAAATATGCTATACCTAGATATATGTTAGAGTATCACATTAAAATTGTACCTTCTTTGTTTGAAATAATTAAGATGTTTAAAAATTTAGCATGATAAATATTGTATCCATTAAGATTTTATGATTTTGATAAAGGAAAAAGGAGCTAATTAACGGCTTAATTTGTTGTTTTCTTTATAATCCTTAATTTTGAAGAAATGGTGCCTGTGGTCTAATTTTTTTTATTTTTTTAGTCATATGGTGCGTGTGGTCCTTATACGATCTCAAGATTTATGAACCCCTTCGTAAATTGTTTATGTTTGTTAACCTTTTGATTGTATCCTCTATATGATTTTTTTTTAGGAAAGCGGGAGTCAGTAACAAGCTACACGTACACATACTTTAGTGAAGGCTAAGGCCAATAATTATGCATTCCTATGAAGAAAGGAATAAAAAGGTATTTATGACTGGAATTTTGATGCTAAAATACCTAGTGTTGTATTATGTGATTATTTATGTGATTGAGTTTGGTTTTAGACTATGAATTATAATTGTCTTTGATATTATTGTGATTATGGTTTAATGGTTGAATTTACTTTGATTTTGTCTGTGTTGCGATTGTTGTTTTAGTTGAATTGAGTGCTTGTAAATGAACCATGTTGCTGCCTTCTTGTTAGAATCGGTAAACGAAAAACTAGAAGGAAATTATTGCCTTAGAATGATTTTTAATCTCCTTCAAACTTTTATAAACCTCATAAAGAGAAAATCATTAGACTTTTTACTGCTTCATACATTTTTATTATTTTCCTTTTAACTCTTATCTACGATTTTATATTAACTATTATTTTTTATCACTTTTATTTTTCTTTTTCATTCACATGAGATAGTATACCAGTGTCTTTAACTAGTAGATAGTTACTACTAAGTAATAGCATAAATAAGTGATAAATTAATTACTAGTATTTTCTGTTTTCACCTATCACACAATCTGCCATTTTCACACATATAGTATTATCCTTGCTATGAACTTTTTAAAATGCTCATGTGTACATATATATTAGTAGTTTAGTACTAAAGTATAGTAACACTTTATTTTACATCCTAATTGATTATTTTGGCAGCTAAGTATTATTTTACATTGTTATTATTTTAATTCTTTCGATGATGTACATGTTACTGAAATTTAAATACAATGTGTTACTAATATTATAAATTTTTGTTGTTTTAGATGGCAGGTTCTAAAAAAGATAAAAAACACTTGTCAATTAAAGTACAAAAATCTATTAATAAGTAGGTGATTAGTACACACAAAACTAAGTTTTCACATCCTAAACCTACAAAATCACGAGCTCTAGTTCCTTCACATGTATCCAAAAAGCCTTCAGTATTACCACCCTCTTCTTCACAGCCACCACAAAAATTCAAGAGAAATTTACTATCATCCCATGCCGATCATTACACCATCACCATCACCATCACCATCACCAGCTGAATCACCATACTGTTCACCTATCCAACCTCAAATCATTTGATAATGCTCCTAATAATGAACGAAATTTACATCATTCTCACTCATCGGATGAAAATCATCAAGATGAATCTCTTACTCAAGAAGGTGAACCTGTCACTCAAGAAGGGCTCCTGAAAATAGTGCCTTTTGGCAAAGAGTAAGTACAACAATCACTTTTTGTATTTTAACGTTCTCTCTATATTATTTTTATTGTGAATACATGTGTAATTACTCATTATTTGATCTTCTTATAGGTTTAATCCATGTACTGCTGTTTGTCATGTAACAGCTGCCATTAAAAGCAAATTTTCAGAATTCTGCCCTGCATGGGGACATGCCAGTGATCAAATGCGAGATTTGTGGTTTACTGAATTTAAGGTAAGTATTTATTATCATTTTTTTGTTATTTTGATATTATACATAGTGGGTAATTCAATGTATATGTTTGTTTTCTTCTATAGAAAAATTGTATATGGAAACCTCAACATAATGCAAGAATTCGTCAAATTTTTTAGATTAAAGAGAGTGCTCGATTAAGAGGATTGATGAATCAGGAGAGACTCAATTATTCAAAAAACCCTAACTATGTACCAAAATATATTCCTGAACCCGTTTGGCATCAACTATTACATTATTGGGCTACAGATCCGCATTTTAAGAACTGGTCAGCAGCAAATACTGTGAATCGAGCACCAAATATTGGAAGTTCCATGCACACTGGTGGTTCCATATTTATGGGTGAACATGCACGCAGAATGGTAAGATAAAAATAGTTTAATTTTAGTCTTGTTCTTATTATGTGCAATGTTTTCTTATTCTTTTTTCTTTCCTATCGATTAAAACTATTATATTATAGGAAAAAGCTACGGGAGTAAAACCTTCTCTAGAGGAGGTTTATACTAAATGCCACACCAAAAAGGATAAAAGTTGGATTGATGAAAGATCTGAGAAAGTCATTGTATGTGATGCTAGTTTGTTCTTCTTCTTTTGTCGTTTTCAAAAATAATTTTCACTATATGTTAGTATTTGTTCATGGCATATTTAATTGTGATTAAAATGAATTGGTTTTGTAGGGTGAATTTAAAAAGTGAAAGACAGAACTTTCTCAAGTAGCTTTATCCTTGGATAATGAGGGAGATGTTGAGGCATCTAAGGAAAGCTTAGATATACCAGATGATTACACTATTTGGAACGAAGTTGTGACAAAGGAAAAAAAGAAAGATGCTTTTGGTTTAGGTTCTTTTGGTTTAGATCTCTCTTCAAAGTTAGATTCCAGAAATTGCTCAGAGACATCCAAAGACAATCTAAATATTGAGCAAGAACTTCACATGTGGAAAGAAAAGGCAAAGGAGAAAGAAATGATCAATGAAGAGCAAAAGGTTAAGTTGAATGATGCTAAGCATAAGTTAAAAGAATAAGGACGTCAACTAAAAGCTCAACAAAAAAGAATTGGTTCTACTGAAAAGACACTTCATGCTTTGTATAAAAAGTTGAATCTCCCACTTCCTTCAATTTTGTCTGTTCTTGCGGATGATGAGCCTGGGACAGGCTCTAGTAATGATGAGGATGATAACATGAGTGATTGATGTATGGAGTATATGATTTTTCTGATTTAAATTAAGGAATTTTTAGGTGAATTAGTTAGTACATTTGATTTTATTCATGATATTTGACATTTTAAAAGGTTTTTTTTGTTTTAGTTTAATTATTTTTTTTATTTTAGTTTGATTACATTTATAGACAAGTATTTTAATAATAAATATTTTTTTAACTCTTTTATGGTAATTGGCTTTTTCATGACTTTATTATGTGTTTATAATTTCGATGATGTAATATGAAAAAAATGATTATGATGGTCTTAATATAGAAAGAAAATCGAATACAATTTATTTTCTAAAATATTTATATATTAAATAGCAAATTATTCTGTATAAAAATTGTTTGAAATATTATATTAAATTTGTAGAAAATTTGTGCGAAAAATATTTTATTGTTTTGTATGAAATTTGTTTCAAATACGTAAATTCTTTTAAATTAAATTTGTCTGAAATTTAATTGAAAAGAAATATTTTATTTGTCTAAAATTTGTTCAAAAAAAAATTTATTATATTTGACTAAATTCGTTAGAAATTTGTCTGAAATAAAAAATATTTTTTGTTTGAAATTTGTCTAAAATGAAATATCTTTACGTTTAAAATTTGTCTGAAATACATTGTCTTTATGTGGCTCAATTTTATCGAAATGGAACCTATATGTGTGCTTTTCTTGGATATGGAAGCATGGGGGACTAGACGTATATGTGGGACAGCTTTTTGGCAGTTTCAGGATGAAGAACTCGGACCGTGCATTTTCTTTAGTTACAAATTTTGCATATCAAATCGCACGGTCTGAATTGTATGCTAATGAGAAATAAAATTTGGGGTGCTCTAAATCGGACCCTCCATGTTACCTTAGGTTGGTTTTTTAATATGCAATGGTACTACAAGTCGCATGGTCCGAGTTCCATGCTTAGAATTTGAACTGAACTCGGACCCTCCATTTTGAGTGCGGATGAAAATTTTTTTGATGAACTGCGAGAAGAAATCGCATGGTCCGGTTTCATTTGTTAATATTTTTTTGAATGATGTTAACCTAGTCGAAGGGTGTGAGTTCATTAAGGTGGTCTATATAAAAGCGTGAAGTGAACTGATAGCTTACTTGAGTCTTCTTCCCCAACTTGAACGGCTGCGTCTTCTGCTTCTTCTTTCTCGTTTCTTTATTACTTCCTGTTTTAAACTTGAAAATCTAGTAGCTAAAGCTATGATTTTTTTGTTTGTGATTGAGAGAAATGAGTGACAGAGTGTTACTAAAAGTGTATTATTTCGGTAAAATTTTACTATAAACGTCTGAAGGAGTAAAATTTATTTGTGAAAATTCGCTAGATGTTATTTCTTTTATCATCTCATTTGAGGAGCTCAAAGGTGTGATCTGTGAAAAGATTGATTCTGAGAGGGCAAGAAAGATATCATGTGTTCTATACAGATATCCCATACAGGTGTTTGGTGGATTCGTCCAGTTTCAAACCAAATATGTGACGGACGAAGCGAGCATGCAAGAGATGTTTTCAATATATATTGAAAATCGGGCTCAGATCTCATTTATCGAGTTGTATGTTGAGTTTGAACAATCTGAGGCCGACCAGAATATTCTACGGGAAGATTATAATAGTGACAGTGAAGAAGAGTTCAAAAGTAACTACGAGTTTGTTGGTCCAGATGGAGATGAAGATCAAGGTGATGGAACTACGACTCCAGATGTGACAGAGGTGGCAAATGCACTCGCAAACGAAGTGCCGTTTGAGGAGCCATCATTCATGCGAGTTTTGGACTTGGAAGCCATGCATGTTCCGGAGTTTCCGGAATATATGACTGCAGGTACGTAATACGTCGTATTAGGTTTTTTTTAGTCAGTTATTGATTTAGTTATGAATTAATTAGTATTTATTTACCATTATTTAATCATGCGTTGATGTTATAGTTCTCAGCATCGAACCGGCGGTCGAGCAGCTCAGGTGACTGAGTCACTGGTTCAACCGCTGGTTCTATGTAAATAAAAAAATAAAAAATAGCACGAATGTTAAATAACAATGTACCAGAGCCACCATTTCACAGGATCATTCGAAGCTGGATTCTATCACAATTGCAGAAGCGATAAAGCCATTGGTTGAGGCTAATCCCTCCTTAAAGGTAAAGTCGGTTATAGCGGAAGTGCAATCGAAGTTCAACTACACCGTAAGTTATCGGAAAGCATGGTTGGCTAAGCAAAGGGCAGTAGAAAAAATATTTGGAGGTTGGAAAGCATCGTTTGAAGCGTTGTTTATATGGTTTGAGGCCATGTGTCATAAAGAGCCATCAGCTGTTGTCCATTTTGAGACTATGCCTGCATATCAAGGCGATGACTTGGTGGGTGATATTCGAGTATTTTGGAGTTATTACCCCTGTCTTAGGGCATTCAGACATTGTAAGCCAATTGTCCAAGTGGATGGGACTCACTTGTACGGAAAGTATAAGGGTTGTCTACTAGTGGCAGTTTCACAGGATGGCAACAACAATATCGTCCCAATTGCGTTTGCTATTGTGGAGGGAGAAACTTCTGATGCATGGCACTTTTTCCTTCGTAACCTTCGTCAACATGTTGTCACTCGGGATGGTGTGGGTCTAATATCCGACCGACACGAATCCATCAATGTAGCTGTGGAACGTAGTAACGGAGCTTGGTCACCTCTTAGAGCTTTTCATATGTTTTGCATCAGGCATATAAAGTCGAATTTTCTGCGAAAATTCAAGGCACCGTACCTCCAAAAATTGGTCGTCAACATTGGTAACCATTTACTAAATTTAAGTAAGTTATTAATAGAAATAACCTCCAGCATTTGTTTTGACATCTTTTATTTTTCTTTTTTTATGTTGCTATCTTCCAGAATATTCGAGAACGGTTCGGGAGTACGAAGTGCGTTACCAGCGATTACGGGAATGGGGCGAAGCGTATACAAACTGGTTAAACCGAATTCCTCGCGAACAGTACGCATTGACATTTGATGGTGGATACCAATGGGGTCACATGACGACGAATCTAGTGGAATGCATCAATTCCGTGTTGAAGGGTGCACGCAATCTTCCCATTACTGCTCTTGTGAAGGCAACATTCTATAGGCTAAACGAGTTGTTCACTCGAAAAAGAGCGGAGGCAGAAGCGCGGATTAATTATGGCCATGTGTTCTCTGATGTCGTGACCTTGAAGTTGCATGCAAACCAACTTGCATAAGGAAACATTCAGGTCAGTTGCCTTGACCGGCAGAATGAGGTATTTGAGGTGCGTGAGATGCCAAGCGAACTGGAGTTTGCAGTCGATCTACGTGGCCTTCGATGTGACTGTGGTGAGTTCCAATTGGACCGGATCCCCTGCAGACATGTGTTCGCATGTTGTGCCAACCAGCGATTGGATTGGAAACTATATGTGCATGATGTGTATAAGATTGACCAAGTTCGGCGGGTGTACCGAGCAAGGTTTAGGCCACTAGGTAATCCTACGACATGGCCTACTTACAACGGTCCTCGGTTCGTACCGAATCCGTACCTGAGACGCATCACGAAAGGTCACCCAAGGATAACCCGCTTCTTGAATGAGATGGACACGCGAATGTTATGTCGTCCTAGGCGATGTAGGCTATGTGGAGCCGAGGGATATAGTCGTAGCAGATGCCGTCAGTCAGCTGGTGCAAATGTCGACGGAGATGCTCAATAGGTTCACAGTCTCAGATTTCATATGATATGTGTAGCATTATATAGTATGGCATGATTTGTCCATTTGATTTAACTTGACCTGATATATGTAACATTGTATAAAATCACTCGAAATCTCATATTTATGTAACATTGTATAACATTTTTATCTTGCTTTTATGTTAAAATAGTTTTAATAATTTATTAAGCAGTTTATATCTATTATATTAATATCTACTACAAGTTTATATTTATTATATTAATGAAAATCATCACAGCTTGGTGATGGTGGAAGACCGGTTTTCAACCTTATGCGGTCCAAATTTCTGACCGGACCGGTAGATGGTCCGGTTCATCGGTTCTCTAGTTAAACTAGCCGGTCCGATCTGGTTTTTACAACACTAAATATAAGATACCTATAGCATGTTATAATATGATCTCAATTGTCCAATTGAGGTATATTGACATGATATCTGTAGCAATATACTCAGATTTTATGAAACATTAATACGTAGTCCAGATCAATAATACCTTAATAAGGTCATTAATTTATAAATACTCTAAACATACAATAGAAATCTTAGCATAGTCCAGCTCATTAATACATAATATCAAACAGATACAAAGTACTCTAAAAATAGTCCACATGATTAATTCTTAAATAAATACATTACACCACAACTACTTTCTTATTGCGCACTTTACATCCTTCACAAAGTTCTTGCATTTCTTCGCCGCCTTTTTGAAGACAGATGGAGTGTAGCGATTAGTGCTACGACGTGGTGGATCAATCATCAGATTGTAACATTTGACTTTGTCATCCAGAGTGCGTTCCTGACCTATATACAATTTATAAAAAACAAATAAATGTAGCACATAAGGTAATCAAACCAACATAGATACCACATATCATTCAGGAAAAACCAAACAGAGATGCCATTTATGAACAAAAAATAAATAACTAATTGAACATGTAAAGTAAAATACACAACATAATATCATCATTACGAGATTCTTCATCCTCATCGAACTCCTCTATTTCATCCTCCTCATCATCGTCCTCGTCATCCGGGTCATCTACTAGATACGCATCGGTCTCTTTCTCGAGTGTGTTAGCATTTTTATCAATGAGTCCCATGGAAACACAGTTAGGATTCTGACTATTAAGAACTCCGCATCCACCGTCAGTCCTACTAGAGTCAACTGATACGAACCCCCCAGAAGCAACCGATGAGGTATGGCCCGGATACCTCGCATCCAACGAATACCTGCCTGCCATGAACTCGGGCTGATGTCCATATTGTGATAGTTCTGCATCTGCAGCCATGAACCCAAGCAACTGGCTAAAAGAACCTCCTTCTCCTGTTTCAAACTGTGACATACCCCAATATTGTTGACTTATTGGAAATGATGGGGGAAACTGTGTCTGAGGTACATACTAGTTTGGGGACTGAGGTTGTTCTTCTGGAATCGGGTTTGGAGGTAATATATGCGGCGAATGTGGCTCTTGTTCTTCATTGTCATCATCCATATCCTGACTACCCTCATCGGTATCCTGATTACCCTCATCCATATCCTGATCATCCTCATCCATATCCTGATTACCTTCATCATTCTCTTGACCCACAAGATTCGACAAGTTCAAGTGGTCCCCAGATTTTGATCGGTACCAATACATGTAACAATCTAATGGATGCTGTGAAGGCATGGGAAGCTCAGATAGAACGTAGTTATACCTGTTTGACCAATGCATCACCGTCAGATATCTATATCGTCGGTCACCACGATCCCAGTTACGCCACCTAATATGATATATTCAATTAGCTCAACTAGCTCAACTAAATCTTAAATATCAAGATACGGGTACATTGTAACAAATTATTACCTGTTTGCTAGCGAAAAACTGCGGGGTTCCCTAGGTAGCGGCGATAGATATGGCAGCTGGATCCAAGCCCAACTGAGTAAAAGTGTTAGTGGACCATCTATTTCCTTGCAGTTAAAACGAGATGCCCTGCATAACGCCCTGTAGAGGTGTGCTAGGCATGCCGCTCCCCAACTATACTGTCCAATACTAACAAAATCACGTAGCAAGGATAGAAATTTCCAGTGCACACCTGTCCCAGACTTATCCCCAAACAAGATCTTCCCGATCAGCAACATAATATGGCACCTCACATACCTCTGTATACTGATATCATCAGTCAACTCTAAATTTTCTTTTAGATCCCACAGCCAGGTAAGTTTTATGCAGCTACCTCTACAGTCCGACTTACGCGGTGCAACTCCAAATTGAATCAAACACTCCGCCTCCAACGCTTCAAAACTACTCATTGTCATCCCTGTGACTAGAAGACCATCTGTGGGAAGACCAAGAATTAGAGCCACATCTTCAAGAGTCACGGCACATTTCACCAATGGGAAGGTGAAACGTATGTGTTTCAGGGTGCCAACATTCGATCAGAGCATTCACCAATGCTTTCTGACACTGCACTACCCCAATCTAAGATTCATGATAAAAACCGGTAAGTCGTAAATGGTCCTCCACCCTATCGTTGTACTGATCCGGAGGAATTGGGTGATTACAAGTCAACATTCTTAACTTCTACAAAAAAGATAACAAATTATAGTCAGCTCATTAACAATTACTATATGACTATCATAAATCATTTTACTGAATCCTTTTAAAAGTAATTATTCTAACTTCTAAAATTAATTATTAATCCTTAATTTTATTCATAACTAACAACTAATGAAAATAATTACCAATACAAATATTCCTAATCAAAATTCTTAACTTACAACATCTACCATAATATCTAATATTAATTACTGATTTGCTATCATTGAAATATTTTTTCCTCAACTATCAAAAAATATTACTAACCAGTATATGCCAAACCTTCATTTTCCAACAACGGTAAGAACAATTAACATGCTAATAATGATGATTACAATTAACAAAATTTAAATATCCTCGTAACAAAACCTAACGTGCTTTCATAAAAATAATCCCACTAATCATTCCGTAAGTACTAACAATTTCTCACAATAACAATAACATTTAACTTCATCCACAACCGTTATAGTAAAGAATTTTAAAAATTTTTTAAAAAGTTTACACATTCTTTCCAGTTATAATTATAATAAAATTTAATAAAAAACTAAAAAAAATTAAATTCTCTGAAGCTCAGATCGATCAACATCTTTAATTTTTTTTTTGGCATGGTTTTCTTTCTTCTAGCAAGTAGCTTTCAGAACCGAGAAAGGAAGAAGAAGAAGATGGGAGTGAGGTTGAAAGTGAAAGGTGAGAATGAGTTCATTCGGATGGTGAGAGTAGGTAACTTGGTCTTCGTTTGGTTTCAGGGCACCGCTTGTCCTAGACGCCCCAGTGCGACGCGTGTCCAGGGAAGAGTAAATCGGACCGTGCGTTTGGTTAACCGGAAATCGGACGGTCCGTGTGGTTACTGCAACTCGAAGGGTCCGAGTTGTTCCTCCTACGCAACTCGCAGGGTCCGATTAGTTCGCCCACTGACACCACAAAAATGTTAAGCACACCCCTCTCCCATAACAGAGTCCAGCACCTATCATGCATCCATATGTAAATTAAAAAGCGTCTTTATGTTGGCTATTCTATCTAAAATTCGTCTAAAATACATCATAATAGTTAGAAATCTAACAGATAAATGCCTATTCGAAATCTGTCACAAAATCGTCTGAAAAAAATTTCGAACGAAATTTTACACAAAATGTAAATTAGCAACAAGGCTTTTTGGGACAAAAAAAAATTTGTCCCAATTTTGTTTGAAAGAAAAATTTTGTCCCTAATTTGTTCGAAATTTATTTCAATTTCGTCTCAAAATTCGTCCGAAAAAGCCCTATTTCTAGTAGTGGCGTCCTCGGTGCTCATGAAATCACGCAGAGTAGGAGTCCTCGTCATCTCCACCTTCAATTGGTGGAACCTGCTCCTCCTCCTCGCTGTGCTCTGAGAGTGTGTCCAACTCCTCTATTGTCTTGTCCCAAGCCGGGTGCTGGTGTTTAATGTTCTCATAGCATTGCTTGGAGCAATGCTCCAAACGAACTATGTCCTCAATGAGCCAGTGCACCAAATGATAGAATGACTATGATGATGATGATGGTGCTGCTAGTGCTGGTGGCAGCTCTACTAGTGCTGATGGCTCTACTGGTGCCATTGATGCTAAGGGACCTGCCTCTGAAGCGGATAGTTGTGTGTATCTACATTCTCTAAGGGGATAATTAAATAGGGACTTGCGACAAAGATAGAGAGGGAATTGAGGGTATTTTTTTAAAACATGAGTAAAGGATAGGAAAGAAAGTCTGTTGATGCAGGCCAAACATCAGTTCAGAGTTTTCTCAATAAAGAATTGCCTCGTCAATAGTATAGTTCAAAACCAACAAATAACCGGAATGAAAGTTTATTTTGTTTTTCATGAATGCAAACTAATAAAAACCGAAAGTATTAGATCTCGGGTCGTCTTTCAAAAGAATCGCAGTGAGGTATGCATATTATCGGTTATGAGAAAATGGGGGAGGGGTTTAAAGACAAAAAGGCAAGAAATTAAATTGTAAGAAAGGAAATCTAATAACTAAAGGAAATGTAAATGCCAAAAGACATTCATGGTAAGGATTGAGAATCAAGACATCGAATTTAACAATAGAACATTAAGGGACAGTCATGCGTATGCTCCACTTTTGTCCTTTAAGTAAATCACGTGCTAATAGTCATGCGTATGCATGATCCTAAGAATCTCCAAATTTCATTTCTTCATGAATTCTCCACTTTTGCATACTTTTTCTTCACTTATTCAAGTCATCGTTGCCTTCTAAGCCTTAAATCACTCAACAAACCCATCAAGACATCGAATAGAGATAAAGTGAATTAAATTTAGCAATTTAAGAGCCTAAAAAGTATGTTTTTAATCATTAAGCATAATTAGGAAGAATTCATAAAACTATGTTATTTCAGTGAATAAATACAAAATAAGTTGATAAAATTCACCCAATTCGATCCAAAGTTTATCTTAAAATTGTGGTTTATCAACCTTCCACACTTAAACAATAGCATGTCCTCATGTTAAACATCAAGAAAGACAAAAAAGGGGGTATCAACATTCATTCCATCCAAGTATCTAAATGCAATCTATCTGAATATATGCAACTACTCTACCTAATACTACCTACCTCTATCTACTTTATTTACTTTTATCTACTTGGTCAAAATAATTCAATTTCCAAGAAAGCATGTAAATAATCAAGGCTAAAGACAATAGCAACCAATTCAAATCCAACAATTTATTAGAGTCATTGAAAAGAATTGATAACTTGCAAGATAAGAGATAATACTAGATGAAAACATAGAATTGAGTAATCGAGCACCTCATTAGATGTGTATATTCTCTAATCGCTCAAGTATATAGGGTTCATTCACTCAATTCTCTTCTAATCTTACTTTCTAAGATTTGTTTTTCATTTAACAGTTAACAATTATTCAATGTATACATACAAGTATCATGAGGACTTTTTCAAAGGTTGTAACATGGCTAGGGTAAAGGTAAAAATGTATATGGCTAAGTGAGCTAGCTAGAATTTGAATCTTTGATCAACTTAAATACTCACCTAACATATAAAAACCTATGCAATTCTAATACCACCTAGCTACCCATTATTTCACTTTTCACAAACTCATGCATTCTTTTTAATTTACATCCCATATGCATTGTTATTAGTACTTTTCATTAGGGCCTTTATCCTATTTTTATTCTTTTTATTTCTTTTTTTTCTTTTTATTTTATTTTTTTTATTTTCTTTCAAAGTGAAATATATATACAAGTGTCGATGCATATGGTTTACATAATTAATACATGAGTATGTACTCACTTTTCAATATTTTCAATAAAAACACAAAACACACTTTTATCAACCAATAGTCCAATATTCCCAAATTTCTTCACACTTAGATATTACACACTCTCACTAGCCTAAGATAATCAAAGATCCAAATAAAGGACATTTATTATTTTTCACTTAAGGCTAGTAATGTGCTGAAACTAAGAACAAAAGGGGAACTAATAAGGTTCAAAGTTGGCTAACAAATTTAGATGAAAGAGTAAGGCTATATGGGTAAGTGAGCTAAATGAAACAACGACCTTAATCATATAAATGCATATATACACAGAATAATGGACATAAAGAACTAAACAAGGCAAATATTACAATTATAGAAAGAGAATAACACACAAGAATAAAAATAGTAGTTAATATGATGTAACCACATATTAAGGCTCAAAACTCATAAGCTTATGTGTTCTAGTTCAAAAACTATGTTCCACAATATATTTCAAGCAAGTTTCAATGAAAAATATCAACTCAAATCAATCGAAATGCCAATGCCCTATATAAAAAGAAATTGTCTTAGAAATTTCATTATTTTGACTAAACTTATTCTACATATATGTAATGTGATTGGATGAAAAATAAAAAATCCTAAGTTCATTTCTTAATTTCAATCAAACTAAATCATTATGTATATAGAAAATTAAACTAGGTTCAATTATCGCATTATCCAATCACAACCAACAACTAAAGACTAAAGGTATATATACATGCCAAAATAAAAGTGCAGCAAACTATAAAGATACTATTTATGTTGCAATAAAACCAGAAAGAAACAGAGAAAGGAAGAAGAGAATGAGACCAGCATGTATCCTGGTTCAGTTTCTAGGTGCCATGAGACCTACATCCAGTCTCCACCACAACCATGGTGAAATTTCCATTATAATCAATCAAATTACAAACACCAATACTAATGAATTACAACCTAATCCATCTAGTATTTTCCACTAAACTTTCTACCCCAACGCCTAGCTACCCAAGTACTGTCCCAACTTGGAAGGGAAACCCACAGATTCAATCTACCACCAAGTGCTATTCCAACTTGGCAAGGGGAACTAAATCTTAGTTTAACAAAACCAGATTACACAGAAATATTTTTCTGGCTGTTTCATGCATCTCTCTTGCCTCTTCTCTCATGGCTTTCTCAACTCACTTTCATAAGCCTTTTTTCAATTACAGAAAGATGAAATTAGATAGCCATAGCAAATAAAATCTAAAATGAAGCACAAATTGAAGAAAAAGAATTCAGCTTAAGAATGTTGAGATGATGCTATTGCGTCACTCTCTTTTTCTTGTCTTTCAATGGTGAAGTGAGACCAGTTTTATAGGATGAAGCTTGCCCTTCAAATTTTAGCATTGCCTCTTCCAATCCCTTTCTTGATTCTGCCCGTTCAAACTATCTCTATTGGCATACAATGCTTTTTTATTCTGCTCTATTAACTCTGCTTGTTTGAGGAGTTGCTCCACCAACTCTGCTATCATTGGATTTGCTATCTTCCTTGGCATGCACAACATTTCCATTTCGTGCCTTACCAACGGCTGTCTATACCTCTGCATTTTTATTTTGATCTTCCAAACTTTGCTAGTGATCTTCTGCATTTTGATATTGTTTTGTCCTTGTGTCATTATTGCTTTTCTAGAGCCACAACAGTGCCCTAATAGTGTCAAATGTACTTCTTGCTTTTTTCACTTTATTCCAACCATGAGCATTTGGTTCTCTCTCTCTTAGCTCATAGGTTCTGATTTATTTCTTCATAAACATATAATGGGCTAAAGCTTTGGAGTTGTAATACTTGAAGTTGCTGAAGCAACATGTAAATAGGTCTGTATCACTTAACACACACATTAAACAAACTTGGGTTTAAACCCAAAGAATGGTTGTCATCATTTATGTAAAACCCAAAATCAAACTTAACTCAACAATCTCTCCCTTGATGATAAACATGATAAAAGAGGATGAATAAAATTAAAATTTAATTTAAAGATGGAGTAAGAACACTTTTCTTTGATGATCATCCGAAATTTATAGTGCTCCCCCTTAATGTAGCATTTCTCCCCCTTAATCATGGCTTACTTTTGAAATCAAGATATCTTAAAGGAACCAATGAGACCAATACCAAAGCAATACAACACAGCAACAATAGTATGAAACATATGATCATTTAACACAAGCACCATCATGAAAAAGATGTAGTAGTAGATTAACAAAGAACACATAATGCCTATCATGCAAATATTATTTCAAGAGATAACAACATAGCATAAGCATTAAACATCAAAGGCTTTAAATATCTCTTTTCCTTTATTTTCTTTTCTTTTCTTTTCTTTTCTTCCCCTTTTGTCATTAAGGAGGGAAAAATTAGAAAACTTGCATAAGAATGTTAGATTCATAGCAGTAGCAGCCACAAGTAGCAATCAAAATGAAGTAAGTAAACTGTTTACATCTATCCAATACAAGCAAAAGAAAACAAGTCTAAGAAAGTTGCTAAACAAAATTAGAGAAAGGTTGAAAGTGTCTAGATCAGAGATGAAATAATTTAGGCATCAGAGATGGAGTTGTTCGAGACTTCATCATCCTCATTTTCAGAGATAATGGAATCAGCTTCAATGTCTTCAGCAAAGTTCTAAAGGATGCAAATGCGATATTTGGTCTTATTGAGAGCAGATTCAGCCATACAGTCAGCCTTTTTTTTAACCCCAAAGTTAATAAGAAAACAGACAAGTTTACAAACTCTTGAAACATACCTTTCACAATTCCAGTTAAAGTCTTGATCTTGGCAGAAATAGATTTAGGAACCAATGTTAATGAGGTGAAGCAATTTTTGAATGAACACATCCATGCATATGCCTTAACAAAATATAAATAAATGAAATGGAGATTTTAGAAAACATAAACAATATGTCACAAAATGAAAAGCACTAAAAAGAGTCATACTTATAGAACACTGGTCAGATTCAGAATGTGAAGAGTGGGGTGAAAGAATGAAGAGAAAAGTGTGTGAAATGATGCATGAAGTGGTGAATTGATATAGACCTAAAGTAGTGCAAAGGTCTCAGCTTGAAATTGAGTTGAAAAATAAAAATTAAAAAAAACATTGAATTTCACCGCTGTAACCAAATGAACCAAGTTTTCAGAAGATGAAAAAGTTAATTGTTGAAAACAAAAAATAATTCTGAGTTCAAAGGAAAAACAATTGTTTTAAATTCCAAGTTTAAAGTAGGTCCAACACTTTTGGACACAAGTGACCTAATCATAAGGTAGACAAGCAAATACCCTAGGCCCACCAAATTTGAGAAGCCTCCAACAAGTTCATATAGCAACAAATTAAATTAATGAAGCCACTCATCATCTGTCCAGAATAGTCTCATCTCGACCTGTGAGACAAAAATACTGAACCAGAACATTAGCAAGATTAAAGAACATTAGATGAATCAATAATGTTCAGTGCTGTTCTCAATTTACAGAACCTCTCTTCTATCAAAGGTTTAGTGAAAATATCAGCTAGTTGATCTTCTGATTTCATAAACTGAATATCTAAATTCCCATTTTGCATATGTTCTCTTATGGAATGAAATCTAACTTCAATGTGCTTAGTTCTTGAGTGCAACACAGGATTCTTTGCAATATTTATGGCACTCAAATTGTCACAAAATAGAGGAATATTAGATGCATTCAGTTTGTAATAAGCTAATTGAGTTTTCAACCATAATAATTGAGAGCAACATGAAGAGGCTACAATGTACTCAGCTTCAGCAGTGGACAGTGCCATTGTTTCTTGTTTCTTGCTTGACTATACATTGAGTGATTTGCCAAGAAAGCAACACATGCCATTGGTGCTTCTTCTATCAACTCTATCCCCAGCAAAATCTGCATCATAATAACCCACTAATTAAAAGGAATCAGTTTTGGGATACCATATACCATAATTAATGGTACTGAGCACATAACGAATGATTCTTTTCACAGTTGATAAGTGGGATTCCTTGGGCTTTGATTGAAATCTTGAGCATATACCAACACTTTGAATGACATTAGGCCTTGAGGAAGTAAGAAACATTAAGGAACCAATCATTCTCCTATATCTTGTCTCATCCACATCTCTAGCATGTTCATCTTTGTCTAACATGATGTTGGGATGCATGAGAGTTCCCATTGGCTTGGCACATTTTAGCCCAAATTTCTTGACAAGTTTCTTGGCATATTTTTCTTGACAAACAAAAATACCCCCTGTAGTTTGCTTAATTTGCAATCCGAGAAAGAAAGTGAGCTCTCCCATCATACTTATGTCAAATTCACTCGTCATAAGGTTAGCAAAATCTGCACACAATGTCTCATTAGCAGAACTAAAAATGATATCATCAACATATACTTGTACAAGAATAAAATTATCATTAGAGTTTCTAATAAATAGAGTGGTATCAGTGGCTCCCATTTGAAAATTATTTTTCAACAAAAATGAGCTAAGTCTCTCATACCAATCTCTAAGAGCTTGTCTCAAACCATATAAGGCTTTAGCTAGTTTGAAAATATAATTTGGAAAGTTTTTTTTTTTCAAATTCAGGTGGTTGAGCTATATAAACCTCTCTATCTATTATTCTATTTAGAAAAGCACACTTTACGTCCATTTGGAATAACTTGAAACCACAATGAGCCGCATAGGCTAAGAGTAATCTGATGGCTTCCATTCGAGTTACGAGAGCAAATGATTCATCAAAATCAATACCCTTTTCTTGATCATAGGCTTGAGCAACTAATCTTGCTATGTTTCGAATAATGGTTCCATCTTCTCCCAATTTATTTCTGAAAATATATTTTGTACCCATGACTTTCTTTCCATTTAAATGAGGCACAAGGTTCCAGACTTAATTATTGTCAAACTACTGTAATTCCTCCTTCATAGCTAACACCCAAGAAGGATCAGCAAGTACTTCTTGGATATTTTGGGGTTCAATCTTTGAGATAAGAGCTATATTGTTGGATTCAACTCTTTTCAAAGATGACCTAGTTATCATTCCTTTGGAGGGATCACCAATTATGAATTTCTCTGGATAATTTTTTAGAAACTTCCATTCTCTTGGACTTTTAGTTTAGGTTGAAGTTTCAGATTCATCTTGATTCACAATTGACTCTGTATCAGGATTTTCTGCCGCGACAGGAGATAATTCCAAATTGTCTCCTGCAGAATTGAGATTTCCGTTTCTTGCAGGTGCAGTTTCTTGAGAACTTGAGAGATGTTGATCTGTCTCATCATTCTTTGTCAATTCATCTTCAAAACCTGGACTATCATCAATACAAACACTAGAAATAATGTTAGACACACAAAATTTGACATACATAGTCTCCTTAACGGTCTTAGAGTTCTTGTTATATACCCTATATGCCTTGCTATTTGTGGAATAACCAAGAAAAATACCTTCATGTGTTTTAGGATCAAATTTTCTCAAATTTTCTTTTATATTTAGTATAAAACACTTGCAACCAAACACACGAAAGTAATTGAGTTTAGGAGGATGTCATTTCCAAAGTTCATATGGTGTTTTTTTCAAAAACTTTCTTATGAGTGTTCGATTTATAACATAACAAGCTGTATTTACAGCCTCAGCTAGGGGTGTTCAAAACCGATCCAAACCAAACAAAACTGATCAACCGAGTTGAAAAACCGAAAACCAAATAAACCAAAAATCGAAAAAACCGAAAAAATGATTTTTTGCTGTTTTTTGCGGTTCGGTTCGTTTTCGGTTTTGTTAGTGAAAACCCTAACCAAACCGAACCGAACCGGTTTATTTAAAAACCCTAATATAAATAAGCAAAACCCCCTTCCCCTTAGATGACCTAGCCGCCATTCACCGTATAAAGCCCCTATTCCCTAACTCTCTCCACTCCCCATTCTCTACACTCTCTTCCCACCGTTCACAAAGTCGCCGTCCTCTCAGCCCCTGGAATCGCGAACAGCACCTTCGCAGCGGCCCTTCCTCGTCGCGGTTCCATCTTCTTGGCGCGGTCCTCCCTCAGCCCCTCCCTTCCTCGGCGCGGCTCTTTTTCTCCCTCCGTTCGTCGTCTTCAATGCACTGCAGCCGCCGTCTCCTCTACGCCGTGTCTCTCTAGCCTCCTTGCACCAGGAGCTTTTGTCTTCCTCCACGCACTGGAGCCACCGTCTCCTCTCCGCACAAGCAGGCGCCGTCGTCGTCCATGACATTGCCTCCAAGTTAGGTATTCAATTTCTGTTTTTATTATTCTGTTGGTGATTTTATTTTGTTGTACTTCTGCCTCTGTTTTTCTATGATTATGTGTTTACATTTTTTATTTTTAATTATGTTTTATGATTCTGTTAGTGATTTTGCTTTTTGTGCTTCTGCATCTATTTTTCTATGATTTTATTTTGATTGGTCCTTCTTTTGTTTTTCTATGATTTTGTTTTTACAAGTGATCTTTAATTCTGTTTTTGTGATTTTGTGAATTGCGTAATTATGCAGTTTGTTGGTCACTGCGTCCTGCTCAGTGCTCACAGCTTCACCACCACCTCTGCCTCTGGTCTGCCTCTGTTCCACCGTTGTCAATGATTTTAATATATGTTTTGATTTTTGATTGATGAAATTGCTATGGGTTGAATTCTGTTAATGTAAAATTAGGATTAGGTTTAGAGTTTGAATTCTGTAATTGATAAATTTGGATCGAGTTAGATTCTAGGGTTTGTGAAATTGAGGCTAGGGTTTGTGAAATTAGGACATTTGTATCTTATAATGAATTTAGGGTTTGGTCTTTGTTAAATGTAGTTTTTTTATTTTTTTTTATTTAAAATCTTTTTGAATAATTAAAAAAATCGAATAAACCGAACCAAACCAAACCGATTTTAATTGGTTTGGTTTGGTTCGGATGGTCTCAGCAAAAAAACCGAACCAAACCGAACCGCAGATTTAATAAACGATTGGATCGGATGGCTTTTTCCTAAATAACCGAACCAAACCGCACCGCGAACAACCCTAGCCTCAACCCATAAGAATTTAGGAACTTCATACTCACACAATATAGCTCTAGCCATTTCTTGCAAACTTCTACTTCTTCTTACCACAACACCATTTTGTTGAGGTGTTCTAGGACATGAGAAGTTGTGTGATATGCCATGTTCATCACAAAAAGATTCAAAATATTGGTTTTTAAATTTTTTTACCATGATCATTTCTTATTGAAATTTTTTTTATTCCTTTTCATTTTGAATCTTGCTGAATTTTTCAAAAACATAAAATGCTTCATGCTTATGAGTTAGAAAGAACATCCAACCAAATCTAGCGTAGTCATCCACAATAACCATTCCATAACTTTTTCCTCCAAGACTTTGAGTCCTAGTTGGTCCAAACTGATCAAGATGCAACAACTCAAATGGTTTCTTAGTAAAGACATCTTCCTTGGGTTTAAAAAAAGTTTTTGTTTGTTTACCTATTTGACAAGCATCACAAGTGATGTCTTTATAAAAAATAATGTTAGAAAGACCTTTCACTACGCCTCTTTTAACAAGATTAGATATTTGGAACATGCTAGCATGTCCTAATTTTTTATGCCACATCCATTTTTCAGATTTTCCTGAAGAGAAACAAGTTACATTTTGAACTTTAAGATCATCTAGAGTGATACCAAAAATATTGTCACATCTTTTTGCAATGAACAAAACAACCCCTGATTTTTTATTTATGACTCTATAATCTAATTTCCTAAAGGTTACTACATATCCAATGTCACACAATTGACTTATACTCAATAGATTATGCTTTAACCTATCAACTAGAAAGACACTATCTATGCAAGTAGAAAAATCTTTGCCAACCTTACCAATGACAATTATTTTATATTTACCATCATCTCCAAAAGTGACAAACCCTCCATCATATTTATTGAGTTTGATGAAGAAGGCAGCCTTTTTCAGTCATATGCCTTGAACATCCACTATCAAGATACCACATGTCCGATTTTTTCTTGGATATATGGCAAACCTGCATGTTCTTCAACTAACCTTAGGTATCCAAATCCATTTGGATCCTCTTATGTGAAATCTTCTTGGTTGTCTAAGAGTATTATAATCATGAACAACTTTATATAAGTTGTTATCATTACCAAAAGATTTTAGAAAGATGAAACATTGTTGAGGAACATGATTATTTCTATTGCATTTATAGCAATATTTCTCTTTTGCTAAATTTTGAGGTTTGCTTGAAATTTTTGGCTTGACAATCTTGGAAGAGGAAGCTTCATATTTTTTAAATATTGGTTTGAAAACATATTTGGTTTCCTCTATGAATCCAAGTCCATATTTTTCAAAGCTAGATCTTTGACAAGAAAGTAATTTGTCAAGATTTTGTAAACTTTGAACAAATTTTGCTAAGTCTTCATTAAGATTGTTAATTTTCTCATTCAACCTTTCATTTTCAGGGATTAAATCAGTAGAGGCTGAGACCGAATGCTTGAGTTTGAATTTATTTAACTCAGCTCTCAAAGCAACATTTTCTTCTTTCAAAGATTTTTCATCACAAGATTCGATTGCCTTTACCTTTTCTAACAAAAATTCATTTTCAGCTCTCAATGCCTCATTATCTTTCTTGCACTTAACATAATTATCAAAAAGTTTCTTTGAGTTTACAGTGAAATCTTTGATAATATAGTATAATTCATCAATAGATAAGTCAAAAAGATCTACCTCATCCATATCCGTGTGATCAACCATTAAACATATTTGAGCCTCTTGATCAGAATCTTCTTCATCTTCAGAATCAGTGTCATTTTCTAAGTCTTCCCATGTTGCCATCAGCATCTTCTTTTTTTCTTTCTTTGATTTTTCGCCTTTCTTCAATTGAGGGCAATCAGACTTGAGGTGACCTAGTTTCTTGTGGTGGTGATAGGTAAACTTGGATTGATCCTTCTTGAAGTCTTTGGATGAAGAACTTCCTTTGTCTTTGCTTTTGATTCTCATTAATCTTCTCATTTTTCTTGCAAAGAGCACTATTTCTTCATCTGGGATACTGTCATCAGATCCTCTTCTTTGGCTATCATTCTTGATTTCAATGTTACACTTTTCTTTTTGTCATCTCTGTCTTGAGACATGTGAATAGTTTCATAGGCCAACAGCTTACCTATTAGCTCATCATAAGTGATTTTTATCAAATCATTTCTTTCAGGAATGGCTGTGCATTTTACTTTCTACTTCTTAGTAAGACTCCTCAAGATCTTCCTTACCAAGGTTTCTTTGGAATAGCTTTTCCCCATGGCATCCAAGTTATTGATGATTATTGAAAACCTTTTGAACATTTGATCGATGCTTTCATCCTCCTTCATGTTGAACATCTCATACTCCTTCATCAGCATATCAGTCCTGGTCTCTCTTACTTGCTTGGTTCCTTCATGGGTGATTTTGAGCTTGTTCCAGATTTCTTTAGCCATTTTGCACCTTGAAAATTTTCTGTATTCTTCAAAACTGATAGCACAGTACATTAGGTTGATTGCCTTGGCATTGAGTTCAACCTTCTTCTTTTCTTCCTCTGTCCATTCATTGTCTTCCTTTGACACCACATCTCCATCAGTATTTTGCTTTATTGGAAGATCTACTGGTCCATTGACAATAATCTTTCAGATGTTGTAGTCGATTGACTGCACAAAGATTCACATTCTCTCTTTTCAGTATGAGTAGTTGTTGCCTTTGAATTAGGGAGGTCTATTATTGGACTGCCCTTCGGTGAGTGTGTACGCCATGATGTTAGCACCTATGTTGTTGGCCATGGATCTTTGCTCCAAGCTGTGAAACTTGACTCCTTAAGACCTTGCTCCTGATACCAACTGATAGAACTGCTTGAACTTGAGAAGGGGAGTTGAATCAAGTTAACTCAAAAATAGAGTTCTTATGCTCTGTTTTCGCGAAAGCTAATTATGTAGGAGATTTTTTCGATTTTGTCTGTAAAACTAGAAAGAAACAGAGAATAGAAGGAGAGAATGAGGCAAACATGTATCCTGGTTCGGTTTCTAAGTGCCATGAAACTTACATCCAGTCTCCACCATAATTATGGTAGAATTTCTACTATAATCAATCAGATTACAAACACCAATACTAATGAATTATAACCTAATTCATCTAGTATCTTCCACTAAACTTTCTACCCCAAAACTTAGCTATCCAAGTGCTATCCCAACTTAGAAGAAAAATCCGCAGATTCAATCTACCACCAAATACTATCCCAACTTGGCAAGGGGAACTAAACCTTAGTTCAACAAAACCAGATTATGGAGAAATATTTCTTGGGTTAATACTCAAATTCATCCCTAAAAGATCACGCGATCTTCATTTTCGTCATCGAATGATTTTTTTAATCAAATTAGTCCCTGAAAGATAAAATGTAAGTCAAATTAGTCCTTCTGTCAAAAAGTGCCACGTGGCATGATGACGTGGCACGCCATGTGGCAGGTCAACGACACGTGGTATGCCACGTGGAAGGTCAGCAACACGTGGCATGCCACGTGTCACTTGACATGTAAAAAAATTTTAATAGTCAAAATAGTCCTTGAAAGTCCAGACGTAAGTCATTTTCATCCCTCAAATTTTAAAAATTAGTCAAACTAGTCCTTATATAATTTTTTTTTATTTTTTCTTCATAATATTAACTTTGAAATATTTTTTGATACTACTAATTTTAATAGAAATGTAATTGATAAACAAAATATTAGTAATCGTATCTTTTCTTCTTAAAATTTTTTCAATAAAATTATCTCTCTTCTTTAATTCTTCTCAAAATCTCTCTTATTCTTTTCTATTCTAAAACCTTTTTCTTACATTATTACATTTTGCTGGAATATATATTTACTCAAAATTGAAATGTATGTATTTATTAACCTAAACAAAGTTATATGCTCAAAATCAAAATTTATGTATGTTAAACTAAACAAAGTTATATCACTATTTTTTTTCTACTACATCTTTTTTTTTTCCATTATAGTATTACATCCTATATGTAAGTAATACCATTACATCCTATATGTAAGTTATACCATTACATCCTATATGTTTTAAAAAGATGTAGTAGAAAAAAATAGTGGTACAACTTTGTTTAGTTTAACATACATAAATTTTGATTTTGAGTATATAACTTTGTTTAGGTTAATAAATACATACATTTTAATTTTGAGTATATATATATATATATATATATATATATATATATATATATATATATATTCTAGAAAAATGAAATAATGAAAGAAAAAGGTTTTAGAATAGAAAAGAATAAGAGAGATTTTGAGAAGAATTAAAGGAGAGAGATAATTTTATTAAAAAAAATTTTAAGAAGAAAAGATACGAATACTAATGTTTTGTTTGTCAATTACATTTCTATTAAAATTAGTAGTATCAAAAAATATTTCAAATTTAATATTATGAAGAAAAATAAAAAAATTATATAAGGACTAGTTTGACTAATTTTTAAAATTTGAGGGATAAAAATGACTTACGTCTGGACTTTCAAGAACTATTTTGACTATTAAAAACTTTTTTACATGTCAAGTGACACGTGGCATGCCACGTGTCACTGACCTGCCACGTGGCATGACACGTGTCGTTGACCTGCCACGTCATCATGCCACGTGGCACTTTTTGACAGAAGGACTAATTTGACTTACATTTTATCTTTCAGGGACTAATTTGATTAAAAAAATCATTCGAGGATGAAAATGAAGATTGCGTGATCTTTTAGGGACGAATTTGAATATTAACCCAATATTTCTTTGACTGTTTCATGCATCTCTCTTGCCTCTTCTCTCATGGCTTTTTCAACTCATTTTCATAAGCCTTTTTCTCAATTATAGAAAGATGAAATTAGATATCCATAGTAAAGAAAATCTAAAATGAAGCACAAATTGAAGAAAAAGAATTCAGCTCAAGTATGTTGAGATGATGCTCTCGTGTCACTCTCTTTTTCTTGTCTTCTAATGGTGAAGTGAGGTCAGTTTTATAGAATGATACTTGCCCTTCAAATTTCAACGTTGCCTCTTCTAATTCCTTTCTAGATTTTGTCGTTCAAGTTGTCTCCATTGGCATGCAATTCTTTTTTCATTCTGCTCCACTAATTCTGTTTGTTGAGGAGCTACTCCACCAACTCTGCTGTTCTTGGATCTGCTGTCTTCCTTGACATGCACAATATTTCTATTTTCATGCCTTACTAACTGCTGTCTATACCTCTGCATTTTTATTTTGCTCTTCCAAATTTTGCTAGTGATCTTCTACATTTTGATATTGTTTTGTCCTTATGTCGTTGTTGTTTTTTTAGAGTCATAACTGTCTCTTAATAGTGCCAAATGTCCTTCTTATTTTTTTCACTTTTGTTCCAACTATGAGCATTCGGTTCTCTCTCTTGGCTCATAGGTTCTTATTTGTTTTTTCATAAACTTATAATGGGCTAAAATTTTGGAGTTGTAATATTTAAAGTTGCTGAAATAACATTAACTTGAGCTGAAGCAACATGTAAATAAGCTTGCATCACTTAGTACATACATTAAACAAATTTGAATTTTAACCCAAAGAATATTTGTCATGATTTATGTAAAATCCAAAATCAAACTTAACGAAGATGATGATTCATTGATTTATTAGTTATTTTTTATTTCTTTAGGATCCTTTTAAATTTGATGAGTTGTGCACTCTGTGTTGTGTATATATGTAACAATTCAATCATTTGATAATGAAAAATTGAATATAAAACTTTTACATTCTATTTTCTCTTTCTGCTATAAATTTTATTACTAATGATTGTTTATGTTAAAGGAGTGAATTAATTAATAAGTGTTGAAGTCATGATGAGGTGATGATGAGGTATGCATAGATAGATGGATCCCAACACAACATTTAACGGGTCTGGGATGGAGACACAATCACATGAATACTCACCGGGAACATTGACTTAATTAGGCATTGAAATTCTGTATGTGGTGCCAACAATGACGAGCATCATCGTCCAAACTGTTCAATTTACTCCTCCTACTACTAGTACACAATGTGATACCACATTAATTTCAAGTAGCAAACAAAAACCATATAAATTCTGCTCGTCTTGTCATCCACACTTCATGCATTCACTTCCAACGTTATTCTACTTGACTGGTCCACTGCCCGGACAATAATCATCAATTCAATCAAAATTTCCAGAGCAATAATAAAATTAGAGAAAAATAACATTCACGTTTTCAAATGAATTTCTAGTAATTAGCAACTTCTCCTTAATTTCTTTGATAATATTTATTGTAATCGAAACAAAACTACATATACCAATGCAGTTCCAGAGAAGCTGTTGAAACTTAATACAAAGTAACTACTCTTGAATGGGAAGTGTTGGAGAGGAGCCCTAGAAAATAAATTCCCATTGCTTTCATGTTTTGGATGAAGAATTTATATATAGACACCAAATTCCACCTTGGTCGTGTTGATCATGCATCGTATTAGCTAAACCATATGATGAGAGGGTGAGCTAAGAAAACTATATATCATTTGACAATTGTTGGGAAAATTGAATGCTGAAAAAGACAACAGATAGTAGTACTCTTTTTCTTTGTTTAGAAATATTAGGGCATATACAAGGAAGGCTGGAAGCCATGCATGTCAGAAGTTTGTCTTTTAGGTATGTAGTAGGGGCCGGGGGTTGCAGCGTATATTTATTTCTATTACTGTGGAAAATAGATTGCAGCTGAACACGGAAT
>NC_029790.2:18512648-18513014 GCF_000816755.2 Arachis ipaensis | reverse complement strand
AATATTAATTCTTAAATTTTTTTTAAAAAAATTAGATACTATATCTTTTGGACACCGTAGCCATCATCAAAACTATTTTTGGTTTGCTCCGTTATTTTATTTGTTGCTTCAAGCATTTGCCATGTGGTGAATAGAGGGACAAGGTAACAACCTTACTTAAAGCTTTTGACTTATAATTGTTGATCTATATGGGTCATTGTCAAAATATGAAAAATGCTATGGGTCAAAATTTTAAGATAGATACTTTAACAAAAATTTTATAACTATCTTTTATGTGAGGATGTTTTTTAGCTATTTATAAAATTTGATTTTAATATGTTATAAAAATAATATTATTTTTATTTAAAATATGACTAAACAAATATT
>NC_029790.2:18509555-18512475 GCF_000816755.2 Arachis ipaensis | reverse complement strand
TGAATTATATAAAATTGTTTTGGTTGCATAAAAAAATTGAAGTTGGACAGCGTATTTGATTTTGACCTTTTATTTGTTTTATGTTATATTATGTTAGGCGTTTCAATCCTTCTTTTAGATTTTAAAAAAAATATCTAATATTTATATAAGGTGAGTACTACTAATATGATATTAGGGTTATTACAAATGACTAATATTTTTTATTTTCTATCACTAAAAGTGTTAAATTACTAATATTTGTCGTTATGAATCATGATTTCCATGCATGGAATAAGGATTTCACATTTAAAAAAAAACAAAAAACAAAATACATACTGAGTGTTTGTTTATGATAAAAAAAAAATCTTTGAGATGCCAAGAAAAAAAGGAAAATAAAAATAGTAGCATTAAATATATTATATCAAATTTATGGTGTCAATACAACATAATGTTTTTTGATAGAAAGAAATGAACCAAAAAACAAAGAAAACTTTAAAACCGTTTTAGAGTTGTGTCAAATGTCAATGAGTAAGAATTAGAGCATGGGAAACCAGGTTTAGCTATCCCTTGCTAAAAACTCACCAGAATTAACGGGTGTTAATAAATTCATTAAGATAAAGAGAAGAGCATGACAGACAACATATTTTTTTTGGTGACTAACATTTTCAAAGTTTATATATATATATATAATATTAGAGCTAATCTGGCCTTCAAAGTTCAAATCAAACCATAAATCACAATAATCTTGTTGTCGTTGCAACTTAAATGGTGGCCATGGTATTTATGAGACACATCGTTAGTGTGGTCCATTAGCATTAGTTGTGGTCATGCCTCACATGAGCTTCTCTAGCTATATTGCTTCTCCAAGTTGATGGACTAACTAAGTAGTGTTCTCCATCTCAAATTTAGTTTCCCTTTGGTTAGTTAGTTACGTATTGTCCATGGAGTTGCATGGATGGCAACAATTTTTAGGAAAACAATTCTCTGAAACGATAACATTTATAAAGTAATCAAGTAAATAATTAATTAATATTATTATTAGAGTTTAGCTACATTTTTAACTATTAATTTTATATAAAATTAATTACACCTAAATTTTTACCCAATAAAATAAAACAAAATAAATGAAACAATGCAAAAGTATTCATTTTCTCTAGTGAAAAAAAAAATCTCTTTAACTTCATTGCCAACTTGTATGTACGTTAGTTGAAGTATTTATTTGCATCTTTATTAGGCGGCGGTATATATCATATTAATCCACTAATTCTATGACAGAGATAACAATATATGTTGGCACTTTATATCATGCTTGCATATACAACATCTGCATTTTTTTTTCCTCATTGGAAAATCTCTTGCACTTTTCTTAGCCGTGAATTTAAAGTTCTTAACTTCTTACAGCTGACCAAAAGTTTGACCTCACCAGTCCCAAACAAACGGAGTACAAAATAACCTAAATCAAGCATAGTGTATTTACTATTTTCCTGAAAAAAATACGCTCTCTTTGTAAAAAGTATTTGGAAAAGTATTTTTCTATGCTGAGCGAAAAAATTAATATCACATGAGCTTTTACATGTATAAGATGTGATTTAAAAGTTTATTACAATAAAATAAAATTTAAATTTTTTACATTTACTTAAATGAATAAGTAAGTTAATCACTGAAATAATTTAAATCGATTATATAATTCGTATTTCGCACAAATTCCTATCAACTTTGTTTCAAAATTAAAACATGCATGCATTAACTGTTAAGCTGTGAAATAATTTTGTATCTAGACATTATCACTATAAAAAAAAATGTTAAGTACCGTTAGATTTAACATCTTGAATTACCGTTGATTTTACCGACAGATTTATAGATGATTTTGTTGTGAAATTTGTTATGTCAAATTGTTATCATTGGATTTATTTATCCGACGATAAATTTATGGGTAATATTTGAAAAAAAAATGTATGGAATAGGCACGAACTTTTTTGTTGAAATTATCATTGGATTGTTCCGACGGTAACACATTTTAGTTAAACATTATATTTTGGTGACACACAGTGAGTTACTATCGGATTTATTTGACGGTGAATCCGACAGTAATCAGGTCTAAAATTGAGAGTGCGAACCCTCTTCTTCTTCATTTTAAAAACCCTCTTCCTCGCAAACCCTCTTCTTCGTTTCTCTCTCTACCCAGCTCAGCCCCATTCGCCGCTGCTCCAGTATTGCCGCCGCTCCATTCCCGCTGTCGTCGGCCCCGCTCTCTCGTCACTTCTCTGTTTCTTTCTCTATCCAGTCCTTTTGCGTTGTTCCAGCACCGTCGCCGCTCCAGATTTAAGTACATCCTCACTCTCCATCTCTATGACATCTATTTCAAAATTAAAAACATAATTTCTTTAATTGTTAATGTGTTACCTGTTAGTTTGTTATTCTATTAATGTTAGGAATTTGATTAGTGAGAATTGTGGCTATCGAATGATTTTGAGTTAGTTGGAGTGTTATATATTTTTTTTAGGAATTTGGATATCTAAAAATGTTGGTTCAGAAATCATGCTTGGTTTGTATATTTTGTGTGTGTTAATTGTCACTACAAGAAAATGAAGTATTTGTAACAAAAATTTTGTGTCAAATTTAAAATTATTACAAAAAATTAATTTTTTATAACAAAAATTAGTGATTGTTATAAAATAATAATGTTTTGTAACAATAATACAATTTATTACAAAATATTTTAATATTTTATAACAACTTGATTTTTTTGTTACAAATTATGTTGACTTTTTGTAATAAACCAGTGCTTTGTTGTAAAAATTTATAATGTTTTGTAACAAAAGATGAAGTTGTTGCAAAAATTTAAAATATTTTGTAACAAAATATCCTTTAATTTAAAAAACTCTAATTATTTTATAAAAGAAAATGTCACAAAATTCAATATTATTGGTAATAAGTTATT
>NC_029790.2:18500516-18509527 GCF_000816755.2 Arachis ipaensis | reverse complement strand
TTACCTTTATTTCTCTTTTTTCCAAACCTAACTCTAACTCTAATTTCAAACACACCCATACATTAACCCCCTTTTTCACACACACACACACCCTTGTTAACCTAGCCCTACGTCACTCTCAAAAATCACGGTCTTTACTCTCAAACCCTCTCCTCTCACGGACTCACGGTCTCACCATTTACCACCGTCGACTGCCACCGCCACCTCCTATCCTCTCAGTCCCTCACCGCTGCCTCTTACGGACTCTCGACGTCACCGTCACCGCTCATCACCGTAGCAGAGAGTGCATCCTTGAGCCCTCGCTGTCTTCCAGTGTTTGCCATCTTTGCCGTCTTCGAGTTGGAGTGTCGGAGCGTCGGAGCATCTTCTCATCGTCACGTCTTTGCCGGTCTTCGTGTCTTCGCTGGTCTTTGCGTCGGAGTCTCTGCGCCTCTTTTCTGTCTTCGCCGATCTTTACCATCAGCTGCTCTTCCGTCTGGTAAGTCAGTTCTTTGAATTCTGAAATTTTCGTTATTTACTTTGATTTTGAAGCATTTATTATCATTTCTGTGAGTTAGGTTATTTATAATTTATATTTCTGATTATGATTCTAATTTCTATAATTTATGTGATTTTTTGTGGATTATGTGATTTATGCAATTTATGTATTTATGTTATAAATTTTTATTCCGATTTTTTTTAATTATAGTAACAGTGTTATAATTTCTGTGATTTTGATTCTAATTCTGATTTTGATTTTTTGTTAATTTATATTTCTTTGTTTTTCTGTAATTTATGTTTTTTTGTAATGTCTGTAATTTATATTTCTGTGTTAGTTTTTCTTAAAGATCAGAGATTTGTGTAGAAAACATAAAGTATAAGGTTTCAAAAAATGCATAGTTAATTTAATGTTCTTGCTTGTACTGTGATTGTCCGTGAGTGTTCTTTATTTTTTTTAAGTGAAAATATTTTTTTGTTGAAGTGTTCTTGTTTGCTTTTAATTCATATGCTTTGTTTATTGCCTCTTACATAAATAATGAATACAGATGCATCACTTTAATCCTGTAAAGAGTAATTAATAAGTTAGTACACATCAGATTATGTTTGTGGGTTGTTTTGTGTCTTGGTTCTCTCTCTGGCTTTGAGCATTATTGCTTATCATTCTTGTATCTAGCTCTCTTATATATAATTGCCTATTAGCCTGAGAATTTAGTCATCTTGTATATTCATAATTACACTGATTATCAATAATATTCTCTCATTTCATGTTTTTTGTTCACAAAATTTTTTTCCATACATCTCTTTTGTGGTATGGTTCTGTTTTACTTTCTGCTTCTACATTACATTGCATTGGTGCACAAACTTTTTGAAAAGCTTTCAAATCCATTTAACTATTTACTAGTATAAATGTATAATCATAGTTTGTAAATACCTTATCTTTATTTTAACATATATATCTTGAAATTATTTCTAAGGTTCTTTAGGAAGACCTGACAAATACTATTTCCATAGTTATAGCTTCCATAGTAGTTTTTATTTAAGTTTATCAAGTTAGTGTTTTTTGGTTAGTTGTCTTTTTAGGTTTATGAACATGATGGAATTTGTACTTTGTAGTTTACATGTTGAAGATTTATAATATTTTGTTTTTGTTTTTTTGGTCCTATGTACTTATCTAATTCATTATTAATCTTCAATGTATCTTGCTAGTTTATACTTTATAGTTTATACGTTGAAGATTTAGAAAACATTCTTAGTTAAATAAAAGATGTTTAAACTATCTATGCTATTATATATTATATAAATGTTAACTTGCTCATTAAATTAGTTAATATATCAGTTAATTAAAAAAGTTAATTTAGTAAATTATGTATTTAAATTTGTATTAAAAAAATTGTTACAAAATAAATATTGTGCTTTTGTAACTAAAGAAAAAAATGTTACAAAATCAAATTATATTTTGTAACAAAATTTTATGATAGGAAAAAGTATATTGTTACTAAAAAATTTTAAAGATAAAAAAATGTTACCACTTTAGTAATAAATTTTGGTTTTTGTATCAAAAAAATTTGTTACAAAATATTACTTTATATTGTAACAGTTTCATCTTTTGTTACAAAAGCTTTTTGTAACAGGACTTACTGCAACAACTCCTTTTTATTACAAATTTCTTTCGTTTCAAAATTCAGATTTTTATAACAATTTTTTTTGTTACAAATATTTCTTTTTTCTTGTAGTGTTTATATTAGAATATCAGAACATACAGTACTTAATTATAATTTATGATTTAAAGTTATGTTAATTTTGGTCATGTTAATTTAGGGTTAAGTTAATTTAGAATTTATGTCTTGGTTATCATATAATAATTTAGGATTTATTCTTACTTGTTTGATTATTACTTGTGTTTTGTTTTTACTTGTTTTTGTTAGATTGAAAAATTATGTACTATAAGAAATTTTTTTATTTAATTTTTCATGTAAATTCTATTACTTTGAATAATTAGTTTGTTTAGTGTATTTGTCTGAATAAGTTAGGGTTTAAGGTTTTATTCAATCCTTGTATGTTGGTTTGGATGGATATTTGGTTTGGATGGAACCCTTGAAGGATGGAGAAATCTAAATTTTATGGGAGACTCTGTTAAAATTTTTATAAGATTTTGAGTGAAATTGAAAAATTAAAATTATATTTTTGAAAGTCTTTGAATTATGTTTAGGGTTGATAGATATTTGTATTAATTGTGACATGAATTGGTTCCTCCTTAAAATTCTTATTTTAAGTGTTTTGGTTTATTTATTATAATTATTTGTTATTCATACTTTTCTCATATTTGTTATAATTATTTGTTATTTCTTGAGTTTCTTCTTATATTATTCTTTATTGGTGTTTGTTATGTTATTAATATGTTTATTGTATTGAGTGTATTAATATGTTTAGAGTTGGTGAATTTAATTGTGTTTTAATTATTGTTAGTAATATATTCGCTGTATAGACATGACGACAGGTAGTAGAGGTAGGTCGAGTGGGTCACGTGGTCGTGGTAGAGGGTGGGCTTCCACCGAATCCCCAAGGACTGCCCAGTCATCGCCCTTTACTCCGAATATCTCGTCGACCCCTGTGATGTCACAGGCGGGTTCGGCGGACCAACAATTCATCATGGTCCCAAACCCTAACTATGTGCCTCCTTCTGCTACGTCCCTTGCAGATCCATCGACGACAGAGTCCGCGGTGGGTGATTTCTCCAATGCCCCCAGCAGGATGCCTTTCCACCATCGCTCGTCATCTGGCTGAGGATTTGGCCCGATGGCATGTAGACATGAGTACATACAATTTTTTAATCTTATGTTTGTTAATCTTAAGTTTATGCATTTCTATGTGTATGTTAATGTTAGTTTTTTTTCTCTGTTAGGTTTGCACCAAACCCTAATGCTTGCACACAGGAGATCTCCAACGTCATTAAATCGATGTACGACCACCCGTGGCCGACCTACACGTAGATTCTAGCTGAGACAAGAGATCGATGATTTCAGAAGTAGGTGGTAAGAAACCAATAATGTTGAATTAATTAACTGTATTTGAACTGTATTTTAAATCAACTAGCTAATGTTGGTGAATCACTTTGTGCAGTTGAAATTCATATGGGATGCGGAGCATAATCTCATGATCAGGAAGATCTACGACCACCAGGCAGTTAAACATTTTCAGCAGCTGATGAGCGACATTCGTAAGGGGTGCGACCACCTAACGTCGTGGATCCCTCCAGCCATCAAGAAGGAACTAGAGGCCTATTTTACTCATGATGAGGCGTTCAAGCAGACGAACCTCGCTAACAGGCTTTGCCCAGATCATCGAACTGACCTTCATGAAGACAAAGAACAGACTGGTAAGAATTTTGTATTGTGTAATATTTTAGTAGTTATTTGAATTAGTTGTTTAATTTGCTTATTTATTTTGTTAGTTAATGTATTAATTTGTAGTCTAATTCGTTAGACCGTGAGGCGACACTGGCAGAGACCTTCAAGTATACCCTTATTTTGAAGGCCAACAAGGAGAGATTTACTGACGAGCGGTCAGTAGCCCATTATGTGAGTTTAAATTAATTCTAAGTTTTAAATTTATTTAGTTTAAAGTCAATTTTTAACTATTATCCTAATCACGACGTGTGACACAGGAGGATTACACGCAGAGGTTAGAGGTCGCGACCCAACAATCTCAGTTGCCTAATGAGAACGACGAGGCCGACTCCCGCTACAAGAAAAACTCTAAATACCATCGGATTTACTGTCGGACATAAGCGTCGGATTTACCGTCGGATTTGATTTTCCAATGGTAAATTCGACAGTAATAATTGGAGGAAAAACAAAAAAAATTGGTGCCGAGATTACCATGGAAGTTACTGTCGGATTTATCTGCCGGTAAAGCTCAATTAATGGAACACTGTATTTTGGTCATACACAATGCATTACCATCGGATTTATCCGCCAGTAAATCCAATGGTAAACCTAATCTAAATTCGAAATGTGCGGCCCTCTCCCTTCACTTTTGAGAATACTCTTCTCTTTCTCCCATTCTCCTCTCTCTTCTCTCTCCCCTGCAATTACCTCTAGTAGCTCCTCCGGCCACCCTCCGCCAGGGCTGCTCACTTCCATTCTCCTCTAAAGTGTACGTCAAGTCACCTGTATCGTGTTTCGTTGTCTCAAATGAAATCGCTCCTTCTGTCTCCGCCATTATTGGAAGAGCTGCCATTGCTGCTCCCTCTGTTGTCAGAGTTGTGTCCCTCTTCCGTCGTTTAGGTAGGTTGCCCTCATCCATCTCCTTATTCCATCTTGTTTTCATTTTTTTAATAAAAAATTCTAACCCCTTTTTACCCTAACCTCTTTCTTGAACCACCATTTAGTTCCACCTCTGCCTCTGGTTCCTCTGCTACGGCTGCTTCAGTTGTCGCCTGCATCCCCTTCATTCTATTTCTTCCGCTTCTGGTTACCCTGCTCAGCTCCTCTGTCTGTGTTTTTGCTAAGGACAAACGCCTCAGGGTGAAGGGACCCGTGAGGATGCCCACTAAGGTTCTTCACATCACTACCAAGAAATCTCCTTGTAGTGAAGGTAAATTTTTCATTGCTCCTTCCACAATTTTTATCATCCTGCACTATTTTGTAATTTTGTGTTTTTTTTCTAATTGAATCTGTCTCTTATATTTGGATATCATTCATTATAAAATTTTAAAGTATTTTGAATTGGAAAGGTTATCTATTTTAATGCTTGGATAGTTAGATAATAATTATTCTCAAATTTATACAAATGATGATACTCTTACTATTGTTTGAGTATTTGATGCAAGTTATTTGTTAGAATTTTGAGTTTCAGTGGATTCATGTTAGTTTTATGTTGTTGTGGTTAGTTCATATTATATTTGTGATTTGTTGTGTTGTTTTTTGGTTTGTCCATGAGTTACTTTGAAGATGAGTTCATGAAGATTGTAGGCAGTGAATAGACCTTCTGGCGTGCCGCCTTGCTTCTCTTCAATGGCTTCTAGGTGATATCAACTCCTACTCCTCCAAAACTCTGTTGATCATTTACCCATAGTTTATCTAGAAGAATGCTTACAAGCTGTTCTTACGTGCAAAAGGAAAGAGTTTGTTTGTTCTTTGCATTGTTTTTACTTTGTTAGGCTGTCAATTACGGTTTGCATAAATATGTACCCTTCGTTTCTTTAATTATGCATTATGGCAGGGCAAGCTCTTCAGCTGTCTTGTCTCCAGGTTCAAGATTGTGTCAATGTGGTGAAGAGAAGGTTTTACTTGTATGGAAAAAAGATAAAAACCTTGGGAGATAGGTGTCCAAATTGGAAAGTAAGTGAATGTGTGAATTATTTTGCTCTTGTATACATAATTGAATGATCATTTTGATAGCATGATTTGGAAGGTAGTTTTGATAGCATGTACGCTTATAGCAGCCAACAACAACAGTACCAGAAAGGAAAATAGAATTAGAAGAATAAGGAATTGAAAGTATTAAAGATAATAATGCAGAACCAGAGACTGATAATTAAAAAACTTCAAAAGTGTTTAACCTGTTAGTGGCATAGTATAAAATGGTTTATGGTTTATGAAATTTTTTAAGGATAAGTCCTTGTGTTCCATAAAGTACCTGATGCATTTTGTTATTAGTTTGCTTCTATTAGTTGATGTTGAAATAGTTTTGTCATCGTATTATTTTGATATTGGCTTCTAAGTTGATAGTATTAATTAATATGTTGACGATGAAATTTTTATTGGTTATGAATTGGTATTTGATTTGGCTATTGTATTAGCTTAATTCATAACAATGTATAGTTAATGTTGTGGACGATAAATTAGTTAATTGTTAGTATCATAAATAGATTGGTATGGTTGATTCTTTATGTAATGTAGTGGTCTTAGTATAGTCTAATATCTAATGCTCATTATTATTGCTCTTTCGATTTCTGATTTAATTTTGTTCAATTTTTATAATCGAGGGTTTGATGAATTTCAAATATGATTTTTCTGCTTAATTAAATTCTTTTTTTTTAAATAATAAACTTTGATATTTAAACTTGTTTGTGAACTTTCAACTAAAAATTATAGATAAATTATTATAACGGTAACAAATTCCAGAATTTCACAATTAAAATTTTATATCTGCCGCTAAATTCGTTGGTAATTAGCAGTGGATGAAAAAATCTGCCGGTATACAATTATCGACGAGGTTTATGCCGCTAGATTTATTCTGCTGCCAAATCCCATGGTAAACATGTTATTGACGGATTTTTTAAAAAATTCACCAGTAAATCTGACGGTATTCGACGACTTTTTTGTAGTTTCCGAGACCTCAGTGGTAGATCCTGATAGGATTTGGTGCAAGACCGCTTCTAAACTCCACAAGAATTGTCGCTTCGGGTTGGAGTCATTCTTCGCCAGTAGTCTACATTCCTCCACGTTGGCGACTTCCTCTGCCTCTGCCACCAGCTTTACCGATCCCTAGAAAGTTGTCGACTTGAAGGAAGAGGTACAGATGCTAACAACAGGAGCCATTGCCATCATTTCGGACTTGACGGAGAAGCTGCAGCAGCTCGATCGGTTGTGAGAGCAGATGGAGGAGTACAACCAACAGATGCGTGTACAACCAGCAGATGTGTGCTGGAGGCAGTGGCAACACTGGTTCCAGCGGCAATGCTGGTTCCAGTGGCAATGTTGCTGGTGGGACACCGACGTCAACACCTACTCCGCTGCCTCAGCAGAAGGACCACGATGACAACGACAACGATTACCAAGATCTGTAGAGGTTTTATTTTTTTTGTCTACTTTATTGTATTTTACTTTTGTGACATTTTAGATATTTAGACAATTTATTTTTAATAAAATAATTTGTTGATTTATACTAATTTTAGATTTCTACTAACAATTTTGTTAATAAGAGTTTTATTTGACTATTAATTATGGCTTAACTGTGTCAAAAAATAAAAAATAAAAAAAATATTACCGTAAGATTTACCTAGTGAAGAATCTAGAAAAATTTAGCAGTGGGGCAAAAATATAATAAAATGTAGGTATAGATATTTTTTTTGACTTTCCACGATACCTAATGAGTTAAGGACTAATTCGTCATGAATTTGAGTTCTATTTAAGAGTTTGCAATTGGCCGGCAATGAGTTGCTATACATACGAGATAGAATTCGAACCCCAATACTTACTTAAGCGGACGGCTAAGTGATCACTTAACCAATCCAAATTGATTTAGATATTAAATTAAAACTATACATATTGATAGGAACTAGAAATATACACACAATCACTTATTATAATATTAAAATAATAAAAATATAATTTTATACACACAGTATAATATTCAAAATAACAAAAAAAATAATTTATAATGACTTTTTTTTTATTTTTAATTTAAGTGTGGATCTGTCCCTAGATTCACGGTCGGATAAATTCGATGATAACTTAGCGCTTAAACACGTGAAATTGTGCTAAAATTATCATCAGATTAATCTGATGGTAATTATCAACTCAATCTTGATAAATTTATTGAAAAATCGACGAAAAATTTGTCGATAATTAACATCAGATTCAATAATAATTTTATTGTTGGTGAATTTATTTGATGAATCTGATAATAAATTCGACGATAGTCAACGTTTTTTTGTAGTGTATTTATTTAAGCATAGTTTTCTAGTGTCATTTATAGTTTAGGACCACAAGAACAATATTTAATTCCCGTATACTTTTAGTATAATAGAAAATTGATAGATATAATATCAAATTCATCCTCTTGATAAAGCCCAATTTTTTCCATAGATGCGCACTCTGCCAGGTACATACAGAAACCCTCTGCTGCCCCTATTAATGCTATGAACTAAAGAATATTGGAAATTTCATTCCCGCATAAAATAATACAGTATAATAATAGTGCCACTTATGATCTTGCATGATCGAGTGAAGTGTCAAAGTACCAATCACCCACGTTCACCACATTTTTCTAAAATATGAAAGTCCGGCATTGGTTGTTATATCTATCTGCCACCTCTTTAATCTTTATTGAGTTAAAGACAAAAATGATGATCATATGAAAATAGCGAGTAAAAGGTCAATTTGTTGTCACTTTTTCCCTGAAAAAATCCAAATTAAAGCAAAAAAAAAAAATTGAACAAAAAACCCTTTCAATGTTGATTTTACCTGAAAATTTGTGTTGCCCCACGTTGCAATGTGAATGTGTTATTATTACAGGCCTTGTACGATAGGGAAATTAAACAAAAACAACCCTAAGTCACGTTAACTGATTTAGACATCATCATAAGCACATGCCACCTAAAGTAGGATAATAATATATATCCTTGTTATATATTATTGGTAAGTTTAACTCGGATAATGATTATTTGTTAGATTCTTCAATAGTTGAAATGTAACCATCAAGGCATTTCTGCACGAAATACTTATAACAAAGTAGTTAATGTCGTGCTAATTTTGACTTAATGGAGGCCACCATTATTATTCTATTTTAGTTTAGGAACTTGA
>NC_029790.2:18498979-18500511 GCF_000816755.2 Arachis ipaensis | reverse complement strand
GGGGTAGCATTCATATATATATATATATAGAGACTGATCATATTAAAATACTTAGGGATCGGAGGGTGGATATCATAGGCTTTTATTATTGTTGCATACTAGTTGGGAAGGTTAAGGGTAACTATATTATCTTGTTTTTAAGTTTGTTCATGTCACAATCCTCAAACCCAATAGCTTACAAGCATTTATATTCCAACCAAAAAAGGAATACGCTTCAATTTTAGGTACAAGCTAAGGTTAGAGAGTGCTTATTATTAAGAGAGCATAAATTTCTTATTATTTCTTGACATGAACTTTCTCAAGATCTATCTCTCCTCTCTGATGTTTGTACCTATATTTTGTGAAAAATCTATATTGCCTTGTCTTCTTTTATGTTATTAGTAAATTTCCCTTAAACAGAGAAGATAATATAACATTATATATTAATGCTTTCCAAATTAAGTAGAACCATATATAGTACTGGTAGACTATATATATATGATTCAAACAAAAGTATGCAAGTTCATATATATATAATTATTCATGCATGAACTTTTCAAATATCTTGGTCTTAACGCCTAAGATTAAAGAGACTCTATATATTTGCCTGATGAACAGTTGAACACGCTTCCTCTCTTCTAAGCCATCAGTTTTAGAGAACTCTAATATTTTTAGTTTACCATTTGAAATTGAAAAGGCCTATGGATCAACAAATTTTGTTATTTGTAATCATTAATTAACTATTATTAATATTTTTAATGATGTGAGATTATATTTAATAGTGTAAAATTTCTCATTTTTTTTATTATTAATATTTTTAATGATGTGAGATTATATTTAATAGTGTAAAATTTCTCATTTTTTTTACTAGTTAAATGATGGCCAAAATTTAATAAAAGTGCTGATTCATAAATTTTTTTTTGAAATATAAAAATTAAGTTCAAATTTTTGAATGCATCAATTTTTTGTTTGGCCATTTTTTCTTCTAAAAGCAAATATAATTCTGTATGTATTATTAATTAAGAGAATTTATTTATTTTATCAATCCTATTCTTTATGTTATTTTTTTTAATAAAATTCTTATTGTTTGTGTTCATATTCTTATTTATTATATTTATTATTATTATATTTTTATAATATGAAGTATTGATCCTATTAGATAAAAAAAATTAAACAAAAATAACTATAAATAATAATAAAATCATAAGTAGTGAAAAATTATAGTGCATTAAAGAGTAGTGAGTATACTGAAAACATACTATGTAAAAAAATACTAAACAAGTGTGCAACAAGTTTAGAAAGTAGTATGGTTGAGGTAATATTTTTATGTATATATCTAAAATCGATTATGTTACGTGTATACTAAAATTTGTCACTAAAATTAATTATTAGTATAAAATATATGTTGAAATACAGATTTATGCTGAAAATAAATTAAACTACACATGTATTTATACACAAATATATAAGTAGTTAATTTTAGTGTACGAATAATATTTTGAATTTAAAATATATATTTTTTGTAATAGAAATAATAATGTCCTTGTATACTA
>NC_029790.2:18497012-18498235 GCF_000816755.2 Arachis ipaensis | reverse complement strand
CTATAATGTAAAACCAGTATATATATATATTAAAAAACATGAATACATATATGTATATGCATGTGTTCACGGGATGAATTAACTAATGTGGCCGAGTTACTGGTGAATAATAATGACGCAGAATTTAACTTTTCCTCAAAAAAAAATAAAAATTTATTTATTTTGTGTATTAAAGAGAAATATTAAAATTATAAATTATTAAAAATTAAAATATAAAAAATTAAAATTTTTCACTAATAATAAATTCAAGGACATATATTAACTAAACCGAAAGAATTATTACTACTACTATCAATGCTACTGGTGATGATTATTATTATGGAAATTATTAATGAAACTGCTAATAATAATAATAAGAGTTGACACATACGGTGTTTATAAATATATGTACGGAACATACATACCATTTATAAGTTAGGAACCAGTAGCTTAGGCATGATTACATACATACACATCATAGACACGCCGTGAAGGGTTGCTCCACCTCCGGCCACGCCGTGATGTCGCCGGAGGAAGTAGTCCACGACGACCCACTCGGAGAGCTCCAGCAACCACACTCGCCGTCCATCAGCTCCGGCAACTCAATCTCGCCCCAGAAATCATCCTCATCATCGGCACCACCGCGGGTGGAAGCGACAGAATCCTTCACGGAGTTGGCGGCCTTGGCGGCGGCGACCTGGATGTCCCTGGCGGAGCAGGTGGAGGGGAGCGGCGGGAGGAGGTGGACCTGGTCGGGGAAGTTGAGCTGCGCCTTACGGCCTTTAAGGCAGTAGGCTGCGACGTCGTATGCCTTGGCAGCCATTTCGGGGACAGGGAAGGAACCGAGCCATATGCGGGATTTCTTGCGAGGCTCTCGAATCTCGGAAACCCACTTGCCCCAGCGGCGCTTCCTGACGCCGCGGTAGAGAGGGTGGCGCGTGCCACCACGGGTGTTATTGGTGGGCGGTGGCAGATGATGCTGTTCCATTTTGCGTGTTGCTTCGATACAGTGGCCACCACATCCACATTTATATATGACTTTCACTCTTCACTCTTCACACTCTTCGCTCTCTAGCGTAGTAGCTACTAGCTAGCTAGCTAGGTCGTGAGATTACATTATTGCCCTCCCATTTCTTTTTATAATAATAATAAGTGAAAGCAACATAAAAATTATATTTTTATTTATTGACAATTATTTAAATAAAATAATTAAACAAATATTTATTCAAATACAATAATTAAAA
>NC_029790.2:18496409-18496986 GCF_000816755.2 Arachis ipaensis | reverse complement strand
TTAATAAATATATATAAATCGTAAAACTTCTCCCACAATTTATAAAGATAAAAATGTGTACATAAAATGTGAAACTTTTTTTACAATTTATAAGTAAAGAAGATTTATGTATAAATTATGGAACTTCTTCTACGATTTATGAGGAGTTAGATAAATACATAATTCACGAGATCGAATGACGAATTATATTGTTGGGTGTTAGAGTAATTAAAATTGAGAGGATTTGAAAAAGAATCGAACGGCAGCGATATTCTGGTAGGGTGGAATCGTGAAGAACTAAGATTGTTTATACTGATTGAACAACATGCTCACATGACTGAAAACATCAACAAAGAAGTTAATTCTTTATATGTTGTTCTCTTTAGATTTTAGTTATTTTTTGTTCCATTCATATTCTATGTGACTTTGATACGTGGTTAGGATATTTTTATACTTAATTTGAAGATGTTGATGATGAGCTATATATGTTAAAATCTTATTGGTACCAGATTAATTTTTTTTTGTTAACTTATGTGTTAGTCTTTTTTTTGTAAAATTTTTTAATTTATAAAAATTTAAATAGGCAAGAGCTGATTTA
>NC_029790.2:18486167-18495638 GCF_000816755.2 Arachis ipaensis | reverse complement strand
GCCGCTTTCTTCTTCTTCCATTCTACTTTTGCTTTGATTATGTTGTTGATTTTTTATTATTGTTGTTTCTGGTTGCTTGATTGATTATATTGTTTCATTATTATTATTGTTGTTGTTCTGTTTCTGATCCTTCTTCTTCTGTTTCTACTTGATTCCATTGTTGTTTCATTGGTGATTCATTGTTGTTGTTGTTGTTATTGTCCTGCTGCTGCTTTGTTTAATTAATAACTGTTGTTGCTTCTGCTTGTGCTTCTGCTGGTGCTTTGCATGATTTTGGGAAAGAAGGGATATGGGCATTTTGGTCCGAATGACGGTTTTAAAACAAAGTGAAATCTTGGGACCATTTTGTAGCGAAAAAAAGACTGGGGACGAAATAAATTTTTGACCTCTACGTTAGGGACCAAAATCATACTTATCCCTAAATAATAAATAGTTTACTTGATTAGAACCATATTATTTTTTTTACATGATGCAGCTGACGAGGTGTATTTATAGTGTTAGGAGACAACATGATATACCTCTACATGATCGGATCAGGCCTTATTTGAAAACTGCAAACTTGTATCACTTTGCTAGACTAAACAGTCATTGATTCTGAATACCTAGGCCTCTATTGAGCGCATTCATTGAGAGGTGGCATCCTAAGATGCACACCTTCCACATGCCGTTCAGAGAATGCACCATCACACTGCAAGACGTGGTATATCAGCTAGGGTTGCCCATTGATGGAGAGGTCGTTAATGGGTGCCTCACTGATTTTGACCAGTTCATTCCCGACGAAAGACCAACATGGGAGTGGTTTTAGGAATTATTCAGCGAGCTACCGTCACCGAATAAAGTCAAGCAGATGACGGTCTACTTCACATGGTTCCATGAGAGATTTTGGGTGCTCCCAGCCGATGCGAGTGAAGAGACAGTGTGTATATACGCATGTGCTTACATTATGATGTTATTGTCCACTCAGCTTTCTGGTGATAAGAATGAAAACCGGATTCACCTTCGCTAATTTTCGTTTGTGGCAAGACTTGACGAGTTGGGAAAATACAGTTGAGACTCAGCTGCACTGGCCTAGTTGTATAGATGTATGTGTTGGATGGCCAACAAAAATGTCATTAACTTGGCCAGACCACTTCATCTATTACAGTCTTGAATTTTTTGGCGGTTTTCCATGCTAAACCCGAGTGGTTTTGACACATTTGGATTTTCGCTGGCCTCCAGGTATCAATTACTGTTTTGAACATGATACATGTTTATTTTAATGTAATATCCTTTTTTATGCAATGCTTACAACAAAGATTGTAGGTGAGCGACATATCTACCGACTTCCAATACCAGGGAGCAAAGAGTGGTATCGACACGTCTTTCTTTGGACAGATTGCGTGATCAAAACGTAAGTTGTTTAGTTGTTGCTTTTTGTTGGATTCTCAGTTGACATCATGTATCTTTTTATGGTGTTATCTAAGTTTAGCTTGTCCTTTACACCGGTTGACACAACTGCGATAGAGATCTTATAAAATAACTTCTTCACTCACTTGGTTTCAAATACCTCAAGCTTCTGAAATATACTGGTTTTTAGATCTGATAAGGTATTCAATGAATGGATAAATACACTCAAGAATTTTTTGTCAGTAAACTTCACACCCTCTCTCTTGCTTTTATGATTTTTTTCAGAGCAATGTACTAGCACGAGAAAACTCTCTTCCTCATTAGCCATTGTGAAAATGATACTCTTCTAAATAATTGGCTTCAGTTAGTATATATAGAATTGTAGCTTTTCATAAATCGTGGTTGGGGTAAGGCAATTTATATATTTACTTAGTTTTTTATAAACCGTGAAAAGGGTTCCACATTTTATGAACACCTTTTTTTTCATAAACCGTAGAAGGGATTCCACGGCTATCATAAAATATAAATAGAACAAGCACATAACCAGTTTTCAATTGTTGTATTTGAGTAAATATTTGTTCCAATTGTTTTATTTGAGTAAATTATCCTTTATCTATTGAACCTATCAAAAGTTTTAGAAACACTTTTAAATTTTATTTATAAAATTTATTTATATTAAATATATCATTGATATTTTTAAAAAAATTAAAATCAATTCAATAATAATTTTATAAAAATAACTTTTAACACAAGTAAAATCAGACATAATTGTCTTGCATTATTATGGATTGATCATAAATTTTTGAAAATTTGAGTCATACATGTACAAGGATTTTGGAAGCAAAAGATACACTTTCTATATAAAGACCTCACAATGCACCCTATGGTGGGGACATAATTTTGGTAGAATTTTTTTGTGTATTCTAAAAGTTAGTCAATATTTTTAGAGTAATGTATGCTAATAAAATAAAGGTTTAATTACTCTGCAGGTCTCTATAATTTCACTAAATTTTTAATTAGGTCCCTATACTTTTTTTCTTTTCAATTGGGTCTCTGTACGTTAAATTTTTTTCAATTAAGCCCCTGTTAATGTTTAACGTCAAAAAAAATGTTAGTGAGTTGTGAAATGACTTATTTACTCCGGTCTTCCACCTATAAACACTCCATGTTTCTGGCTTATCTGAGGTTTCTCTTCTTTCCTGTTTTCCATTTCCAGTTTTCATCTTCCACAAACTTATGGCTCAAAGTCAAGGAACCTCTTTCATTCTCTCTTCGGGAAGCTGTGTTTCTAGGAGCTCCAACCAGAAAAAAAGAAGACACATATGTTTCTGTGGAGAGGCAGTAACCGTCTGCTGTTCGTCAGCCATTTCTGACCATGGTAGGAGGTATGTTACTTGTGAGAAGATACCAAAATGTAAATTTTTTGAGTGGATTGATGATTTTGAGTGGATTGAGGATGATGACGGTGCAAAGAATGGGTGGCCAAAGAAAAAGGAAAGGAGGATTCACTATTTTTGTGGTGACACTTTGAGTCTTCAAATTTCAGGAACAACAAAGAATCCTAATAGAAAATTTATTTCTTGCCCTAACAGAAGATGCAAATTTTTTGAGTGGGTTGATGAAGTTGGTGCAAGAAGTAGCGTGTCTGCTGCTGCTGTTGGAGTTGTTGGAATACAAAATTATGCTAAGTTGGAGGGTGAAATGAGAAAATTAGATGCACAAGAAAGAAATATAGAGAGATTAAACGTGGAAATTGAGAGATTGATTATTGAAGACAGAGAAATAGATGCTTGTGTAGGTAGATTATGTGATGAGTTCAATATTCTCCAAGAACAAGTTGGGAGAATGGATGACAATATAAAAATTCAATGTCAAATGCAATATATGCTAGTTATGTTTTTGCTAGTCTTAATAATTAAAATGTGGTTTGCAAGAGTTTAAAGTTATCTGTGTTATGAAATTCTAATATAAGAGATTCTATGGCTTCAATCCAATTACTGCTAATTATGTTTAGTTTGAATAAGTTTTGTTTTTTGATGTAGTTTTTGTGTGTATAACAGTAAAATTATAGTTGGGAATAAACTTTATCAATGTGAATATTTAAAGTTTCACAATTGGTCAACAAGCTGCAGAAAAAAGAGGCCATATAATATGCCACATATTTAGATATCCATTAAATAAGTGTTCCTGTAAACCATACGTATACAAAATATCACAAAATAAGTGGTCATATAATATGCCACGTACCTAATCCAAAATAAAAGTCCAAGAAGTGCAACAATTAAAAGTGGTCCAACCTAATCCCAAAATATCAAAATAGTGGTTCTATTCACATAATAAACATTGGCCACAGAGACACAATTCATCACAATATATACTATTTAATAGTAACTCCAACAACCCTAACTATAAATTTAATCATACTTCAGTCATCATTTAAGTCTATATGTAGACTAGGTGCCCCTGTTTGCTTCCTCACTCTTAACTTTAGCCGCCCACTCCTCCTCACAACAAACACCTTTGTCTATGATAAAGGTTGAGAAGATGCTCTAGGTGGTTGCTGAGAATCTGCAATTGCCACAGCTAGAAGAGGCTGGGAGGCTGGCCCTTCAAGAGGTAAGGCTGATGTTGAAGTTAGAGCCTGAGAGGTGGTTGAGTAGAGGCAGCAACAGCAGGTGTGGTGGGTAGCAGTTGTGAAAATGCAGGTGTGGTGGGGAGTGGTTGTGAAGATGCAGCTCTACCCCTCCCTCTACTCCTTCATCTGTCCCTTCCTCTGCCCCTGCATATCCCTGCTTGCTTTATTCTCTCAGATCTACGAATATTCACACCGGATCTATTGTCGGCAGCAGGAGCAGTGTCAACAGCAGCCGCAGTATCAGCAGCAGCCGCAGTAGTGGCCACAGTGTTAGCAGCAGCCAGATCTTCTCCGTTGGCGGCAGCAGTAACATCAGGCTCTGAATCAGGTAAAACACAACCAATTGCAATATAAACCAATGTCAAACATCTTACATTTATATGCCTTGTACCATATAAATATTCAACTCTATTTTCAATCAATTTATATATAAAGAAAAAACTTCATCAAACAAATTATACATAATCCACGTTGATAACACATCAAACAATATGCTCACATTAATATCACAATATAACTTCATCAAACAAATTAGGTTATAATTTCGACAAGAAAACAGTAAACCAGCAGTATATACCTAATATCCCAAACATAATACTATCACAACCTATTCCACTAAACACATCAAACACCCTATAATTTCGAAAAGAAAACAGTAAAACAGTAGTTTGTATATTCAAATTTACTTGATACCTGACAATATTGGATTGGGACAATGCCTTCTATTATGTCCATATTGTCCAAAGTTGCTGCATGTAACAGATGTGCCCGTCCTTCTAAGCTTTGTCTGAGAATGATTTTCATCAGGTTGTCTGAGAACGATTCTCATCAGGTTCTTTGATCCTCACCATCCGTGGTCTTTCTGTCTTCACTATAAAGATGGGAGGTATGATGGTATCACACTCAACTTTCGGCCACATATTTTCTCCGTTGATTGGAGAAACTAACTTACCATAAGTTGCAACATAGGCGGCTGGGCTATAGAAGTTGCTGCAATAATCTTCTGTATTGTCCCCTCTCTCGAATATGGCACAACAAGCATGCGGGCAACGCATTCCACATAATCTCCAAAATCTGCAGCTACACGTTCCAGCCAACAAGTCAACCACGAACCTCTCTACAATCATCTGGTTCTTATGAGAAACTTCATATGTCAGTCCTCCAGCCCATCTTGCTTGCCACTCCATAGATCGCGTTGTAATGACATCAAGCCTCTTTTTTGGTTTAGGCATGATTGTACCATCATATTTTTCGCCCTTTTTCTTTTTTTAGCAAACCGAGACATCCAATAACATCAAATCTACTCGAACAAAAGTAAGTATAGGCTTGTCTCTTGCCTCCAGTATCCTACCATTGAAAGCTTTAGAAATATTATTCATCAACATATTGCTCTTAGCAAGAAACGTGAAGTGGCTCTTGCACCAGAGTTTTAGATCCAATGTTGCTAACTTTTCATAGCATTGTTGGTTGATGTGCATCAACTGAGTCATCCTCCTCTCCCATTCCTCCACATATGTAGCTTTAGTTATTGATAGAATTAGATCCTTCAAAACACTCCCACCACCATATGCTTTCTTACAATTGGCATAAAGATGTCTCAAGCATAGTCTATGCTCTAATATTGGCATCATCTCTTGAAAAACTTGCATCAAACCCTTTAATAGATAATATAACCCAAAATCATAAAAGAACATAGATAAAATGAGGTACCAAAAGATAAACAAATTTATTGTCTGCCTATTATGAAGTCTTAATTTAATAACAAATTATATTGTCCACCTATTAATGGCGACTTAATTAAAAAATAACAACTACTCGATATGTTTAATATAAATACACAGTAGGTTAATAAATAATTAAATAGCAAGTGCTAACCTTTTGTTGGTCGGACATGAATACCCACTTTCTTCTATTGACATGTCCAATATCATCCAATAACAGGTTAATAAACCAACCCCAAATGTCTCTGGTCTCAGCCTTTACAGTAGCAACAGTAATTGGAAAATAATTATCGTTCGGATCTCTTCCAACAGCCACCAAAAGTTGTTGACCATGATCACCCTTCAAGTGGCAGCCATCTACCCCTATGATAGGCCTGCAACCAGCCAAGAACCCCTACTTAACAAAATCTAGACACATGTACATCCTCATAAATCTTGGTTGGTGTGTAATTGAAAGCCTGTCAACCAAAATATGAGTAGTAGACCTAGAATTTGTCCTCATAATCTCTGCACAGTAATCTCTTAGCTTGCCATATTGCAGAATAGACCTGCTATGTACTTCTTTCCTCGCTTTTCTCCTCGTCCAATAAGCCTTTGTGACTGAAATATTAGCCATGTATTTAATATTGAATAGTCTGAATTACTGTTGCAATCTTCATCTCCTCTCCGCTACTAATATTGGTAACAATCTTCTAAGACACCCAACTACTTGATGAAAGCCTACCGCTGTAATTTCGTCCACAAGTGTGCTTTCCATTAAAAGTCTTCAGCCGAAAGCAATCGGAACCACCAACTTTGGATGCAAATACCATCCACCTGCACTTCCCTTTCTTTCCTCTGCAGCACATTCTACATCTAACCTTATCATTCTTGATATACCTAATGTCCCTTCTATTCAACAAAGCATGCTCTCTAATATATAGCATCCTTAAACTGACCAAGTGACTTGAACTCCAACCCCACCTTAAACTCATATTCCCTGCTCATGTCAGCCTCATTATATTTAGGATATCTTCTCTTCTTAATCATATCATCCGAATCTCCCTCAGAGCTATCAGTATCTTCAGTTTTATAACCCTCAAAAATTTTTCCAACAGCAGCATCATTCACAGCAGCATCAACACCAACAGCTTGAGCATTGTAATGTTGATTTAACGGGCCATCAAACCCCCCAAAAGCATTTGAAACTCCACCATCATTTTCATCTTCAACATCAAATCCAAAATGATCCTCGTGATCTCCATCATCAGCACTATCATCAAATCTATCCTCCTCACTAGATGCCTCTGATTCACCTTCAACTTCTACTTCTACAAAACCACTGCCACTATACTCAGCTTTAGTTGGCATATAATCCTTGTCATTTGAACATATCTCAACACCATTACCTTCCCTGCAGCCATCAACAACATACACCGAGTAATGCTTAATAGTCTGTGCACTAATAACCTACCCATTCTCATGACATCTCCAACACTCATCAACTCTCTAAGACCCGAGCTCAATTGACAGCGTGGTTCACAGTACCATATCTTAGCATACCCTTTGTACCCTAACTTCTGCAGCTCACTAACTATTTTTTGCAAACTCTATTCATCGAGCTCAAAATGTAAATCTTCCAACACCCTTCCCCCCAAATATTCTAGCCCATGCCCTATATCACGAAACTTGCCACTATGATGTATGTCTATGGTAAAATCTGAATCTCCCATCACTACATAAAAAAAAAAAAAGAAATAGAATCCTAATAAAGCATCATCATCACAGCAACAACAATCAACAATCAAGAATAAACTAAATTCATCATCAGCAAAATTAATTCATATGTCAATTCACCAATTAACAAAATTCCTGTACGTAAATATCCATATTGTAAACCCTAAATAAACCATTATATCAAAACAATCCAGAAATTAATTCAATAAATAGATATTCAACCAATATCATATTTTTAAAAAAATAAAATTAGCATAAACATCAAGTTTTAAAACTGAAAAAGAGGCTTTTTTGTCACCTATTTACAAACAGTTCGAGTACAGGGAGATCGAGCAGAGGCACAACGCGGGGACGGGAGGCGAGGCTCTACGAGGCTCGGCTCCGTGCGGTGTAGCGACGTCAGGCGAGGCAAAGCACCACGAGGGACGGCGACAGCTTGGACGGGCAAACGGCGCAGAAGACCTCTGAACAGAACAAAGCAGAGCAGACCAGCGCAGAGAAGGAGGCGACAAACAGCAGACCAGCAAGCATCCATTGCAGATGATGCCAGAGACGGATGACAACGATGGATCGACGCAGGAGACAGCAGTGGACGCGATCTCCAGAGAGCAACTTAGGGTTTTTTTTTCTTTGGGATAAAATGCAAGGGGTGCTTTTGGTATTTTGGAAAAATTAATGTTCGTTCAGCTAGCTACTCCTACCAAATGACAAGAATATTTGTTTTTTTCAAGAATATTCTATTATCTTTAACGTTATTCTCATGGCAAGGACTTAATTGAAAAAAAATTAACGTACAGGAACCCAATTGAAAAGAAAAAAAATATAGGGACCTAATTGAAATTGGGTGAACTATAAGGACCTGCAGAGTAATTAAACCTAAAATAAATGGAGTTTAAAATTATATAAATTTCCTAAATTAGAATTGGCTATATGCTCTGTTCTAAATATTTCTATATAAATTAAATTAAATTGACTCAATTTATTCTATTTACATATAAATCGAATTAAGTTGATTCGATTTACTATTGATACAGTATATACATAGTAAATTAAATCAGCCTGATTCAATTTGCTATGTGTATTCTATATGATTTAAAGTTAATGAATAAATAAACGATTCGATTTACCGTGTATATGCTATATAAGTAGTAAATTGAATTATGTTGATTCGATTTATATAGAAATATTTAAGACAGGACATGTAACCAATTCTAATTTAGGACATCTACATAATTTTAAACTCAATTCATTTTATTAACATAAATTACCCATATTTTTAGTCTATGATATTTATACAATTAAAAAAAAATATTTCCTGCAACTAACAATTAACATAGATATTTAAAAAAAAATTGAAATTATTCCCACTATTATCATCATTATTATTATTTTAGCATAAATTATAATTTTTATCCTTAAAGTTTACTAAAAATTTTAAAAATATCTTTAAAGTTTATTTTATTTTAATTTTGTCCTAAAAAATTTTTATTTATATCAAATATACTTCTGACAGCTAAATTTTCAAAAAATTTAGAACTAATCTAACAATAATGCATAACAACTATCTCTGATTGTATTGATGGTTTATTCTTGTAAAAGTATTACCGAATTAGTCCTAAATTCTTCGGTCCGAGAGGAGCTTGGGCAAAGGATTATCGACTTCGTGAGATCTTTTCGATCTACTCATGGCTAATTTTTCAAAAAAAACTAGCCATCGAGAATATATTTAATACAAATAAAAAATTTTTGGGACAAAATTAAAATAAAATAAAATTTAAGAGTATTTTTAAAATTTTTAAAAAGGACAAAAAATATACTTTATCCATTATTTTACCTATACCTTTCACACATTTTGTTATTATTGTTGGATATAAAGTTGTTTTCAATTGTTATTAGGACAAGTAATAATTTTTCGCTAGCTATGATGCACAAACACTGATACGAATATGGAACACAATACGACACAGGATACGCGGACACACAAATTTTAAAATCTTATAAGATACAGAAACA
>NC_029790.2:18468743-18485465 GCF_000816755.2 Arachis ipaensis | reverse complement strand
TTTTAAAAACACATATTAAGAATAAAACTAGACATGCTGACACGTGATAGTATTTAGGTGTGTTTAAGTGTGTTCGAAAATGAATTTTTTATTTTTTATTAAGACACAACAAACACGCATGTCAGACGAGTGTCAATGAATGTCATATCCAAAATGTATCCGATACACACAGATACAATAACTCAACGAAATGTCCGTACTTCATAGGTCGTTAGTCTATCTTTTATTTAAGAGTTTGATGAATAAATTAATGTATATTAATTCTATCCTATACAAAGGAGATCTGATTTTCATTATGTTACGTGTGATATTAGTATTAGCAAAAGTATGATATACCCAATTAAAGATTTGAAAGATCAGTTAACGATATTGAAGCTTAATAACGTATTTTAAGTAATTTAATTTGGATTATGGTTTGTATCCATCTCTTTATTGGTTTTCTTAGATATTTTTGCAAATTTTAGTAGTTATTTCAGGAGGTTTCTTAGATCGGATCAGATCTGATTCGCATATCCGCAGTATTTATCCGAATTTGATCCAAAAATTGTGAATATAGATCGGATCCGTACATTAATAGGATTGAATTATGAGTTTTGTATAGATATCCGCATATCCGATCCGTATATCCACGTATCCGGAAAAATAAAGAAATAAATAAGTAAATATTTTTTTTCAACTAATATATGTTGTATTATTTTAATTTATTATTTAAGAAAAGTATGTTTAATATTATTTTAAGAGTAAACATATTCAAAAGAATAGAAAAAATGAATTTCATTGATTTTTTTTAATAAAAATAAGCTTTTAAAAATATTTTTTGTGTTTTGCGGATATATCCGATATCCGATCCGATCCGCAAATGTGCGGATCCGATCGGATCGAATCTAAACTGTTGAGTTTGAAAAACTAATATTTAATTAAAATGATGAATAAACATTATTAGAGAATTATTAATTGTTTATATGATTAAGTTGTGCTTGTCTACAGGAAAACAATTTTGTAAACATGGCCCAAATAATCCATACACTGTGGTCCATTAAAATAAAATAAAAAAGTACTGAGTTCGATTCTCATAGCTACCCAAGCTGATTGAGTTCTTCTCCTTCATGTTGTTCATTTAGTATTTTCTTTTTCTTAGTTTAGTCTATCTGAGTCTCATTAAAAAAGACAAATATGGTGAGATTTGTAAGAAAAAGTCAATGAAAGGTAAAAGGTAGTGAGTTAAACAGTGAGAAAAAAACCATAAAATGTCTCAAAAGTTATTTGTACATTTTTCTGTTTTGTATCATGATCTTGTGGGTATTCTCTTGCAAGTTGGGTTAGCACTTTGCTGTTAAAAGTTAGGGTGAGTCCTAGTTAAGTTTAGATTGGGTTAGAATCTGGACTTGTCCCAGATAGGATTGGGTAGATCCTAGGAAAGCATTGGTGTATGTAATCTTGTAAAAGAGATAGTGAAATTTTATCAGGATTATGATGGAGACTAGATGTAGGCTACATTGCACTAAGTAGCTAAACTAAGATGAATCTGGGTTTTACTCCTTCTTTTCTACTTCATATCTGTTTCTGTTGCTCAGGAGATAAAATGAAAATGTCTCTCATCTCGTTACGAGACAAAAATAAAAATATCTCCTAAGTTTCTTTGAAAAAGTAAAAGTAATAATCAGCAGAAAAAAAAGCTAAGATTCAACCCCCTTCTCTTAGCCACTGATAACCATCAATTGGTATCAGAGCTTGGTCTCAAAGAGATCAAGCTTTGTAGCTTGGAGAAAAGATCCTGATGGTAAATAACAGTGATTCCAATATGGTGGCCTACACTCTGATAGAAGAAAAATCCAACAACAGACCTCTGTTTTTCAATGAAAAAAACTACAGCTATTGGAAGGAGAGAATGAAGATCTTTGTTCAATCAATAGACTACAACATATGGAAGATCATCTAAAATGGTCCACAAGTTCTAACCAAAACAGCAGCTGATGGTGTAGTTGTTCCCAAGGTTAAGGCCGAATGAAATGACGAAGATAAGAAAAAGATAGAGCTCAATGCCAAAGTGGTCAGCATGCTCAACTGTGTGATCAGCTTTGAGGAATACCGAAAGGTATCAAGATGCAAAATGACAAAGAAAATCTGGGACAAGCTACAAGTCACCCATGAGGGCACTTCCCAAGTCAAGCGGACCAGAATAGACATGTTGAGTAAGGAGTAAAAAATATTCTCCATGAAGGAAGGAGAAATGATTGCTGAAATATTTGAAAGATTCAACGTCATCATCAATGGCTTGGATACTATGAGGATCACTCACCCTGAACCTGTGCTAGTGAGAAAATTTCTGAGAAGTCTCACTAAAGAATGGAAAACTAAGGCTATAGTTATAGCTGAGAGCAGTGGTATTAATCAAATGGCATATGATGATCTGAGAAGAAATTTACTTGCTTTTGAAATCACTTATTTGAAAAATGACACAAAAAAGAAAAGAATTGCTCTCAAATCATTCACTAAGTCCCTGGATGATGAATCCAGTGATAGTTTATCTGATGATGAGTTTGTTCTTTTTGCTAAGAAATTCAGAAAAATGATGAAGCTGGAAGAACGATGCAAATGAGGCAGTTCAAGAAAACCAAAAAAAAAAAGATTTAAACAAGATCATCTGCCACAACTGCAAAGAGGCTGGACACTACAAGTTTGACTCCAAAGTTGAAGAAAGAAAAAATACCAAGAAGGAAAAGAGGAAGGGGCTGATGGCCTCTTGGGAAGACCTGGAAAACAATTCAGACGAAGAGAAAGAATCAGAGAACAAATCTCAAACCTGTCTAATGGCCGATCAAACTGATGAGGTAATTTTTATTGAACCTACTACTGAAGACATTCATCTTATGATCGATCATCTCAATGAGAAATTAAGATGCTTTTTGAATGAAAATCATGAACTTGAATCTCAAAATGACATCCTAAAGGCAGAAAATGGTTTCTCAAAGATAAATTAAGGGAAGCTGAAACCGCTATTGATCTTGTTGAAGAAAATAAGTGGCTAAATGCTGAACTTAAGGGCTGTGAAAAATAACATTCTATGATTGCATAATTGAATTGTTTTAAAGAAAATGAAAGGTTGCACAAAGAAGTAAAAAGCCTAAAAGAGGATTTGGCCAACTTTGCTCAAAGTTTTGAAAATCTGAATAAACTTTTGGCTAGTCAAAAACCTCTCTATGATAAGGTTGGGTTGGGTTTTCATAAGAAATCTGAAACTATTTTTGAAATATCTCCTTTTTCAAATGTGGCTTCCACTTCAGATGATATAAAATTTTAAAACCCAACCAATCTGAAAAAACAGCAACCAAAAAGGTTTTGTCGTTTATGCATTTGGGATGGGCATTTTCCTATTCAATGTTTCATAAGTGAGAAATTGATTGGAGACAGAGTGTAAAAAATAGTTGGCAACTATAATGGTCTCGGCCAAAGAAGGTGGTTTGACATTTAAGGATCCAAAAAGATTTGGATACCTAAGGTCACTTGAGATTTTTGTGTAGGTGGGCCTAGCATCCAAAAGAAAGGACAACATGTGGTATTTGGACAACGGATGCTCTAGGCATATGACCGGAAAGTCTACATTCTTCATCAAGCTAGACGAATATGATGGAGGGTTTGTAACTTTCAGTGATAATGGTAAAGGAAAGATAGTGGCCATAGGTAAAGTAGGTAAAAATTTTCTCTTCTTTCATAAATGATGTCTTTCTTGTTGATGGTTTGAAACACAACTTACTAAGCATTAGTCAATTATGTGATCTTGGATATTTGATTATATTTAGAAAATTGAATTACTTAGTTATTTGTGAAAAATCTGGTGTAGTTTTGTTTGAAGCAAAAAGATGTAACAATGTTAATGGACTCACTCTAGAGGATTTAAAAGATCAAAATGTAACTTATCTTACCTCAATGGAATCCAAAAAATGGCTTTAACACAAGAAATTGGGACATACAAGCATGTATCAAATTTCTAAGCTTGTAAAGAAGAATTTGGTTAGAGGAATCCCTAACATAAAGTTTGACAAGGACATCACTTGTGATGCTTGTCAATTAGGCAAACAAACAAAATCTTCTTTTAAGCCCAAGGATGTAATCTCTACTAAAAGGCCATTAGAAATGTTACACAATGATCTTTTTGGTCCCATTAGAACTCAAAGTTTAGGAGATAAGCATTATGGCTTGGTGGTGGTTAATGACTACTTTAGATTTTGATGAGTTCTCTTCCTAACTCACAAAAATGATGCGTTCTATGCCTTTTCTTCTCTTTGTAAAAAGATTCAAAATAAAAAGGATTTGAAAGTTGCCTACATAAGAAGTGATCATGGAAAGGAATTTGAAAATCAAGATTTTGAAAACTTTTGTAATGAATTTGGAATTTCTCAAATTTTTTTATGTCCTAGAACACCTCAACAAAATGGGATTGTTGAAAGGAGAAATAAAAGTCTCTAAGAAATAACTAGGGTAATGCTTTGAGAGAAAGAAGTTTCGAAATTCTTATGGGCCGAGGCTGTGAACATAGCTTGTTATATCCTAAATAGAACCATCATTAGGAAAGGATTAAAGAAAAATCTTTATGAGTTATGCAAAGAAACTCCTCCAAATCTTAAGTACTTTCATATATTTGGATGCAAATGATTTGTATTAAATAACAAAGACAATCTTAAAAAATTTGATCCAAAATCGTATGAAGGTTTATTTGTTGGATACTCAACCAATAGCAAACCTTATAGAGTTTACATCCAAGAACATAGAACTATTGAGGAATCCATACATGTGTCTTTTTGCGATACTAACTTCATACCAAGTGCTGTCTTAGATGATGATGCAGAAAATGAAGCTAAGGAAAGTTTTCAAGTGAATTAAGATAATGTCAAATCAGGTCCTTTTATGGAGAATGTCATTTCTGAACCTGCTCCACAAAATAAATGAGACATTTTTATTTTGTCTCCTGATGAAGCCAGAGAATTCAGAACGATGAATGAAGCAGAACCAAGTCAAAGCCAAGGTGAAACCTCTTCTCAAAAGCCTAGGGAGTGAAAGTTCTTGAAGAACTACCCACACGAGTTTATTATTGGAGATCCATCCCATGAAGTCACTATAAGATCCTCAAACAAGAAAGTCGAAACCAACAATGTTGTTTTCTTATCCCAATTAGAACCTCAAAATGTAAAACAAGCTCTTGAAGATCCCTCTTGAGTAAAGGCCATGGAAGAAGAGTTAAGCCAATTCGAAAAGAATAAAGTTTGGTCTCTTACCGTATCCAAATGGTAAGAAGGTAACTGGTACCAAGTGAATTTTCAGAAATAAATTAGGTGAGGATGGTAGTGTTGTTCATAACAATGCTAGATTAGTGGCCCAAGGTTACGATCAAGAAGAGGGTATTGATTTTGATGAGTCCTTTGCTCCGGTAGCGAGAATGGAAGCAATTCGGTTACTACTTGTATGCTGTGCACAAAGGTTTTAAAATGTTTCAAATGGATGTCAAATGTGCCTTTTTGAATGGATTTATTGATAGAGAAATTTTTGTAACTCAACCCCCCCGGTTTTTAAAACAAAGATTTTCCTAATCATGTTTTTAAACTGTCAAAGACTCTCTATGGCCTTAGACAAGCTCCAAGAGCTTAGTATGAAAGGCTTAGTGCCTTCTTGTTACAAAATAATTTTCTAAAGGGTACTATTGACACTACTTTATTCATTAAAGAATCTAATAATGATTTCTTGCTTGTCCAAGTGTATGTGGATGATATTGTGTTTGGATCAGCAAATAAATCCTTGTGTGAAGAGTTTGGAAATCTAATGTCTAGTAAGTTTGAAATGAGTTTGATGGGAGAATTAACATTCTTCCTTGGGCTTCAAATCAAACAAACTCCTAGTAGTATTTTTTTTTCACCAAGAAAAATATGCCAAAGAATTAATAAAGAAATTTAGTTTAGAAAACTCTAAACCAATGTGTACTCCTATGCATCCAAATACGAAACTTGACAAGGATGAAAATGAGAAAGATGTTGATGAAATCCAGTATAGAGGTATGATTGGATCATTAATGTATCTAACTTCTTCTAGGCCGAACATAGTCCAAAGTGTGGGGGTGTGTTCTCGTTTTCAATATCATCCTAAGGAATCACATCTTTCAGCCGTTAAAAGAATCATTAGATACATAAAAGGCACATCTGACCTTGGTTTATGGTATCCTAGAATTAATGAATTTTGTGCAGTTGGATATTGTGATGTAGATTATGCGGGTGATCGAGTGGAAAGAAGAAGCACTTTAGGAATATGTTACTTTCTTGGAAAATCTCTAAATGTTTGGTCAAGCAAAAAAGTAAGCCACTGTTGCTTAATCCACAGCTGAAGTTGAATACATATCTACATCCACTTATTTTTCACAACTGATTTGGCTTTAAACTCAACTTGAGGATTACAAACTGAAAATTAATAGTATTCCCTTACTCTGTGATAACATTAGTGCAATAAACATTTCAAAAAATTCAGTATTACACTCAAAAACCAAGCACATTGAAGTGAGATATCATTTCATTAGGGAACATGTGCAAAAGGAAACTATTGAGATTCAATTTGTAAAATATGAAGAATAATTGGCTGATATCTTCATTAAACCATTATATGAAGAAAGATTTTACAAACTGAGAACTGCAATGGGAATGTTTGACATTAATTCTGCAGTTTAATGGTGTTTTATTATCTCTGTGTTATTTTGTCTCGCAGGTAGCAGGAAGACAAAATTGAGCACGTGATGAACTCTTCAAAGGAACTTAAACATGGCCCAGAAAATGTCTAAACTAAGAAATCTGGTTCCAATGGCCCAGTATGCCTCATCCACTTTTAGGCCTATGTAAGACAAACCTTGTTCATATGATATGGACTTATTTCTAAAATCATAAAATCATTTTTTAATTTTTTTTTTACTTCTTTCTCTTTCTTTTCTATTTCAAGTCATGTCAATCTGAAACCTTTATCATCCCTCATGTCTTGTCACTTCATATTTCATTGTTTTAAATTTTAAAATTTGTTTTGAAAACCATTTCATTGAAGTTTTTGCTTTGAAAGAGAAGTTTTTCACTAAGCATTAATGACGATTTCAAGATAACCTCCCTTTCTCCTCCACTAACCTGCTTCGACACTATCTCTTCCCTTCTAACTTCCTTCCATCATTCAATGTGAGGAAGAAAATAGCAACAAGAATGAGCACTGGAGCATTCATCCCTTCTCAAAATCCTCCTCAATTCAAACAACCCCAGTATCACACCCACATTCACATACACTCCTATTAATCTTCTTTATCTCAATCAAGCGAACCCATGGCCAGAAAAATAGTTCATCCCAAGGGTCTCTCTGCCAACAAGGGAGCCGAATCATTTCGTGAAAAAGGCAGATAGAAAAAAGGCACCATGCAGGAAGAAGAAGACCATCCACCATCTCCTCCTTGTCGCTCTACTCCTCATCCTTCCAGACGCTCTGCTCGCCCCTCCAAAAGTCCAAAAAGGCCCGTACTTCTTGATACTAGAGAGCCTCCACATCTTGACTCTCTTGAGTTCAAATAAAAGTATGGTAAATCATCACACTCTCATTATGATCCTCATCGCTTTGTCAGTTACACTGGCTATGAGTTTCATAAACAAGTTCTTTCGAAACGAACTCTCTGTTCCTCTTATGTGATTGATCTTGATGCTCTGTCTGAAAAAGGGATTGATTTTAAGAACAGCTTTCATGATCTGAAATGGACTAAGATTTTTAATATTAGAAAGCCTGTCTATCCGAACCTGGTGCGAGAGTTTTATGCAAACTTGTTATTTCATGAAGGAAAACTTTATTCTTTTGTTAAAAACACTCAATTTGTTTTAAATGCTTTAACCATTGGTAAAGCCCTTGGGTACCCAAACACAGGGACAAATGTCTATATGTCTGGTAAATGGGATAACCAGGTTGGCATATCCCACCAAGAAGCCCTGGCCAAAATCAATGAGAATTTCTCCTCCATGGATGGCACAACTCCCACACACAAGGTCCTAGGTCCTGCTAGGGCTCTGTTGCATCGCATCATAACTCACATAATCATGCCTCAAAGCGGATTATATCAAAGGATAATAGTTTGTGACACTCTTGTGCTTTATGCTATTTTAAACTCCATCCCTATCTCTTTTGCATATCTCATGATTCGTCACATGTAGGATTGCGTCAAAGGAGACAAAAAGAGCTATCTTCCCTATGGAATGTTTTTTTTAACTTGTCTTTTTTAATATTTCAATATTAATTTGAGCAATGATCCCATTGAGAATAAAGTGTCCATCATCAAAGGCGGTAGTGTACCCAAACAAGCTAAAGGCAAAGGCACCAAAAGTGCCAAGGCTTCAGTAATGTTTGCGAGTGAGGATGAGAGCCTTCTCTTTTCCTCTATTGCTGGTGTATCAAATTCACATAAGTACTTGATCATTGTATAGTTAAAGATATTCTTCAAGAAATTCTCTTTATGACCAAACAGATGGTCCGATCAAGTAAAGAACAGCAAGAGATTGTATTAAACAATGAAAAATCCTTAATGAAGTCTCATGATAGGATCGAGGTGTTTTTAAAACATCTTGATTCACTTGATGATGACCAGGGTATGTCCGACAAAGATGAAGGTGTCTTGGACACTGAAGATAAAGATTCGGATGCCTAGTCTTGCTCTCTGCTGCCTATGAATAAGTTATATTTTCCTGCCTCTGATATTGGAATTCTAATACATTTTTAGTCTATCTTGAACTTTATTTTCTATTGGATAACTGTAATAACTTTAACTATGGTACACTCTCTGTGGTATGCATGTTTTACTATTTTGGTTGCATTACTTGCTATTTGTGCTTGCAGATTTTCCTCCTTGATGTCAAAAAGGGGAGAAAGGATAAAAATAAATTGAAACATAAACAAAATTTTATGCTCTATTTTAGCTCTGATTTAGTTTTGAGCTATGCTCTGATTTGTTTTTATATGTCTCTTGATTTATATCTGAATCTGAGTAAGAACATGGGGCTGATTGGCTTATGAATTTTTCATGTTCTATTTTGAATTATTAATTTAGTTTTGGGATTAGTTTTTTTGGATATATTTTTTTTGGAATATTCTGCCCTGTTTTGTTTATAAGGGATAACATGTTTTTCATCATGATTGGCTTTATGAGCGTTTGATTGTTAAAATCTTGCTCTGTTTAAAGGATCCACCATTCTCGAACATTTTTAATTTGGGTCACATATTGCCTGATCAAAGGAACACATTATTGCTTGTATATAGGGATTACTTCTTTAAAATGTTCAAATCAGGTTAATCAAAGCGCATATTAAGGGGGAGCATGGTGATAAAAAAAAAGGGGGAGCATTATCAAAGGGAAGTGTTTTCTCCTAATCTTTTTTAATTCATTTTAATAATATTTGTCATTAAGAGAGAGATTATTGAGTGTGAAATACTAATATTTAATTAAAATGATGAACAAACATTATTAGAGAATTATTAATTGTTTATATGATTAATTTGTGCTTGTGTGCAGAAAAACAATTTTGTAAACATGGCCCAAAGAATAAATAATCAAGCTCACACATTATAGTCCATCATAATTAAGCCAAATCCAATCACAAGTCCTTGAATATGAGCAAATAAAGGAATAATCTCAAAATCTTTCAAGTCTCATATAGTTACACACTCCCACTTTTAGATACTTGAAACCCAAATTCATTCCAATTAATTTCCTTGAAGCTTCCACTGAAAGCTAATAGTCATCTCTTCTCTCTCCTCTCTCCTTCTCTTCGGTCACGTTAAACATTCAACAAGAAAGAAAGAAGGAAATGGAAAGTATAGAAGCTATGGAGTGTTGAAGAACAAAAAGCTTATTTCTAAAACCAAGTAAAAAGAAAGGGCTACAACCAAGTAACCAGCTTCATTCGGTCAGAGCTCATAAAAAAGATGAACTGTCCAAATCAAAACTGAAATGCAGAAGATGAACTGTCCAAATCAAAACTTGGAGCTAAAGCAAAGCTCAATGGTCAAGATTGAAAAAGCTTAAAGAAAAAGGATGAGAGAGAATAGGTTAGTTGTATGCAACAAATTCGGATTTCTCTCTCCTTACTAACGAAGCCGCTGCAAGTTCTGATGATGGAGAAGAAGACAGCGTTAGGGTTGAACTTAATTCAACCTTGGAAGCTTCACTCTTCTATAATAAGGGTGAACGGCCAAGGGTTGAAGACAAGGAGAGTAAAAAAAAAAAAAACACTGAGTTCAAACATGATGAGGTTTGTAAGAAAAAGCTAATGAGAAGTAAAAGGCAATAAGTTAAACAATGAGAAAAAGCCATAAGATGTCTCAAAGGTTCTTTGTACATATCTTTCTATTTTGTATCATGATCCTATGGAGATTCCCTTACAAGTTGGGTTAGCACTTTGCTGTTGAAAGTTAGGGTGAGTCCTAGTCAAGTTCAGATTGGGTTAGAATCTGGACTTGTCCCAGAAGGATTGGGTAGATCCTAGGAAAGCATTGGTGTATGTAATCTTGTAAAAGAGATAGTGAAATTCCATCATGATTGTGATGGAGACTGGATGTAGGTTATATTGCACTAAGTAGCTGAATCAAAATACATCTAGGTGTTACTCCTTCTTCTCTACTTCATGTCTATTTCTGTTGCTCAGGAGACAAAATGAAAATGTCTCTCATCTCGTTATGAGACAAAAGTAAAAATATCTCCTTAGTTTTTTTGAAAAAGCAAAAGTAATATTCAGCAGAAAAAGAAGCTACGATTCAACCCCCATTCTCTTAGCCACTTATAACCATCACAAACTTAAAAACTGCAGATATTAGATCCGATCCGATCCAATGATTTTAGTGCAGATCGAATCGAAATTTTAGCCATATATGATCCGATCCGATTCGCGTTCACCCTGATTTCAATAAATAATAACTCGGGTTATATAACATTTATTTCATCAACTGGTCCATAATGTGAAAAATCTTCTAGTAAATACTACTTCGATCATATTTTTATGAATGATCATTATGTCCAGCGGCGGAGCTTAGTTCAGACAAGGGGGTTATGGCCCCCAAACTTTTTATAAAAAATTTAGTAGTACTTTTTCAAAAGATAAAAAATAGTTCAATTGACTTAAATACTTTACTATGACTTAAAGTATCTAATAAGTTCAATAAACAACACTCTCTATCTTTAAGTTCAAATATAAAAAATTAGATATTTTTTATTTATTTAATTTAATATTATTTTATATTTTACTATTTATTTAATTTAATTTTTTATATGATAAAAAATAATAGAATATTCAATAAGTATTAATATTATTGTATTTGTATAAATTAATAAAAAAATTTAATAAATATTATAAATTTTAATATTTGTTTTTCTAATTTTTTCTTTACATATTTTACAGGATATATATTCAAATTTTTATATAAAATAATAATGAAAAATCAAAGAATTGATATATTTTTTAAGAGGAAGACTAATATTTAAGAAGGAGAACATATAACTTTTACAATATCAACACTTGTAGATAGTTCTTCTACTTTAATGAATAACGAAGAAAGTAAGATATAACCTTCAAAAGTTCAAAAAGTTACATCTGATGACTTTAACATTAACTTTTTGGAATGAGATCTTGAAAAACGGCTTTAAATTTGGCAATATCACCAAAACCAGAGAGATGAGATCAGACAAACTTATCTTAAATGGGGTCCATATCAAAAATATTTTGACAATTATTTTCTATTTGGCCCCCCAAAATTTTGTTTCAAGTTCCGCCACTGATTATGTCAATGTTATTTTTTTTTATTTTTTCCTCTAATTTTTTATAAACTTAGGTCTGACACAATTATGATAAAAGAATATTAGTAATTTGAAAATAATACAATAACAGCTCATCATTTAAATTGAACATGGTATAATATAACAGTTTTCATTATAAAATAGTGCTTGATCATTTTAACTCAAGCCAGAACACTGAAAATATATATAAGTCTAAATTTATTACTATTATTAATACACAACAACACAATCATGGACCTTGATCTGATCATTATTATTTGAGTTGGCAATTCCTGCCAGTCAAACTTTGGTTTAATGAAAATTAGTTGCAACATCCTACTATACGAGGCAAATGCATGCTAGCCTCTGAATTATTTTTTAAATAATAAAAAAAAGAAATACTCGTCTTATGACTTTGACATCTTAACAAACTATAAATAACAAGCAGCTCAATCAAAACAATAATAGACGAAATGAAACAATCACAAATTGAAAGATGCCCAGAGACATATCCATATTAGGATGACCATGTAATAGTAAAAAGCAGATGTTTTAACTATAAATATATATAAAAAAGTTTGAATTTTAAATTGAGAACTGTGGCAATGTAAAATATAGATATATGTTGGATGAGAATGACATGTCCCTAGCTAGGTACGTAGCTTATTATTTGGTCTTGGTTGCAAAATACTGAGGTCATAACTTCACATGGAAGAGGGAGAGAGGTTGCAACTTCCACGGGAATAGGGTGACTACTGTTAGTTTCGCTTTCTTGTGCCCTTTCTGGTGGTTGGGAGCAAGGGATATATAGCTTTCATTGTTATATATGTTAGGTAATTCTGAAAGATATTTTTAATAGCTGTGAATTAGAAACTATTATACGTCTTTTATGAAACTTAATAATTTTCATCATATGATATGTCAAAAAAGTTAAAAACACATACCAACGTATGTCACTATTGTTCCTAAATGTCATCTAACTGGACCAATTAGCTTTTGAGCTCTGCAGATAGATGTATATATCTGAAAATGACCACTATTTTATGCATCCCATGAACTGTCTCGTCTCTTTTCTCTTACATTAATTTTCATTGCAATCATTATTATTATATGATTTGAAACCCGTATTAAATCTTTATACTATATGTCGTGCCATCATTTTGTAATTATCATGATTTAACCTACTTATACATATTTAGGCACGAAAACATGCAGCTTTCTAGCATGGTGAAAGTATCTTTAGGTGCTTAAAGAACCAAGATAAATAATAAAATTGATGATAATAATGTTGGGTTCTTGCGTAAATACAGGTTTTTAATTTTTCTTTATTTTTTTTATCATATAAACCCAGTTTTAATCATAATTCATGAGAACCAAAAGTTTGATAATGTAGACAACAAAATACGTTTTCAAAAATGCTATTTGTATATTAAAATCAGTCACTAAAATCTGTCACTAAATTAGCCATCAATATATTTATGTATAAATATATGTATAGTTTAATTTATTTTCATTGTGTATTTGTATTTTAATATATATTTTATACTGATAATTTTAGTGGCTGATTTTAGTATACACGTAGTATAATCCTATAGTTTTACATGCAAAATTTTATGCGCTCGATTTTTATTTGTATGAATCACCCTCAGCAATCTTTATTTTTTTTAAAACATGTTGGTATGATTTAATAATTCAATAAAAAGATATGAATCTAAAATTTAATTAACGAGGCATTTAAGTTTTTTTTTTTAAATTATAATAATTTTTAATATAATTAAATAACCTTTATTATGAAAGAGTATTTTAGTCTCCTAAGATTAATTCTAAAAAATTATTTTTAAGCTTTTAAAAGTCAAATATAAGGGTTTAGTCTTTTCAACTTTATATTAAATTTTTTAATTTCTAATATAATCAAATAATTTTAATTAATTCTATAAAAGTAATTTAGTCCTTTTTATGATGATTGAAAGGACTTTAGTACTCAATATGAATTACAAGAATATTTGTATGTTTTTAAAATCATATTCAAATTTTCAATTTCTAATACAACTAAACAATATAATCTGGTCTTATGATGGTATTCTTTTAGACTTTTTCTAATCAATCTTCAAAGGTTGTTGCTTTATTCTCTTGAACATATAGGATATTTTAATCTGTTTAAAAGTTTAGATTTATAATAATTTTTAATATAATTAAACAAGTTTTATTATAAAAGAGTATTTAGTCATTTATGATTTATCTTAAAAAATTATTTTAGTCTTTTTTATATATAAAATTTTTATTTCTAATACAATCAATCTTAATTATTAATCATGTAGAGGTAATTTTAGTCTTTTTAAAATTATTATTACGGGATATATTAGTATACTAAATATGAACTATGAGGACATTTTTGTCTCTTTAAAATTAATGTTAAAAATTTATTTAGTCTCTTAAAGTGAATTCTGCAAAAATTTTATTCCATTAAATACATATCGATAATATTGACTCATCCAACTAACTAAATATATTTGTAGAAAAAATTTGTATGCTATATATCAAAATTTCTATACTATATTAATAGGTTTGTTATTGAAAAAATTTTTGTGCTATACTATATCAATAAATTTTTATACTTTTCAACAAAAATTTGTATACTACAGAAAGCGCAAAAAAATATGAAATGGAGACGTATGCGAGCATTTTTTTTGTTGAGCTTGCACTAACTTAGTTGGAATTGATTATAAAATTACTACCTGACTAAGTCATTTTAGTAATCAAGTTTAATCAAAATTGATTCAATTATTTATTGTCACAATAAAAATTAGTTGGAGAAGAAGGAAGAAAACATAAGAAGGAAGAAAAAAATATTTGGTTTAATATTGAATTAAAATTCATAATTGTTAATAAATCAACTAATTTTAATTATTCCCTATAAAAATTTATAGTAATTTTAAAATTATTAAATAAAGAATATTGATATTTTTTAAATGTAATGTTAAAAAAATTGTCCAAGTCCTTAGTTTTTTAACTAATCCAACAGGCCCTTTTGTAATTAGCACAATTTTAAGACAACATTTTACAAATTTATATTATTTTGTATAGTACCAATAAAAAATACTAAATTGGAATATACAGTCTAGGTCCTTTAAGAACCAGTATTAAGTTTTTCTACCATAGACAATTTTTGAAAGTATACTATTCAAGAGTAGTTACCTCTCAAATGATTTTATGGGGTGATGAAGGAAACTTCTAGTCAGGTTTAGTCTTTTAACTAGATGAGGTGGTACTCGCAAGAGATTCGATGATCAAGTCACTTAAGAGCCCAAGAATCTAAGTTTAGGGTTGGATGATGTATATGGAATAATGAAGGTTTCATTCATTATTTATAGTGTTTTCCAAGTCTATTTCGAAGGTGTATCTTTAATCGAAACGGATCTATTTTGGTAATGAAGAATGCTAAGGACCAGTAATTTTTGGGATTTATAACCATCAAATAGCCATCAATGAGATTTTTAGTGGTGTGAGATTAATGTGAGATTTCATCCAATGGTTCATTTTTCTTTAATAGTTACATGCTGGCCAGAATTTGATAAAATTGCTGACTCCTAGACTTTTTCTTTGGTAATATATGATTTAGATATTCGTGCCATGGACTATACTATCCCCAAGGTTCGATTCTAGGATTGGACCATACACATACATAATGTAGTTACGTTGTAACCATTATTTTTTTGGCTATGGGAGTTTTAATACTCTTAGAAATTAATTAGTGATACTAACAAATGTTTTCTAGGTTCCTTATGTTAATTTTCGTTGCCAATTTGGAGTAAACATATATTGGCTAAATTAGGTATGTCACTTTACAACAAATGAATTTTAACCTTTAAACAAAACTATATAATAGTCCTTCCTCTTAAAAATTAGTGTCTATTAGTTTTTTTATCTCACGGTATTTTTTAAATTCAGTACAAGGTCAAATACTATATCGTTACTATTAGTTTTATTTAAAAAGTTATTATTAGCCAATAATTTACTATATGTATAAAACAAATTTTAAATCTCCTAACACTTATTTAAGCCAATAATTGAACTAACTATCAAGGCAAGATAAAAATAAATTGTAGTATAATCCGAAGTAGCCTGTCCCGTAAAACTTGTAATAAGATCAAAGAGCCTACAAATCCGACAAGATTTCACAAGATGAAGGGCTGAAGGCATATTATCCACTTGTGGGTGCTAATTAAATGGGCGTTTTAAGTCAAGATCTCATCAAATTAAAGCAAAAAAATAATGGACCACTGACCACACTGCTAGCTAAGAGGTTATCCACTTACCCTGCCTTGGCCCATGGCCCTAACTCATAATGGAGATAACGTCGTTACTTAATTAAGGATGATGAGAGGTTTCCTCGTATGAATTATTGGCATGGCACCATACCTATCGTCCTATCCTTAGGATTTTTTATTTTTATAAATTAAATAAATACCTCTCTCTTTGTTTACGCTATAAATGAGATACATGCAAAATTATCTCGTTTACAGTATAAACGAAATAAGAGAGAGGTATTTATTTTGATAAATATTTTTTAAATTATTTATTTTAGTAATTATTACATTTATTTAATTTATAAAAATAAAAAATCCCCTATTCTCCTTAAGGTTCAATTCGATTTATTTTATTAAATAGGTTATATTTGAATTTTTTATAAAGCCTGTTAGTTAAAAAGATCATGTCATAAACTTTTAAAAAAACCTACAAAATTTGTTGGGTCGATTCGTCAAAATATTTTTTGGTAGTAATAAATTATTTCTAGTTTAAACTTTTAACTATTTATTTATACTAAACGTAAAATAAAACTAAAAAAAAAGTTCAACAGTCAAATTGATTAGTTAAAATTAGTGTTTTTTTTTCAAAACAAAAACTTT
>NC_029790.2:18448635-18467339 GCF_000816755.2 Arachis ipaensis | reverse complement strand
ATTTTTATGTTTATTATTTTGAGTTATAATTCATAAAACAAATTTTTTAAACAAGTTCGTGAGCTTATCGAACTTTAAACAGGCTTATTCAAACCTAAAAAATTATATTAAAAATAATAGCCTTAGACTTAAAACATCTATTTATAACATTAACTAAACTTGTCAAAATTAATCATATATAATCCAAATTGGATTATCCAATAATGCTCAAAGAAAACATCTTCTGATAATTATCAAAATAAAAAAAAAACATTGTTTCTAGAAACAAACTTTTCCATGAATAGTTTACCTTATTGAAATTAATGCTTACCAGTGAAAAAGGATTAATAATTTTTTTTTAATTTTTTCAAATAAATACTTATCTAAAACCAACTAAAATTATAAAAATTAATACGCAATGGAGATTGGAGACTAATAAATATTGTTTGTTCAAAATCTTAGATCCTAGTAGGAATATTTTTTTAAAAAACAAAATTAAAATAAGAATGAATAACTAATTCGATCTTTATATTTTTTTACGAAGGATAATACAATTTTTCACAAAAAATAGCCATTCTGGCTTTTGTTCTTCGTTTTCGTGAGACAACACGGTTTTTTTTGTGAATTTTACAGTCAAACACTAACAAAAGTTACTGGTCTGGTACGTTAAACTGGTAAAGTAGACGATAAATGTCAACGTAAATAGTTAAAAAAGGACAAGAGTCGATTTATTCCAAAATTCAAATTGGTCAAGAGTTTATTTATTCCTATTTATTTAGACAAAATAACATCATTTTAACGCCAAATTAATCAGAGATCTATTTATTAAGAATCTATTTATCCTAAAAGATTTTGATACAATATTTTTTCAAATAATTAGCTACATGGTTATCATTTTTATTAATATATGTAAACCGCAAACGACGATCTAGGAAAAAAGTTCATAAATAGTGGAACAAAATCAAATATTTGGTGTGAATTTTTTAAATGTAAATCAAAGTCTACATTAATGAGTTTCACCCTAAATCGTGGATAAGAACTATGAATTATGATACAAAATTGACCATAAAATCGTGGATAAGAATCATAATTTATATAAAAATGTTTTGAAAATTAGACCGAAATAATCCGTTCGATTAGATTAATCAAAAGCTGATTCTGTAGTTGGTCTGGTTGATATCTAAAATCGTCTAGCAAAAAATTAAAAAAAAGAGAAAAACCCAAAATAGCCCCAGACAATTATCTCGAAAGATAACGAGGCCCTTGACAAAAAAAAAATTTCAATCCAGTCCCTGACAATTACCTCGAAAGGACAACGAGACCCCTGTGCCAAAAAAAATATCAGGGGCCGGATTGGGTGTTTTTTTTTTCTTGGGGACCTCGTTGTCCTTTCGAGATAATTGTCAGGGAGCAGATGGGGTATTCACTCTTAAAAAATGGATTGAATCGATAGTTAATCAGTGAACTGACGAAATCAGTCCGGTTTTTTGAATCCCTGGTTCACTATTCCACCCACTACTAGAAAACTAGTTATTACAGACGGATATTTTTGATAGATTTTATCCCACAGAAATACAGACGGAATTTCAGAGGGATTTTTTGTCGAAAAACAAAAAAAATAAATTAGCATAAATTACAGACGGAAAAAAAATCCATCTATAATTCTATCAAAAAAATTAATTTTTTTCGTGGAAAATAATTACAGACGAAAAATCCGTCTGTAATTTAAAATTTCCCACCGGAAAAAAAAACTTGAACCTAATCTAACCCCTCTCTTTCTCGAGCTCCATTCGCAGATTACAATCTACCCCTCTCTTTCTTCAATGTAGACTAAACAATTCACATACTGGACTCAATTCACAAAGCACTCCATGAAGATGAACACCGTCTTCATTGTGCCTCACGAAGACGAAGATGATTAACCCTAGCTAACTCTAACCCTGTCTTTATTGTGCCTCACTGTACCCGAACCCTCTCTTCATTGTGCCTCACGAAGAACCCCTAACCACGACGAAGAACCCCTAACTGCGACGAAGATCCCCTAACAGCACTCTGCAAAGAACGTCGCCGGTCGCCGGCGCTCGCAATGCCTCCGTCGAAGAACCCCTAACCGCGACGAAGAACCCCTAACCCTCCTTTGAGTTTCTTCGCTCTTCTCTCGCCAGTCTCACCCTCAAGCTCACTAAGTCTCACCTCTCTCACGGCTGGTCTCGCCGTCGACCTCTCTCTATCTCTCCGGTATATCGCTTCTCTCGCGGGCGTTTTAGACTCAAGGTCGTCGCGCTCTGTTTCCGTCGCTGCTCTGTCACCGTCACTGCTCTATCGCGCTCTGTCGCAAGCGAATCAATGGAATTCGACCCGATCCCAATCGGTTCCTGCTCCAAAGAGAACCAGAGCATCTGCCAGCAGTTGTTTAAATTACGCCGATTCAGGTATGCATTGTTTAAATTACGCCGATAAACCTTAGGGCTCAATTTTTCTACGCCAGTTTTAGCTAAGTTTATCATACTCTACTTTTGTGGCTCAATTGTTTAATGGTTCCAACTATTATATAAAGCAAAACAAAAAGTATACAAAATTAATTGAAGCAGAAAAGCTTGATTGAAGACACTGTGATAGTCAAGTTCAAATAAAGAGAATGTGACTAATAATGAATAAATTAAAAAGTAGAGGGAGCAAAGCAATGGCTGCACAGAAAAATGGGCGTCGATCGAATCGAGAAAGGAAAATGGAGTGGAGTCACCATTATATGCTCTCGAGGTACTGATTTTGATTGAAACAGAATTGAATATTAAACTAATAGTGCTCATATATTTCTATTTGTGAAACCATTTCTCGCGTTCTATTGGATCTTTTTTTGGGGTAGATAAACTCTGAGAAATCTATGGAAGAGTTCCGAGCAGCTAGTCAAAAACTTGGTGATGGCATGGGTGTAAAGTCTTTAATGCAAAGCACGGGACTTGGAATGATTGCTAACCAGGTAGTTTCTGCTTTTAATTATGAGTGTTTCTTAATCTAGTGTTAAGTTCTAAGCATTTTAATTCATATTTTAATTATAAGTGATAATAGTTATTGAAAAATATTGTAGGTTGTGAAACATGAGGGGTGGGAGTGGTTGTATGGAGGTTTGATGCCATCTCTAGTGGGTACAACTGCATCTCAGGTTTGTGAATGCTGCACTTTGTGCCAGAAGCTTTTTCATAACTTTTTGATCTTATATTTTAATGTTGAAGCAGTGGGAAAACTATAACTGTACAACACTTGTTTTTGATTTGTGTATCGAAGGTTTAATGACATCATCGCAATGTACACTTTATTACAATAGCTACTAGTGTTAAGAGTTTCAAGTAAAGCTTGAAGACTGTTCTTGTTGAAATTAAATATGCTTAATGAGAGAATGACTTGGAAATAGTAAGAAGCTAGTTTCTTATTCACTTGAATCACTTCTGAGATAATACTTTGATAAAGACTTCTTTGTTTAATGTTGTATGATTTGTAATGTAACTCCTCTTTTCTTTTTTCATTGCATCCCTTTTCCTTGTTCTCTTTGCATTCCTTTTCCTTTCTCTTTTTTGTTCTCATTAAGCTCTGAATATCAAATTGAAACATGATACCATTTTACTTCTGTAAGAAGGATACTGTTTCTTTCTTTGATTTTAGAATTTTCTTGATTGAAAATAGAAGGATTCATGAATAGAAGGATTCATGAACCTTTATGCTTGTCTCTTTACTTCCTTTCTAATTCATGTAGTGCAATAATCAAATTGTGCTTTTGCTTCTGCTTGTGGGAGTGATATAATATGACTACTGTTGTAGTATGCATTTTATTAATTTCTCTTATTTCTAGGGAACAATTATATCTTTTGCTGCCTTCACTCAGATGACTACTAGTTTTATTCAGATGGTTCTTACCATGGGTATTCATCAACTGAACTTCAAAAGGTGATCCTCCTGTCACTCTCTTTTCCTTTTGCCTACATTTCTTGAGTGTATTTCTAGTTCAGTAAATGTTTAACTTTTCTATTTTCCATACTCATTTTCAGTGAGTGGGAAACCAATCTCTTGGTTTCCTTGTGTGATACGCGTCTAAGCTGCGGTGACATGCTTTCATCCATAACAGGTTCATGTGCCCAACACTATCTCTGTCCTCTATGCTTAGAAGGATTTTACTTTATTTCAAATGCTAGGCTATGAATGTTATTATTGGTTTATGTGTTTGCTCATGCTTTTATTATATTCTCCAATTTCCGGAACTCAAATATGTGGTGTTCATGGTACAGATGAAAGTGATTAACTATCCAATCCAAATAATTTTCTCCAGATGAGAGTTTTCTATGGTCAATCTTCACTGCTGTAAGCTTGTTCTCTTTTCCAGTATGTGAATTGTATAGTCTGTATCTACTTGAGTGGAGGTGAAGCCTAGTCTGATTTAGCTGTTGGCAAAGTGTTCTGGTGTTTAGGTAGAGTTTACAAACTTACAACCCTATCTGATTTTTCTCACTCACTAAATTTTCAGCTTGCACCTTGCATATCAAATATTAATATCAATGAATCACCACCTTGCACTTTTTTCTCACTCACTAAATTTTCTTTCACTAAATATATGCAATGTGATTGGAGTAGTGCTGATAGTGTGTGGACTATACATGGTTCTATGGAAAAAAAAAACAAAGAGATGAAAAGGTAACTCAGTTGCTGCCATCTGAAATCATACAATTAATCAAAGATAGTGTAGCAAAGTAGTTTATAAGTTAGAATAGAAAATTGTAGAAGGTGTGATTTGTCCTTGTAAGTCTCAAAAGTCAAAACTCATTTCACTGAATAAGAAGAAAACCAAAAAAGCTTGGACAACTTTTTTCTTCTCTAATCTTTGATCTTCTGCTCAAATTCGCTCTAGTTTTATATAAATATTCATGTGTCCTCTCGTATGGGCTTAAGTTTTTGTGAATGGAAAAATATATATTTTGTGCATGCAGGAAGCAGGGGCATGTTGATACTTGTTGGGGGTACAGAGGGCAGCAAAATGCCTAAAAGAGCAGTGTAGAAAGACAGCTGGTTGTGGAGTGAGAAGCTTATCTTGCAAGCTGAATATTATGCTGAATATTATGATCTATTAGGAAATAATCACTAATGTTTTATACATGCTATACAGATCCTTGCTGCTACACCTGAAAGGCTTAGAGATCATGTGGAGAATACTGCTGGCTTTGCAACTCGGCTGATGGGTGTGAAAGTGTTGGTGCTCGATGAAGCTGATCATTTACTGGACATGGGATTTTAGAAAGATGTTTTGAATACAGAGTTTATATTTTGAATTATAGTTCATGTATCAATACATTTTGTTGATGTATGGTTATTACTTATTATTATAGTTGATGTATCAATACACTTTGTTTATGTTTTGAATTATATTGACTTGCTTTTTTATAGTACTTTTCTTTTAGTTTGATAATATGATGAATTTGTTTATTTTTTAAAATATTATAAATATTTGAATACAAATTAGATAAAAATTTGTATTAAATTTATATTTATTTTGTATGAAAACAAGTTTATTTTGTAATTGGAAAAATAAAAAAAATTCTATTTTACCTTACTGACGGATTTTTTGTCTGTAATCAGAGTGTGAGATGATTTTTCAAGGTTTAAATTATAGACGAAAAATATGTTAAAAAATTCGTCTGTAATTATAGATGGAAAATCTGTCGGAAAGTTCGTCGTCTTTGGAAAATGGATGAAGAATTTACAGAGGGAAAATCCGTCGGTAACTGGTAAAAATCCGTCGGTAATTTTTCGACAGAAAAAAATCCGTCAGTAAATAATTTCCGACGGGGCTTTTACAGAGGGACAAAATCTGTCGGTAACCAAAAATCCGTCTGTAATAAAGACTAAATATGTCTGTAAATCTGTCTGTATTAATCAATTTTTTAGTTGTGACCCTTTAAAACGGCGCCGTTTTGATTAGAAAAACACACACAAATCAGAATCCCATCCCACCCCCTTCCCTCTCTCTGATTTGCTGATTTTCTAAGTTAATATTGTTTGTTATTTGTGTGTATTTTAATTTTTTTTATTATAAACTTTTATGTTTGAAGTTGTTTGTGAATTTTTAATGATAAATTATGCACAATTTATTATGTAAATTTGTAAAAATTTAAATTTTATTAGATTAGAAATAATTTTGAAATTATATATTAAATTTTTTATAATTTTATTTAATATTTAATTAAACCGATTTAACTCCGGTTGAACTTCGATTGGACCACTAAACTATTGAACCAATCATCCTACTAGTTTATTGACTAGTTCAGTTCTCGCATATCAATTAATAAATTGTGGACTCTAGTCTGTTCCAGGAAGCACGTTAAAGCAATATTTTAAGAATTGAACATGAGTGTCTAATAAAAAAGAGTGTAAAAAATAGTTGATGGGTTCAGATATTTGCAAAAAATATCTGGTTTGAAAAAAAATGCAAGAATATTCCAAAACAATGAATTAGGTGTTATGGTAATTATTAATGGTTTGCTTTTGAGCTACAAAGAGTGAAATAGTATAGATCTATTTCCTGGTTGATGATAATACCAGAAATAAAAATGGGATATATAGTTCTATTGTTTATGAGGAATGTTAGAAGACTAACAAAATTTATTATTTTTGATCAATAGTTAGCCATTAATATTTAAAAATATGGATTAAAAATATATTATTAAATTATTAAACTAAAAGAATTATGTTAATAACTAAAAATAATAATAAAAAATAATAAATTTTGCTAGTTCTTGAACATTTCTCATTATTTATCATATTTTCTTGTTTGTTTGGACCCCTTTTGCCATATTTTATTATATTGAGTTTTTTGTTTTAAAAATATCATGGATATAAACCACGATTTTATCTTGAATAGTGTTCGCATAATTTGTCGATATAAACCACAATTTTCACACTCCCCAATCTATCTATAAAAGCAAAAAGTCATGGTTTACCCCCTCTAAAGTGCACAACTTTTTTACCTTGCATTGGAAGGAAAGGAGGAATGAAAATTTAGTTGAACAAAAGATGAATTTAATCCAAAAAAAAAAAAAGACTAGTAAGGGGGAGCGTATATATGTCATATTACTTATTTAGCCGGTGCAATTGACAAAGAAACTAGTTATATTTAAAAAAAAAAAAATATTGGTATTTATTTTTTAGTAGAGTTATTTTAGTCTCTAAAATTTAAGATAAGTCTTGATTTCGTTCCTAATATTTAAAATCCTTTATTTTTATCCGTAACATTTTATTTTGCCTTATTTTAGTTTTCTAGTCAAAATTATTTTTTTTTCCAAAAATATCATTTTTTTTCTATTGTTTATCTTTTTTTTTCCCTTATTATTCTGTCACTTTCACTCTTTAATCACTATAACAACTACTACGACTACTAAAATTATAAATTTTATCACTATCTAAAAGAAAATGATAATAAAAAAAACGAGTATTTTTGGAAGAAAATTTTGACTAAAAAATTAAAATAGGATGAAATAAAATATTTGGGATAAAATAAAATATTTCAAATGTTAAAGACAAAATTAGGACTTAATTTAAACTTTAAAAACTAAAAAGGTAGGTGCTTTACTATATTTAGTTCTTATTTATTGATGATTTTATCTATTTCATTTGTTATAAAATTGGTTAGATTTAAACTGAATTATTATAATACAGGTTTAGATTATAAAAAAAAATACTTAGGTAACTGCAAATTAAAAAATATATATTTTGGTGACATATTTAGATTTAGTAAGTTAAATAGGAGCTAAATACCACTAAGGATATTTATTTATTGTGTTATTTGATTATCTTTCTATTATTATAATTATTTTATCTGTATTACATATATCTATTAGTAAATTGGTTTTAAATTTGTAAATTAAATTACAATTTTCTTTTCTATTTTAGCCTAAACACATCATCAGAAAAGTTTCTTGACGGCAGATTATGCCACTACATATATGATCATGTCATTCTTTATCTTTGAAATACGATGTTCGAGTGCATTGTCACTTTACCAAACTTAATTAACTAGAATACCTTTGAATGAGCGATTATAAATGCATTTATAGAGCGATGACTCATATAGACCCATACATTTCATGTCATTTGGAGAATGCATGATTATTGTAAGTTGTCCAAATTCGTTCTTCGTCCCCTAGACCCACTCCACCATCTTGGTATTCTAAGTTTAAATTTATTGAAATGATGGAAAAGAAACAAATTTTACAGACAATGCTGAAATGGCCCAACAATAAATACAAATATTTAACACAAAAATAATATGAAAATACTCACAAAACAATATAATAGTAATAATAAACAAGTAAATATATCAAATAAAATAATAATAAGAATAACCGAAATTTTAACATGCAAAATCTTTTAATATAAGAAGTAAAAATCACAAATCATTTAAACCAATGAAAAAGTTTTATTATAATCAAATATGAGATACAAAAGAGTCTCAAATAAAATACAAATCGTACATATAACCAGCCAAAATACCAAAACACCAAAACGTACAAATGAGTAACAAAAAGATGAAAAATACCCAAATTCAAAACTATTTTTTGAAGTTAATTTCTCTCATTATATATCTCTAATCGACATCTTCACTGTCCAGAATGAAAAAAAAGATGAGATAAATTTGCAGTCCAAATTTCAAAACGATCCAATAGTGAACGAATGAGAAATTGCTATTTAAAATCAATTGCTCTGCACGAAAATGAAATTTCTATTTTTCTCTTGTCTCTCATTTTGTGGCTTCTCTCTTTTACTCTCAATTGCCCCAAAAAATTTTATTAGAGTAGTAACACAAAGAAACAAAAAAAACACCCAAAAAATTTGAATTTCAACCTCACAAATAAAAGAAAAAACCCAACATGTGCAACAAGATTGGCGCTTGAGCTTCCTTCGTCCGGTTGTCTTTTGCAAATTGCTCTAGCATCTCCCAAGCTGATTGCTACGCCACTCCAATCAGGAACGGAGCCTCCTCAATATTTTTAATATTAAAATATTAAAAATAATTAGTATTTGTCTTAATCAATTTGAGTTTGTTGAGTGATCATCTCACTCGTTCGTTTAAACAACTATTAGGAATTAGAATCTTGCCTTGTGTGTAGTAATCTATTGGCTAGCGATAAACCTTTAATAAATGGAGCATCAATACGTGGTTAGACTTGACAGGAGTACCCGAATACGTAGGTACTCGACTCGTCCATACCCGATTGAGGAGGGTAATAACTTGACCTGAATCGGGGCAGATTTTGCTCAAGATAGGACATGGTCGGGTTTAGGGTGTAATCGCCCCGAATATATACATATAAACACTTTTTAGGAATTAGGATCTAGTGATTCACAGCTTTAGTACATACTCTAAAGCCATGTAAGAGAAACCAAGTCATCCTCACCCAAAGTCTTTTCTTCTCGACTTCTTCACAAAAAATCTCATAACTCCTGTCATCGTCGTTGCTGAGTCCATCGTCGCCTACCCCTTCACAGCTCCCATCTTCCTTCACAACTCATGTCGCCATCACTGCTTATCCCGTTACCGTCGCTGTTGAGACTGTCACCACCTTTCTCCTGCCGAGTCCCTTTTCTCTAGGTAAATTCTTCTCTCTCTCTCTCTCTCTCTTTCATTGTGAGTCTGTTAAGTCATTCTCTTCTTCTTCCACAGACTCATCACTTAGCCACCATCACTATGAGTCTGGACGTTGCCGTTGCAGTTTCATTTGAGTCTATCACCGAATAAAATAGAATTTTTATTCAAGTTGGACCAATTGGAAATAGGCATGCATGAGATCATTTTCGCATGTAATTTCTGAATTTTCTCATCCAAATTTGATCTATATATGTGGTTGAGTATTTTAGTATGGCGATCATCGTGGTTTCGTTACGACACTAATGCGATAAAAGCTGCGGTAATTTCATAACTAATATATGAGACAGACCATATTATTAAAGTAATCATGGAAATAACATTCAGATGTGCACATAAAATTTATAAGATGTGATTATCTTAGGAAAATATATATGTATAGTCCAAGTGAAAGATTGTTAGGAAATTATTATTTCTTAATATATTTATGGGCAATATATATTAATTATAATCATAAATTAAGTAATTTCATATTAAATGACTTATATAACGGTGATCTCATTTATTGTCATAAATGTTGAATTAAATAAGTCATTAATACTTTTGATTTGGATAAATGAGATTAAAACCATAGATACTATTTTATTTGAGTTTTAGTATTTAATGAGTGTCACACTCAAATATAAATAATGACTTCAGAATTTTGGTCTCTAACACATCAAACTCGCCTCCGTAGCTCTTATCTCACAGTAGAATTGTGATTTAGCCCTATTAGGGATACAGAAGGTTTTGGTTGACGAAAATCAAAGAACCACAAGAGTCAAGGTCTATGATCTCAATCTTGCTCTCAAATAAAGGGACGCTTCTGCGCTCTCAGTTATATTTCTTAATGATTTAACATGGATGATCTTGAGATTGAAAAATCTTAAAATTTTTAGATAAAATAGAATTTTTATTCAATCAAATGATGATAAATAATTTTATTGAATTAAATTATATTAATATGATGATTGGATGATAAAGAATGCTAAAATATTTTTTTATAATATTTTAAGAGCATAAAAATATTAAATTATCATTTCAATTTATTTTTTTAATTAACGACAATAAATATCTTTTGTGATTAATCAACATTTTTTAAATTTTTTGGTTAAGTCTTCTATATTTTATGATTAATAAATTTTCTCTACAAAACACAAATTTGTGATGAATTATTACAGTCATAGTTAATTAAGAAAATAAAAAAATTATTAAAAAATAAAATAAAAGATAAAAAACAGAGTAAAAATTTATTTTGAAACTAAAAATTTGTCAATTGTGCTTGAAATTCTAAAAATTTGTATTTTATTATATAATCAATTTTGTTACTCACTTCAACTTCATTATCCCTTTGTATCCAAAAAAGTATATAATGTCATACTTATTTCAAAAAAGATGAAATTCTTCAAATACACAATATAATGTATAATTTAAGAATAATAAGATAAAAATATCTAGAATTTTATAATAGTATTTCTCTAATTGAAATTTTCAATTACGATAATACAAAGAGTTTAAATTTAACAAATAAATTCTAGATCTCAATTTAATAGTTATCCTTTACACATCTTATTTAAATTTGAATTTTAAAATTTAATTTGTATATTCTTTTTTTCTCATAATATAAATCATTTTTGACAAAAAATAGGAAAAGATCTATTAGACCAAAAAAAATTCTATCAAAGAATTATTATAAGGAAATTTATAATTAGAGAAGAAAATAATAAAAGCATTAATAATAATAAAAAAATGAAGCTCATATTAAAGAATGTTAGAAAAGAAATAGTAAAATTCATATTAATAATAATAATTATTTTTTTTCTTTCTTTGCTTTTTTATTTAAATTATCAAGTCATAAAAAATAAAGAACAATTCAAGAAAACGAAAACAGCAAGATCAATAGTAACTAACTATAAAATCAAAATACATAGGAGAAAAAAAACTATTATACGATATAATTAACATGAGTATATTTTACCATTAATAAACAAAGTTAATGCAAAACAAAATTATATGTAAAGAGAAAAAAAAAGAAAAAAGAGTTAAAATATCCAAAGTGATAAAAGATTATTTTTACGGTATTTATAGATGCTAAGAGAATCGAAATAATAAAGACGTAATATCCTATAATAAATATTCAGATATGTTAAATAATACTAATTGATCTTAATTATATTCTAATATTCTCCCGCAAACTCAAGTGACAACTTGAGTTTGAAACTTATTTGAAACAACTAAATAAAAAAAAATGCATGAACTGATAGAACGGGTACGTACGGAACTGTCACTACAAAGGAAACAGGAAATTGCGGCGGTTCTTGGAATGATTTGCGGCAGCCGCCGCGAAACGGGATTCCAGTGGTTCATTAAGCGTTGCCTATTAGGGGGTGGTTATATGATTTTGCGGCGGTTCTCAAGAACTGCTGGCACAACCGCCGCAAAACTGAGAAATAGCGTCACAATGTTTAGAGTTGGTTTAAAACCGTCGCGATCTGCCCAACTGTGATGCACACGAATTGACCGGCGGCATGAAACCGCTGCTGTGATACGGCCACGATTTTTTCAAATGTATTTGGCGACGGTTTGAAATCGCTGCTGTTTAACGGCCACTGTTTTTCAAATGTAATTGGCGGTGGTTTAAAACCGCCACTATCTCCTAGCCTGCTTTTTCAAATTTCTTACGGCTATTTCGCAACCACCGCTATTTTTCGGTCAAATGGCAGCAAAAATACTGTATTGTACATTGGCAATCAACGCTCTTTTTTATTTCAATGTACTAGTTTTTTTTTTTTTTTTGAATCCTTCTTAATGTTAGTAAGTTAAATTATTTTATATCCCGAAAAATACATTGCTCGGTAAACAACAATAGCAAAACCATTAATTTAATTGATATAATTATCCAAATATGAATAAAGTGTACTCCTTACTAAGAGTTGCATAATTAACACAAAAAAAAAGTGTATATCTGAAAGAAAAAAAGGTTCCACAATCTTAAGATCTACTTTCTAATCTGTCCCTCCAACGCACTCATCCATGCGGCGACATCTGATGGCAGCTTTCCACCTTGTCCTTGAAGTAGACATATCAAAGCACTCTCCATTGCCTGCATCCTTACCTTCCCAGCTGCTACTTCATCCTCCACTACCTGTCTTTTTGTCTTCTCGACTGCTACTTCATCCTCCACTGCCTGTCTTTTGGTCTTCTCGGCTGCTACTTCATCCTCCACTGCCTTCCTTTTCAATTTCTCGGCTGCCAACTCTGCTTGTAGTTCAAGCAGCACCCTTTGGGTCTCCTTCCTTTCAATACCATTGCTCGGCTGATGGGAATTCATACTGAAGACTTGACTAGAAGTCGGCCCCAACCCGATGCCACGCACCCTACCCGAGTGCTCCTTTCCGAGAGCTTGAGCAAGCGAATCATTATGAGACAACAGTCTAGAGGATTCATCACGTTGCTCAATAGCATCAATTCTTTCTTACACACATAGATAAGCAATTATAAGCATTTATTAGCTAGTCGCTAACCGCACAGACTTCCAATAAAATTTTAAAAACTAAAACATAGGAGAAACTACTTCCCGGTTCTTAACACATTTCTTACTCCAATAGCCCGAGCTGCATCATGGACATAGGAGCCATTAGCTCTTTTGTGCGTTAAGAGATACAACTCTCCTCTACTAACTCTCCTCCCTTGTCGTTCCAACTGTACCAATAATGTTGACAAAGTGAATAAGTAGAGGAAGAGATAGTTCAAAAACATTCTCAAAAATAGATTACATCTTCTTCTCCGAGCCTTGCCAAGCTTTTCGATCTGCCAGTGTGGGTGTAAAGTTGCTTTGATCGATTCTCAGCATTTTTCTTACATTTCTCCTGTCATGCCATCAAATTAAGAGTTACTAGACACTAGTTCCTACTAACTCAATGTAACATAAATAGACTTTTTCTGTTGTAAAATAAAAATATATTACCTGTGTCTCTTCACTATTGCAATAATTGGGAAACCATCTCCAATGGTCCACAGTAATTCCCGGTGGGCGGTTTTCAATATTTTCTTCAAGTGAAAGTTTCGAGTCATAGCAGTGATGGTATAATCTGTTCCTCGTTTCCTTCCAAGCCCTTCCTAGCATTTTGAATATTATACGCTTGATAATTCCTCTACTATCTTCATCAAAATGGAACATTTCCTACAACATTAAAATTAATTTGTCAGTAATGTTCAAATTATGAGTCCAAAATGGTACAAAAAAAAAGATTTTACCTTTACACATTCATTATAGACATTGTCCCTGGTGCGAACCTTTCTCTAGTCCTTCTCGCAGATTGAAAATTTGGTGTAGTCAGATCCTAGCAGTCCCATAACGCCACTCATTATACCTGTTTCATCCCCAACTGATTGTAGTGCACTGTTAAACTTAAGTACGATCTTTCTTCGGTTAAGTGGATTCATAGCTTCCTTCACACTCATTTTGACCTGTTTGATTATGCCATCAGATTCTGTAAATCATAGTTATTCTATGTGAGTTACCATTGGAGTCAAGCTGCGATGACATCATAGGAAAATAGCTGAATGAAAAATAGAATTAAATAAATTCTTGTATACCAATTGTTTTAACATCCCAAAATTCAGTGGTCTTGCGTCTCTTGCGCTTCTGAGCATCCGATGCAGCAAACAGGTTATCAACATATTGCTCAAAAGAATCTACCTCATTTGCCTCTGGGTCTAAGTCTTCGGCGTCTGGCTCCGAGTTTGGAACATCATTCATGCAAGCCTGTGGAGCAGGCGGTGGTTCGCTACGGGGCGGACGAAAGGGGCGTAAAGACGAGGATGCGGGGGCACCACTGCCACTGGGCGGCGGAATTGGGCAGTCTGCTTGATGCGAAGTTGAAGCCGCATCAAATCCTACTTGAGGCTGCTGACATGATGTGTCTACACGGGCTTTCTTCGTGAAACGACCTATCCTGGGCATCTTTCCTAACTGCATTCGGATCAAAACAAAGTGATAATAATCAATATATAGATAATAATATTTATTATCATGCAAAAAGGACACTGACATAACCCAGTTAATATTTATTAAACTCGGGTATTTATGACATATTGATAATAAACAATTTATAGTATGAGACCAAAGACCGCAGTTAAGGGTGATAATAGATAATTTAATCAGAATTATGAAATACACTAACAATTAAAGGTATTAATAAGTAATGATAGTTATAGTAAATCAAAATCATGTGCTACTAAGCTTACTTGGTATACAGAAATTATGCTCAAATTTGTAGTTTGGAATACATTGATAACTCGTTCCTATTGCAATTCTATATATCATCATATATGCATGATAGTAATGGTAGGACATAGTGTCTCATCACCAAACCACACACATACATATAAATTCCAATGAGAATAATATATAGCGTGTGCAATTCACAATTCAATCATTCATTTCATGCTCATATATAGATGAATTATAACAAAGTAACAATCTTATATGAAAAAATTATAGGAAGTCGTCTTTATTCGGCTTGGTTAAGTTAAAAATCAGTCAATAATTGAAATGAAAGGAACAGTAAAAACAATGATCTAAAACTCAAAATAATAAATAAAAATAAAAATAAAAATAAAGTAAAGATATCATCGAAAAGTGAAACAAAATAAAACCAATTTTATGTGGTATAAAAACTATGACATTTCTCAATAGGCGTTTTACTGTCCTTCAATGATCAATGATAGGAGAGTACATGAATTGAGAGACTCTATTAACAAAGAAATCAAAGTTGGGTCTAAAAAATTTAACCATTGAAGTATTCATAGTTTTTCTATAATGCCTAGAATCATCATAATATTCTACACTATTGGTTATTAATTTTTGGCTTGAGACTTAGGAGTAGCATGTTTAACAATTAGAAAAATATCATGTTTAGTTATAATAAAATTAAATTCGATAATAGTTGTAATTAATGTATTAAACTAAGTTCTTGGAGCTTGTTACATTTGTAGGCCTCAGAACTAGACTATAAATTTGGTCATAGTCAACCCCTTCAATCTGTAAAGAAGCCTTTGACAATAAGTTTGGCTTTGTATCTAATAATGTTGCCTAAACGGTCCCTTTTGATAGCAAAATCCACATAGAACCTATAACAGTCTTATTGCTTGAAATTAACAATTATGTAACATAAATAGTAGTAGGGGACAGATTCATATCTGGTGTGGTGTTTTCAGTTGAAGTAGGAGTTGTGAATATAAAATTTTGCAGTTTACTTGAAATACTATTAGTTGATGGAATCTGATTAGAGCCAAACATAGATTTCTATGGATAATCAATTTAATCAAAGATTGATAAGATTGATAAGGGATTCCATCAAGTCTAATGAATTTTTGGTTGCTAACTATGACCAGTTATACTACTGTCGAGGAAGGGACAGCCAAGTGAATAGGAGGAACTAGGATATTAGTTTAACTGAATTAATTTGGACTAGGAGTAAACTACCATTTGTACCCACAAAAGTTGAAAACGCTGACATATCTACCCATAGAAAAAAGAAATTACCATTTGTACCCATAAAAAAAATGTTTTTACAGGCAAAATTATCCAAACCCTAAAAAATTATCTAAAATCCCTAAATTACCCTTCTCTCCACACTATCATCTCCTTCCTCCCTCCTCTCTCTCTCTCTCAATGTTCTCAGCCACCCAATCCCAGCATCAATCACAAACTACCGTCTCACCCTCCTCATCATCGTTCACCCTTCTCCGCTAGCAACGTCGTGGACCTCCGCCAGCCCAGGAGCACTGCGCTAGCTTCTCCTTGCCACCATCACCATCGGCCTCAAACCAGAGCCTACCGTGTCAGAGACTCTCCTCTTCACGCTACCTTATCGGCGACGGCGGCATCAAAAGCTGCGAGAATGTCAGAGTCGAAGCAACCGCCGTTCCAGCAGACCTTGCAGATGGCGAGGCGGGCCTGCAATTTCAGGAATTTTCCCCTTCATCTTTTGCAGAGCTTCTGTCACCAGCCTTGAGTTATACAAAATTCCAAAGTAAAACTTGCTCAAGAGTGAAATGGTGCTTCCTCTTCTTTTTCCTAGCCTCCGCAAGTTCCTGAAATCAAAGAACAAAATGTTCCACCGATTCATACCAATAACAAAACACAGATTCAAATGCATTTGAAAGCAAATTGGTAACGTTTTAAGACCTTAGCATGAAGACGACGTTCTCGACCTATAAGGGGAGCCTTCTTGGTCTTGTCTTTAGGAACGGCGGATAATTTTGTTATGCGAAATCCATATTTCATGGGTACAAATGGTAATTTCCTTTTTCTATGGGTAGATATGTCAGCGTTTTCAACTTTCGTGGGTACAAATGATAGTTTACTCTTTGGACTAGAGAAGGACAGCCAAGTGTTGAGTCCTTGCTTGTTTGTGTGATATCTTCTACTAAGCTTCATACACGGTACTAGTTCTATCCACTACCTACCTCATTGAGTTCAAATGAAATACACTTATCTGAGAAAATCTGTTTCTAAGAGATATATGGTTCTTTCCTTGTAAATAGGGTTGACAGTTGAGCTATTGACGAAAAAAGATGTCCCTGTACCCTTCAATTTACATTGCAAGCCAAATTAATGTGTAATATGATTAGTGTAATTTTTTTTTCAACTAGCCTTTGTTTGTTCTCTATTTAACGAAACTAATGAATAACTTATTGGGAATTAATTCTACATGAATTGAGACATACATGCGCGTCATTCACAGGCAACCATTATCAGCAACAAGATTCAAATATACCATTGAGAATATTAAAAATGCATTCAAATAGAGAATTAAACACCAACTCAGAATCCACTATTAACGGAATCATGCTCCTCATCAATAAATCCCACTCCCCATTAACAAATTAACTCAGCTAACAACATTAGGAGAAACTTGCATGTCAACTTTAAACTCATTATTGGCCTCTTTTTCAAACACTAAATAAGCAATTGAGCACAGGGGGTCCAGTGGTGCTTACCCGCAATTGAATGACTGGATTGAGGGTGAGAGAAGAACTACCGGGCTTTGGGACGCTGGCTCGCCGCAGAGACAGACGTGGAGGAAAAGGGGCTCTAGGACGCTGGCTTGCCGCAGAGACAGACGTGGAGGAGAAGAACTAGGACGAAGCAAGCTTTCGATGGGTTCGACAATATGAATGGTTTAGTAGTAGGGGAAGAATAAGGATTATGGTAGTGGCGGTGGCTTCTCTGATTTGAAAAATGAAGCAGCTGAGTAACAGGGAATATATACTTAAGCCACTATTATAAATAAGTTAAACCGGTCCAACATTAAGGTATTATCATAAAAATATAAGAAACGTCTCCGAATTATTTAAACGTTGACAAAAATGCACCTGAATTTTACTATCGACAAAAATGTCTTTAAATAATTTAAAAATATAACAATAATACCCAATAATAAATATATATTTTCAAAAAACGTCTTAGAGATTGAATTTTAATGTGATTTTTTACAAGTATAATTAAAAAATAAGATATTATTATTCTTAAAATTTGGTAATTTTTGTTTAAGTATTTTTTTTTGTAACTTTTTAAAAGTATTATTAGTTGTTAATAAAAAATTACAAAAAAATATATACTCAACGAATAATCACCAAATTTTTTTGGATAAAAATATCTAATTTTTTTACTTATGTTTGTAAAAAATTGTATCAAATTCAATCTCTAATGTATTATTTGAGAAATACATATTTAATGTTAGATAATCTTGCAAAAAAACTAACATTAAATATGTATTTCTCAAAAAATACATCAGAGATTGAATTTTGAGGTAATTTTTTGTAAGTATGATTAGAAAAGTGAGATATTATTATTCTTAAATTTTGGTTATTTTTTGTTAAGTATATATTATCTTGTGATTTTTTAAAAATATTATTCGTTGTTAACACAACAATTATAAAAAATTATATACTTAACGAAAAATCACCAATTTTTATGTATAATAATATCTTATTTTTATAATCATGGTTGCCAAAAATTGCATCAAAATTCAATCTCTAAGATTCATTT
>NC_029790.2:18425169-18448488 GCF_000816755.2 Arachis ipaensis | reverse complement strand
TATAATAATATTTACTAATTATAAATTAACATGAGTAATTTAATTTGGGTTAAAATAAATTAGTAAATCATTTGGATAAATTAAACAATTTCGAAATTTTAAGTTATGAATGCAGTGTGTAATTATAGATCTTAATTAATCAATTCATGCCTATTAATTAATTCATGTCATTTTGCCAATATGATAGTCATGATTATAGAATATAGTTCATTAAGCAGTTTCACCACCTGGATTTATACATTTATATTTGTAATAAAGGAAAAAACACAAGCAGTCACTTTGTTCAATTTAGTCCCAATATTTCATAAGACAAGTCAGACTAATGATAAAAACTTGAGTCAACAGATATCATTCTCCTTTGGAATTTTATTGACGTCAAAGGTTAGGATGGAAGGTTTGTGTCCTTTAGAGACAACCTCATCAGAACTATCTAGCACAACGTCTTCTTCGAGCATTGAATCTTGAACTATCCCGCCTGTCTCTTCCGGAATTTCTTGAATCTTTTCCCGAGCTAAACCTGACGGATACACCATAGGCAATCAAGTTCTTAGAATTTACAAATTTTGCAAAAAACAAACATGATTAAGCTCCATGTTATAAACTGCTGGTTTGGCTTACGTTCCTAGAGTTTTGTAAGACCTCTTTCTATAAGAGTGAATTTCTCCCGAGACGCAATTTCAAGTTCAGCATTCATACTATTCTTATAGCGTGCCTGCACAAATTTAAAGAGGTTCCAGATGAAAAGGTGCAGTAATTGGTAGCTAGAAGTCATCAGCAACACTAATCAGAGGCACTTTTTAGATAATTCAGCAACATTTCATGCTTCATGTCAACTTAAGAACATGCCAAATGGACACCATGGTGACTAATTAACCTAAAGTACCAAATAAACCTTAATATGAATATAGAATCCCACACTAAAAAAAATTAAAATTAAAATTTAAATTAAAAAGTATGCAATACAAATGAAGTAATAACAGGTGCCAACTGGCCAATTAAAATCCATTCCTTAAAAACAAGCTTTTGGGGTTAAAACCGGTGAACAACCATTGTAAAGATCTTATTCCATGGTCAGCTACTAGGCTGTCAGCGACTAGATATAGTCAACAAGAGCTAGAATTCCACATATTTATAATATTCAATCACGTTCATTGCACTAACAAGATGCACTAACAATGTTTCAACTGAAACAAGAAAATATGACACTAATACAGTACTACTACAATTAATAATATGAAAAATTCATCATCATGTTTTGGAGTACAAATCATGCTTATTGCAAGATTCAATGAAGAAAATTAACTTACTAAATTACATCCATATCTAGTTCTTGATTTTCAACTTTTTTCTTCCAATTCATCTCCTTAGGAAGTAAAAAGAAAAAAAAAAGAACAAACTAGGAGGAAAAGGGAAAGACTTGAGGTATACTAACTTAAATAGCTATGATCATGTTGGACTAAATAACAATTTACTATAACATGCTCTCGTGCCTGCTCAGATTTGAGAGTCAATTATTCAACATTTACTCCAGGAACATACATATATTTATTTACTTACCCATTCAGTACCTCATTTCACAAAATAAAGGTTAGTAACCGGCCATATCACCATTGAGTTAAACAATTGTACCCAACTAGATGGCTAAACAAATCACAAAAAATCCAAACTTTACATGCACCTCCTCTAGTATTTGTTGCGAAAGAAACAGGTTCGTGCTAGTTACGAACTCAAAGCCGAATTTCTTGCGGTACTTTTAATTGAAGCAATCCCTGCAATGTTCAGGGTTTTAAATATGTAAGGCCTTTTCAAAAGTGCCTTTTAATTACAGACAATAAAACAGCTGGATTGACTATGGCAAGTTGAAATATAGTAAAACACCCTTTTTACGAGCAGACATATGACAATGTACCGCCCTAATATCTCCATGCGCAATAGTAATAGCATCACCTATGTGCCTGTGTGCTGAAAATGTATCCAGCGATGACTGAATTGGCAACATGTTGAACCACAGGTCTCTTGCGAATGATGTTGCATGCTCCAGCAAAGAGAACGAGGAGGCCTCTTCCATCGCCTTGCAAAACAAGATGCTAGAGGCACAAAGAAAGAGGTCCCTCTCTTCCAATTTTCCTGGTAACTCCGATCATGTCAGTCAATATATAACGTCAATTACAATATACTAACATGTTACTAAATTAAATAACTTGAAGACAAAATATGTTAATAAAATCAGATTCTCCAAGGGGAACAATTGTAACTAATGAGCAATATACATCAAGTGTGCCCATGTTCTAATTTCTATTATATGCTAGTTACTAATTAATAATTATGCAAGTTTATAACCCTCAACAGGACTGTACACAGAATAATAGTGTACATGTCCTAAATTAGTTTCTAGATACATCTATACATAGGCAGCCTCTTCGCAATTATCGATGGCATCAGTGGTTGGTTCTTCTAAATCGTCGTCCCGTCTCAATGACAAACCTTCGACGTCAAACTCAGACAACCAAGTCAGAATAGGTTGCGGGGAAAGTTCGAAATGACATTGACTTATGTCTTCACCCATTTCAAACATGTCCCTTGGGTTCACATGGACTACCACATTCCATTCTTTATCAGCGTTATCATCCACATAGTATACAAGGCGAGCCTCGGATACAAGAATGTACGGTTCGTCATCTTCTCGATCACCGGTATGAATTGGATGAGAGAAGTTAACCACTGTGTGTACCAAAGAGTCTTGTTTTATTCCTCTTCCCGAGGTGGTGTTTGCCTAGATATATCTAAACAAGAGACTGTGAATTGACCGCTGTAATTTAACTCAATGATGTCCATTAGTTTTCCATAATACGAGATGCTACCAACAGCAACATTACTGTCGCGCTTGCTTGCATAACTCCTAGTGTCAGAAGTGACATACACCCCACTATTTTGGATTTTCAACCTTTTCTCTCTTGAGAGGGTTCTGAACTTAAATCCATTTACGTTGTAAGATGTATAGTGGCTAACTTGAACATTGGGTCCACATGCAAGCCACTGCAATTCGTTCGGGTGCATGATGCTTCCCAATGGAACCTGGCAGTGAACAAATTACATGTTTTATCAGCTTGGGATACGAACAACATGACACCATTTGAATATGTAAATGGATTAATGCTACCAGGATTCACCTGACGCTTGAACCAATCGGGAAATTCTCTGTGCACAACACTGTCTATGTGAGACTGGGACCTTGTCCTACTTCGTAACTTTCTCTTTGTGATCACCCTATAATCACTGGAAACGTCACAACAATTTCATGTCAGGTTCTCCAACTATAGTAGATCATACGAAGTCGATACTTTCAAATGCACTTACTCTATAAATTTTTCCACGGCCAGGCAATTGACCAATACGTGACAGTGAGCTTGAAAAATTTTAGTTGGTGTGAGGGTGTAAAAAGAAGCATCCCCGACAGCCTTTCCAACCTCGGGGAACATGGTTTTTCTTTCATCAGGCATAAGTTCACGCGGTCGATCGTCAACACGCATTGGTCGATTAATCCTACTCTCGACATTATCTAGGTACCTTGAACAGAATACGAGAATCTCCTCAAATAAGTATCCCTCTGTAATTGAGCCCTCTGGTTGTGATCAGTTGCGCACGTACTGCTTGAGACGACATAGGTACCTGGTGTACGAAATCACAATCACACTTTTGCAATTCCGCACAACTAACCAGCAAGTGCACTGGGTCGTCCAAGTAATACCTTACGTGAGTAAGGGTCGATCCCACGGAGATTGTCGGCTTGAAGCAAGCTATGGTTATCTTGTAACTCTTAGTCAGGATATCAATAATTCTCATATTTAATTGTAAAAAGTAAAAGAACATGAAATAAATACTTGTTATGCAGTAATGAAGAACAGGTTGAGGCTTTGGAGATGCTTTGTCTTCTGAATCTCTGCTTTCCTACTATCTTCTTCTTCATGCAGGCAAGGCTCCTTCCATGGCAAGCTTTATGTTGGGCATCACTGTTGTCAATGGCTACTTTCCGTCCTCTCAGTAAAAATGTTCCAAATGCGCTGTCACCGCACGGCTAATCATTTGTCGGTTCTCGATCATGTCGGAATAGGATCCATTGATCCTTTTGCGTCTGTCACTACGCCCAACACTCGCGAGTTTGAAGCTCGTCACAGTTATCCCTTCCCAAATCCTACTCAGAATATCACAGACAAGGTTTAGACGTTCTGGATCTCAGGAATGGCCGCCAATAATTCTAGCTTATACCACGAAGACTCTGATCTGAATCATGAGGCTAAGAGATATGCATTCAATCTAAGGTAGAACAGAGGTGGTTGTCAGGCACGTGTTCATAGGTGAGAATGATGATGAGTGTCACCGGTCATCACATTCATCAGGTTGAAGTGCGAATGAATATCTTAGAATAGAAGCAAGCGTGATAGAATGGAAAACAGTAGTAATTGCATTAATTCATGAAGAACAGCAGAGCTCCTCACCCCCAACAATGGGGTTTAAAGACTCATGCCATAGAGAATACAATATGAAACGTGTAAAGTGTTATGAGGTACAAGATGAATCACTAAAAGTAGTTTTTATAGTAAACTTGTGACCTAGGGTTACAGAAAATGAGTAAGCTAGGGTGTTTTGTGTAAAAATCCACTTCTGGGGCCCACTTGGTGTGTGCTTGGGCTGAACATTGAAGCTTTCATGTGTAGAGACCTTTCTTGAAGTTAAACGCCAGCTTTGGTGCCAGTTTGGGCGTTTAACTCCAGCTTTTGTGCCAGTTCCGGCGTTAAACGCCAGAATTCTTGAGCTGACTTGGAACACCTGTTTGGGCCATTAAATCTCAGGCAAAGTATGGACTATTATATATTGCAGGAAAGCCCAGGATGTCTACTTTCCAACGCAATTAAGAGTGTGCCAATTGGGCTTCTGTAGCTCCAGAAAATCCACTTCGAGTGCAGGGAAGTCAGAATCCAACAGCATCTGCAGTCCTTTTTCAGCTTCTGAATCAGATTTTTGCTCAGGTCCCTCAATTTCAGCCAGAAAACACCAAACTTAAATTATTGCTTGTCCCCAAGCAACTGAAAATCAAGTAGGATAAAAAGAAGAGAATATACAATGAATTCCAAAAACATCTATGAAGATCAGTATTAATTAGATGAGCGGGGCTTTTAGCTTTTTGCCTCTGAATAGTTTTGGCATCTCACTTTATCCTTTGAAGTTCAGAATGATTGGCTTCTATAGGAACTCAGAATCCAGATAGTGTTATTGATTCTCCTAGTTAAGTATGTTGATTCTTGAACACAGCTACTTTATGAGTCATGGTCGTGGCCCTAAGCACTTTGTTTTCCAGTATTACCACCGGATACATAAATGCCGCAGACACATAACTGGGTGAACCTTTTCAGATCGTGACTCAGTTTTGCTAAAGTCCCCAATTAGAGGTGTCCAGGGTTCTTAAGCACACTCTTCTTTTGCTTTGGACCTCGACTTTAACCGCTCAGTCTCAAGTTTTCACTTGACACCTTCACGCCACAAGCACATGGTTAGGGACAGCTTGGTTTAGCCGCTTAGGCCAGGATTTTATTCCTGTGGGCCCTCCTATCCACTGATGCTCAAAGCCTTGGATCCTTTTTATCACTCTTGCCTTTTGGTTTAAAGGGGTATTGGTTTTTTCTGCTTGCTTTTTCTTTTTCTTTTCTCTTTTCTTTTTTTTTTTGCAAGCTTTTCACTACTTTTTCTTGCTTCAAGAATCAATTTTATGATTTTTTAGATCATCAGATAACATTTCTCCTTTCCCCATCATTCTTTCAAGAGCCAACAATTTTAACATTCATAAACAATCAAATTCAGAAATATGCACTGTTCAAGCATTCATTCAGAAAAACAATAGTATTGCCACCACATCAAAATAACTAAACTGTTTAAAATTTGAAATTCATGCACTTCTTTTTCTTTTTCAATTAAAAACATTTTTTATTTAAGAAAGGTGATGAATTCATAGGACATTCATAGCTTTAAGACATAAACTTTAAATTTTTATTGATTATGGAATAAAAAATAAGACTAAAAAATAAATATAAGAGCAGACCAATAATAATAGAAGGCAGAAAATAAAAACAGAAAAATAAATGACTCTTAAAATAGACTCTTAATACTAAAGGTTATCACAGAGTTAGGACTCAACAACCTTGATTTTGAGAGGTGGATGCTCCCTCAATCTGTGGGGTGCTTAGTCCTTCAAGGGAGAGCTTCTGGCGCTTCAGCTCCTTTAGCTCACACCCCTGCTTCTCCTGTTCCTTCAGCAGTTTGCAGAGCATGCAGTTTTGATTCTGCTGTTCTTCCTTAAGTTGTTCCATAGCTTCTTGCAGCTTGGTAACAGATGCTTCTAGGCGGATCCAGTAGTCAATTTCAGGAATTTCTGGGAGGAACTCCTGCGCCCTCCTTTTGATGGAGTTGTCTTGCACTTTTCCTTCCATTGACTTCTTGGTGATTGGTGTTCAATTGGGATGAATTCATATACTCCCATCCTCACCCCAGTATCTTTACATAGCAGAGAAATTAAGCTTGGGTAGGCCAGTTTGGCTTCAGTGGAGTTCTTGTTTGCAATTGTGTAAATCTCACAAGAAATCAGAAATCAGATCTCCACTTCTTTTCCAAGCATAATACAATGAATCATCACTGCTCTTTTGACGGTGACCTCAGAGCGGTTACTAGTAGGTAATATAGATATTTGGAAAGAAATTAAGAGGATAATTGAGTTTTTGAAGAAGATTTGGGAAGGATTTGAAAGAAAATTGAAAAGAGATTTAGAAAATGTTTGAATTTTTGAAAATTGAGGGTGAATGATGAAAGTTTGAAACATGTTTATGCAGAAAAGTATGAATCAAAACATGAAAATTTGAAAAAATTTGAAGTTGGAAGCAAAATCTCCTCCCCCTGCCTTTCTGGCGTTAAACGCCCAGAATGGTATCCATTCTGGCGTTTAACGCCCAATTGTTGGCCATTATGGGCGTTTAACGCCCAGCCAGGTACCCTGGCTGGCGTTAAACGCCAGAAACCCCTTTATCACTGGGCATTTTTCTGAACACCCAGGATGCTGCAATTCTGGCGTTAAACGCTCAGAATGGTACCCATTCTGGCATTTAACACCCAAAATGGTACCTTTACTGGCGTTAAACGCCCAGAATGGTATCCATTCTGGCGTTTAACGCCCAAAATGCCCTTTACTGGCATTTTCTTGCCAGCAAGCTCCTTTTCTCTGCTTTTTGCACTGAATCCTTCTGTAACTCTGTGAATTCCTTCAATTTTGATGATTAACCTTTGAAGAAAAATGTATATCAAACTTCTACAAGTATTAATTAAAACAAATAACTTGCTAATGGCTGGGTTGCCTCCCAGCAAGCGCTTATTTATTGTCTTTAGCTGGACCTTTACTGAACTTCATTCAAGCCTCAGTTTTGAGTATTCTTGCTCAAAATTGCTTTCAAGATAATGTTTGATTCTCTGTCCATTAACAATGAACTTTTTGTCAGAATCAATATCTTAAAGCTCAACATAACCATATGGAGACACTCCTGTGATCACATATGGTCCCCTCCACCGGGATTTTAATTTTCCGGGGAATAATATGAGCCTAGAGTTGAACAGCAGAACTTTTTGTCCTGGCTCAAAGACTCTGGATGACAATTTCTTGTCATGTCACTTTTTTGCTTTTTCCTTATAAATTTTTGCATTTTCAAAAGCATTGAGTCTGAACTCCTCTAGCTCATTTAGCTGGAGCAATCTTTTTTCACCAGCTAACTTAGCATTCAGGTTTAGGAATCTGGTTGCCCAGTAGGCTTTATGTTCCAGTTCCACGGGCAGATGACAGGCCTTGCTATACACAAGCTGGTATAGAGAGGTTCCTATAGGAGTCTTGAATGCTGTTCTGTATGCCCACAGAGCATCATCCAAGCTCTTTGCCCAATCCTTTCTACGGACAATTACAGTCCGTTCCAGGATTCTCTTTAATTTTCTGTTAGAAACTTCATCCTGTCCATTTGTCTGTGGATGATACGGAGTTGCTACTTTGTGGCTAATTCCATATCGAACCATAGCAGAATAAAGCTATTTATTGCAGAAATGGGTGCCCCCATCACTGATTAGTACTCTGGGAACACCAAATCTGCTGAAAATATGTTTCTGGAGGAACTTCAGCACAGTCTTAGTATCATTAGTGGGTGTGGCAATTGCCTCCACCCATTTGGATACGTAGTCTACTACCACCAGAATGTAAGTGTTTGAGTATGATAATGGGAAAGGACCCATGAAGTCAATACCCCATACATCAAACAACTCAATCTCTAAGATCCCTTGTTGAGGCATGGCATAACCATGAGGCAAGTTACCAGCTCTTTGGCAACTGTCACAGTTACGCACAAACTCTTGGGCATCACTATAGAGAGTAGGCCAATAGAAGCCACATTAGAGGACTTTAGTGGCTGTTCGCTTACTTCCGAAATGTCCTCCATACTGTGATCCATGGCAATGCCACAGGATCTTCTGTGCCTCCTCTCTAGGGACGCATCTTCGGATCATTCCGTCTGCGCATCTCTTAAAGAGATATGGTTCATCTCATAAGTAGTACCTTGCATCAGAAATTAGTTTTTTCTTTTGCAACCTGCTGTACTCCTGGGGTATGAACCTCACAGCTTTATAATTTGCAATGTTTGCAAACCATGGTTCTTCCTGAATGGCAAAAAGTTGCTCATCCGAAAAGGTCTCAGAGATCTCAGTAGGAGGGAGGGATGCCCCTGCTACTGGTTCTATCTGGGACAGGTGATCAGCTACCTGGTTCTCTGTCCCTTTTCTGTCTCTTATTTCTATATCAAACTCTTGCAGAAGTAACACCCATCTTATGAGCCTGGGTTTTGAATCCTGCTTTGTGAGTAGATATTTAAGAGCAGCATGGTCAGTATACACAATCACTTTTGAACCTACTAAATAAGATCTAAACTTGTCAATGGCATAAACCACTACAAGTAACTCCTTTTCTGTGGTTGTGTAATTCTTCTGTGCGTCATTTAGAACATGACTAGCATAGTAAATGATGTGCAGAAGCTTGTTATGCCTTTGTCCCAACACTGCACTAATGGCATGGTCACTGGCATCACACATTAATTCGAATGGTAATGTCCAGTCAGGTACAGAGATGACTGGTGCTGTGACCAGCTTGGCTTTCAAGATCTCAAACGCCTGCAGACACTCTGTATCAAACACAAATGGCGTGTCAGCAGCTAGCAGGTTGCTTAGAGGTTTTGTAATTTTTGAAAAATCGTTTATGAACCTCCTATAGAATCATACATGCCTCAGAAAGCTTCTGATTGCCTTAACATTGGCAGGTGGTGGTAATTTCTCAATTACCTCTACCTTGGCTTGATCCACCTCTATTCCCTTGCTTGAAATTTTGTGCCCAGGGACAATTTCTTCAGTCACCATAAAGTGACATTTTTCCCAGTTTAAGACCAGGTTATTCTCTTGGCACCTTTTCAAGACAAGTGCTAGATCATCAAGACAGGAGCTGAATGAGTCTCCAAATACTGAGAAGTCATCCATGAAGACTTCCAGGAACTTCTCTACCATATCAGAAAAGATAGAGATCATGCACCTCTGAAAGGTTGCAGGTGCATTGCACAGACCAAAAGACATTCTTCTGTAAGCAAATACTCCAGATGGACATGTGAATGCTGTTTTCTCTTGGTCTTGAGGATCCACTGTAATTTGGTTGTAGCCTGAATAGCCATCCAAAAAGCAGTAATATTATGGTAAGCTTTTTAGAATGACTGCACTGCATTCTTCAGTGAGAAACACTCTTTTAGTTTCTCTCCAATCTTTCTTATGACTTAAGATCTCTTTCATGAACTTAGCATAAGAGGGTATTTGCTCAAGTGCCTCTGCAAACAGGATCTTTATTTCAAGAGTCCTGAGATAGTCTGCAAAGCGGACAACTTGTTTATCCTGTTCTGCTTGGCGGAGCTTCTGAGGATAAGGCATCTTGGCTTTATATTCTTCAACCTTAGTTGCTGCAGGTTTATTCCCTACAGAAGTGGTTGGAGAAGCCTTCTTAGAGGGGTTACTATCAGCACTTGCAGGTGTCTGACTCATCATTGGCGTTTGAATGCCGGAACTGGGCAAGGAATGGGCGTTTAACGCCAACTTTTCCCCCTTTGCTGGCGTTTGAACGCCAGAGTTATTCTTCTCTGGGCTCTTGATGTCCTCAGAGGGATCTTGGGTAGTGGTTTTGTCATCCTCTGTCATTTGTTCCTTTCTTGACTTTTTGCTATTTTGAGCTGAGTTATTCAATGTCTTCCTACTCCTTAGTTGGACAGCTTAGCATTCTTCTGTTATCTATTTAGATAGCTACTGTCTTGTCTGATTCAATTGTGCTTCTATATTCTTGTTAGCATTTTTAGTGTCTTGGAGCATCTCTTTGAATTCTGCTAATTGTTTTGTCATAAGGAGTAATTGCTGATTAAGTTCAACAATCTGTTCTTGAGGATTGGGATCAGTAGTTACTGCCATAGCCTCTTCTTTTATGGAGGACTCACTGTTTGAGTACAGATGTTGATTTCTAGAAACTGTATCTATGAGCTCTTGAGCTTCTTCAATTATTTTTCTCATGTGTATAGATCTACCAGCTAAGTGGTCTAGGGACATCTGAGCTTTTTCTGTAAGCCCATAGTAGAAGATGTCTAACTGTACCCACTCTGAAAACATTTCAGAGGGGCATTTTCTCAACATCCCTCTGTACCTCTCCCAGGCATTATAAAGAGATTCATGATCCTCTTGTTTAAAGCCTTGGATGTCCAGCCTTAGCTGTGTCATCCTTTTTGGAGGGTAAAATTGATTCAGGAATTTGTCTGATAATTGTCTCCATGTTTTTATGCTTGCTGTGGGTTGGTTATTTAACCACCTCTTAGCTTGATCTTTTACAGCAAAAAGAAACAGTAATAATCTATAGACATCCTGATCCACTTCTTTATCACGTACTGTGTCAGCAATTTGTAAGAACTGTGCCAGAAACTCAGTAGGTTCTTCCTATGGAAGACCGGAATAATGGCAATTTTGCTGCACCATGATAATGAGCTGAGGATTTAGCTCAAAACTGCTTGCTTTAGTGGGAGGTATACAGATGCTACTCCCACATGCAGCTGTAATGGGGTTAGCATATGACCCCAGAGTCCTTTTGGACTGTTCATTTCCACTTATGTCCATGATGGAGAAAAGGGAATTGATATGAATTGTAAATAAATTATCTTTTTAATTTTTTTATTTATTTAATTAAAAGTGACCGAAATTAAAATAGAATAAAATAATATTGAAAAAGATATGATTTAGAAGATATGATTGTAATTAAAAAAAAGATATGATTGAAAATTATTTTGAAAAAGATATGATTGAGAAAATTTAAAAAGATTTAATTTTTGAAAAATATTTGAAAAGATCAATTTTTGAAATTAGAATATTGACTTGACTAAAAAAAAGATATGATTTTGAAAATCTTTGACTAAATTAATACAAAATTTCGAAATTTATGAGTAAAATAAGGAAAGGATATTTTTTTATTTTTGAATTTTAATGCGGAAAGAGAAAAACAACAAAATGACACTAAACTTAGAAATTTTAGATCAAAACACAGAGAACAAACAAGAAAACTTTGAATGTCAAGATGAACACCAAGAATACTTTGAAGATCAAGATGAACACCAAGAACAAATTTTTGAAAAATTTTTAAGTAAATAAAAGCACAAAAACACCAAACTTAAAATTTTTAGAAAATCAAGCACAATATTTTTGAAAAATTAAAGGAAAACACAAAGAAGACACCAAACTTAGAATTTTTAAAGATCAAGAAAGACTAAGAACATGCAAATACGAAAAATTAAAAGAGAGTAAAAGCATGCAATTGACACCAAACTTAAAATATGAAACTAAACTCAAATAAAAGACTCTAAACCAACAAAAATAAAATATTCCTAATCTAAGCAACAAGATAAACCGTCAGTTGTCCAAACTCGAACTATCCCCGGCAACGGCGCCAAAAACTTGGTGCACGAAATCACAATCACACTTTTGCAATTCCGCACAACTAACCAGCAAGTGCACTGGGTCGTCCAAGTAATACCTTACGTGAGTAAGGGTCGATCCCACAGAGATTGTCGGCTTGAAGCAAGCTATGGTTATCTTGTAACTCTTAGTCAGGATATCAATAATTCTCAGATTTAATTGTAAAAAGTAAAAGAACATGAAATAAATACTTGTTATGCAGTAATGAAGAACAGGTTGAGGCTTTGGAGATGCTTTGTCTTCTGAATCTCTGCTTTCCTACTATCTTCTTCTTCATGCAGGCAAGGCTCCTTCCATGGCAAGCTTTATGTTGGGCATCACTGTTGTCAATGGCTACTTTCCGTCCTCTCAGTGAAAATGTTCCAAATGCGCTGTCACCGCACGGCTAATCATCTGTCGGTTCTCGATCATGTCGGAATAGGATCCATTGATCCTTTTGCGTCTGTTACTACGCCCAACACTCGCGAGTTTGAAGCTCGTCACAGTCATCCCTTCCCAGATCCTACTCAGAATACCACAGACAAGGTTTAGACGTTCCGGATCTCAAGAATGGCCGCCAATAATTCTAGCTTATACCACGAAGACTCTGATCTGAATCATGAGGCTAAGAGATATGCATTCAATCTATGGTAGAAGGAGGTGGTTGTCAAGCACGCGTTCATAGGTGAGAATGATGATGAGTGTCACGGGTCATCACATTCATCAGGTTGAAGTGCGAATGAATATCTTAGAATAGATGATAGAATGGAAAACAGTAGTAATTGCATTAATTCATGAAGAACAGCAGAGCTCCTCACCCCCAACAATGGGGTTTAGAGACTCATGCCGTAGAGAATACAATATGAAACGTGTAAAGTATCATGAGGTACAAGATGAATCACTAAAAGTAGTTTTTATAGTAAACTAGTGACCTAGGGTTACAGAAAATGAGTAAGCTAGGGTGTTTTGTGTAAAAATCCACTTCTGGGGCCCACTTGGTATGTGCTTGGACTGAGCATTGAAGCTTTCATGTGTAGAGACCTTTCTTGGAGTTAAACGCCAGCTTTGGTGCCAGTTTGGGCATTTAACTCCAGCTTTTGTGCCAGTTCCGGCGTTAAACGCCAAAATTCTTGAGCTGACTTGGAACGCCTGTTTAGGCCATCAAATCTCGGGCAAAGTATGGACTATTATATATTGTTCGAAAGCCCAGGATGTCTAATTTTCAACGCAATTGAGAGCGCGCCAATTGGGCTTCTGTAGCTCCAGAAAATCCACTTCGAGTGCAGGGAGGTCAGAATCCAACAGCATCTGCAGTCCTTTTTCAGCCTCTGAATCAGATTTTTGCTCAGGTCCCTCAATTTCAGCCAGAAAATACCTAAAATCACAGAAAAATACACAAACTCATAGTAAAGTCTAGAAAAGTGAATTTTAAATAAAAACTAATAAAAATATAATAAAAACTAATTAAAATATACTAAAAATATACTAAAAACAATGCCAAAAAGCGTATAAATTATCCGCTCATCAGTACCTTTGGGAATATAACACGTGTCATAAGCACTGATTAAAAGCATAACAAAAATTTTGTTTGATAATTACCGTTCAATTGGGTACATCCACCGATAATACACTGTTAAGTGAACAATGACTGTGAAGAAAGAAGGAGGAAAAATCATCTCCATGTGACACAGAGTATGAACCACGTGATCCTGAAGGAGAGAAAGTTGTTGAGGGTCTATGGATTTGCTGCATAATCGGTGAAAAAAGGCTGACAAATTCTCCAGGACAGAAGACACTGGGGCAAGCAATGCATTCCTTAACGCGATTGGAAGTAGGTGTTCCATTAGAATGTGACAGTCGTGGCTTTTCAGGCCTGACAACTTGCGCTATCGTAATTCAACACAACAGGAAATGTTGCTAGAGTATCCATCTGGAAAGGCCACGTTCTTGATAGTCCTTCGAAAGAGCTCCTTTTGTGGATTGGTCATAGTAAAGATGGCGGATGGGTACTTTCCATCTTCCCGTGGCCACAAATCATGCTTGATTCCCATCGATTGGAGGTCTCTTCAAGCTTTAATGTGATCTTCAGACTTACCTTTTTCATTCAGTATGGTGAAAACTATGTTGTCGCACACATTCTTCTCTATGTGCATGACATCAAGATTGTGACGCAATCCATTGTTCTCCCAATATGGCAGCTCAAAGAATATACTCCTCTTCTTCCAAGGAGTCTCGTCTTGCACGGTAGTTTGCTGTCCGCGTGTCTTTTTTCCCGTAACCAATTGCACCTTGCCAAGTTGGACATGCACACCCTCTAACTACCGGACAATGTCTCCACCAGAGACTTTGATAGGTGGACCTTTATCCTCTATCTTTCCATCAAAGGAGTACCAGTATTTTCTATATTTGTGGTCATGGTTCAGAAAGTGACGATGACCCATGAAACAGCATTTCTGACTGTGTGTGAGCCGGTTAGTTTCAGCATCCAAATTACACGTAGGACAGACTCTCCCACTGTACGTGTTCCACCCAGATAAGTTGCCCAAGCCTGGAAAATAAGTGATTATCCACATCAACGCAGCATACATCTTGAAGGTTTTTTTCTCGACTACATCATAAGTTTTAACACCAACCCATAAATGCTTCAACTCAGTGATCAATTACTCTAAGTACACATCTATGTCATTTTCAGGCATTTTAAGACCAGCGATAATCATAGAGAGGATAAACGAAGTGGGTTTCATGCAAATCCAGGGAGGCATGTTATACGGGATAAGAACCACGGGCCAAATTGAGTACTTCGAGCTCATGTTGTCAAAAGGGTTAAAGCCATCGCTAGCTAAGGCTAGGCGAACACTGCGCGGATCACCAGAGAAGTCGGGATATCGTATATCAAATGACTTCCATGCCTCGGCATCCTTTGGATGCCTATACATACCATCAGAGTTAGGACATCTCTTATGCCACAGTATGTCAACGGCTGTCTTACTAGACATATATAACCGCTGCAATCGTGGAATAAAGGGAAAGTAATGAAGAATCTTTGCTGCTTGTGGTTTGCCGTTCTTCTTAACAACCATATCGATCCTCACCCTAGAGTTCTTCTTAGTCTTATGCTTCCATCTCGATATCCCACACTGCTTGCATTTGGTCAGCTCTTGGTCGTTGGCCTAGTATAGCATGCAGTCATTTGGACATGCATCTATCTTCTTGTACGCGAGACTGAGTTTTCTTATGACTTTCTTGGCATCGTGCACAGTGGATGAAATCCGGGTATGCTCAAAGGCGTCCATGAGCAACTCCAAAATCATTTCGAAGGCCTTATCGCTCACTCTGCACATGGACTTTATGTGATAGAGCCTCACCAAGAAAGATAACTTAGAGAACTTTGAACATCCTGGGTATAATTCTTGCTCCCCATCTTTGAGTAGGTCATGAAAGTTGCGGGTCTCTCGACTAGGTTCATTGTATAAGTAAGGCAACTCATCCACAGCACCGCCATCATGTTCATTCTCTGAGTCTTGTTCGTGGCCGGGAAGTCCTGAGAAGTTGAATGCCTCGTGGACCATATCAAGCATCGGGGCGTTGAAATTTTGTTCAGATTGATCTTCTTGTCCATCAATAGAGCTCTCGACCCCGCGTCTCTCACCGTGATGGATCCAAAATGTGTAACTAGATGGGAAAGGGTTTATCACCAAATGATCGAACGCATCCTCTTTATTTTGTAAGAGGTGGAACCCACACTTCGGACATGGACAACGTATCATCCCATCGGATGATGCATTGGCAAATACAAAATCTAAGAATCTGGTCAAACCATTCCTATATTCTGCACCAACTCGTGGCTTTGAAATCCAACTCTTATCAATATCTAATTTAATGAAAAATAGAACGACGACAAATCATAAAACAAAGTAAGACCACGAGAAAAAAGTAAATAATTGACACTTGATATAGAATGGGAGAATAACTCTTAAACCGAATAATAAAACACATTTAATAGCATCCAGGATAATACACAGCTAACAGAATTATTTGAGAAAGTTGCTTACTCATTGAAAAATTCTACACTTTCAAAAAAAAAATTACTGGAAGAAAGAAACTCTGGGTCCAATGCCAAATATTTGAAATGGAAAAAAAAATTCCTTCCTTAAAAAAGAAAAAGAAAAAGAGGAATATTATATTAATCTGAGAAGTAATAAAATGAGAAATTAATATAGAATTACAATATAATGTATGAGTTGGCGAACTAAACAATATAGATATGGAAATGGGTAAATCAAAATGGTAGAAGTGATAACATAGAGGATAGTTTTATGCTTGGAAATACCCAAAATGAAAGTATCAAAATCTATAGTAGAAATAAGACCAATATAAAGGAGAAGCTGGACAACACATCCTGTATTTATCTATAGTCATATGCGTATAGGTGGGTTCTTCTTACTTTTCTTCTTTCACATCAATAATTTGATGATACATGGTTTAATTAGTAATTATCTGCTGGTTCATAACCCAAATGTCTCTGTGTTTCACATTTGAGGAAACATAGCCGTGTCAAAGCACGTAGATAAGGTGAAAACTAATCGGAACATGATGATTGAGTTTAGCAGGTGTTCAAGTTCAATTGACATTTTTATGTTTAATATTTCATTCTTGAAGAATCAGTTTAAAGTTCTTATATATTAAAATTGCGAAACTGAAATTATATGAAATCGAACTGACCCATTAATTATATCACATAAGAACACAAGATATATAATAAAATAAATGAAGACTTCATTTGAGTATGGAATATATAGGATTGACTCATTATTTTGTACATCTTGTGAGGTTGTAATTATCTTCACCTAACTTCTAAGCTATTAATTGTATATTATTCAAGAATTTTATAACCAATAATTGCTTTCTTTCTTTCATTCTTTCAAGCGTTTGCTGGTATAGTTCTTCAAAAATTCATATTAAAAGTAGTTAGCAAAGCAGAACTGAAAGCCATCTTTGTTTTCAGGACAAGATTAATTAATTGGATTCAATGTACTCCAGAACTAGATAGCAAAATAGCTCACCTTGCTAGAGATAGGTTCCTGGTGTGCTTGGAAAATCAATATACTTCAAATGAACATGTGCAACACTTGACAACAACGTTCGAGTTTTTTCGCTACCATTGTCAACATAAAATGGAAACTTGAGTGTTATTTGTTCATTATAACTTATCCATGATTCTAAATTTTTAGTTATCAATATAAAATTGTTGCACAGTTAGGCCAAATAGTAGATGATTGAACCATATTTGAGGAAACATAGTTGTTTTAGAGTATGTTTATAACTTGATAACTAATTGGAACATGATGATTGAGTTTAACTAGATTCCAATTATTGAAGTATAAATCAAGAAGAAAAAGAAGCAAGAAGCTCTATTTCAACTTCAGGGTCAATTGACCTTTTCAATGTTAATATTTCAGTTTTGAAAACGATATACCATATTCTTCCTTTCCAAGTTCAATCACTAAAATTACAATTATAATAATAATGCAAAATTTATTTTTATGTACTAGTAGTAAATAATAGTTACTGTTTTTAGCCTATAGACAAGATTTACATATATACACCTGCTCCTATCCCAAAAACACAAAGCTGAGTGCGGAAATTTTATTAAAGGAAAAGATAATTAAATTTTAAATCAGTAATTTCATTTGTACATAACAATCCTAAATTTTACTGATTCAGGTTGGTAGAACATCTTGAGTAATAGAACAAATAGATCTGTGGAGTGGTTTGCCATTAATTTATAAGTCTTTAGATTAAAAGTGAATACTAAGTAAATTCTCGAAAAGATTTTGTGCACGACTTATTGGTTCTTGACCACTGATAATACCTGTCACAGTTGCAGGTACAGGAAGACACCCCAAGTAATTTATTTCAGATCTCCGAGATATCCGCTCGTTAGAGAACCTGCTTCAAGGCAAACAAATTAAGTTAAGACAAATTCAGAATGTAACTCTGATAGTTAGAGGATACATTGAACAATGGTAACCAAGATATTGATAAGCTGATGAGAGATCTTGAGATTAAAACCATGGAAATTTCAGCATTTAAATAAGAAATAGAAACATTCAAAACAGATTCTCGAAAAGATGTTACTAAGCTGGTGAATGATCTAGAAAAGAACAATGCAGAACTTTCAACAAAGAAGCAAGAATTAGAAGAGGCATTGAAGCAGAAACCAACGGTGCTAAAGGAGAACTGAAAGAGAAGTCACAATAACTTGAGCATCACTTGCTATCGTTAGGAGAAACTGTTAAGCATCATGTGCTAAATGAGCCGAAGCAGTAAAGACAAACATATCAAGAGTGGGGTTCAAAAATTGGGGACAGATTGAATCTGAATGTTAAATTGGGGAAGAAAAATTTGGCCAACAGCCACCCAAATTAAATTGGGGACAAATTAAATCAGAAGTCACAAGGATTAAATTGATGCAAGATTAATTTACCAATAGCCACCAAAATTAAATTGGGAGAAGGGAGGGGAACATACGACTGAGAAGGGAGTCTCTTGCGATCGGCAACGCACAACAGGGCAAGAGGAGAAGGCTGCCAACGATGACACAGGGACGGATGGCTGGGGAGGACGCCGACGACGTCACGGACATGCACGGCAGAAGGAGAAGACTCGGACCCCTTCCACTTTACCTTCGCGCACGGGAGCTACACGGCTGAGGGAGGAGACTGGTGACCGGTAAGAATGATGAAGCGGACGTGCAAGCTGGAACTGACAGAGGGAAGAGACACAACGGCGGAGGAGGAGACCAGTGCTTGACTCACCTTTGCGCTGCTGGGGTTCTCGCACCAAAGACTGAAGTGTTATGGTTACTGATAATTTTTCTTTGGGTATCTTACGGAAACGCAAAACCCCTCTTCCCCCAGGTTATTTGATGCGGTGAATGCTCAAAACCGCCTCAGGTCAAAACAATTGGAGCGGGGCTTAATTACGCACCAAGAACCGCATCAATTCAACGAAGCTGCGGCGGTTTAGGACAACGTCCGACAATCTTCGGCTGCTAAGTCCCGCGTCTCTTGTAGTGTGTAAAAAGAAAGCGCAGATAGACTGTCGGAAAAAATCTCATACGGAACTGCCAGAAGAAAGCGCAGACAGAACTACCGGAAAGAAGCGTAGACGAAACTGCTATAAAGAAGCGCAAACCGAACTGCCACAAGAAAACGCAAACGAAACTACTAGAAGGGAACGCAGACAGAACTGCCGCAAGAGTGGTCAACTGCCGAAAAACTGCTAAAAAGATGGCGAACTACCGAAAAACTGCTGAAAAGTGACAAAGTGCAAAGAGATGACAAACTATCGGAAGGTGACGAAAAACATATGGTTTCTCCATGAGAATAAGTAAGTAGTGGATGAGCTAATCGATGAGGTAAGAAAAACATCAAAGCATTGGCAAAAGAGAAAAAAATGACACAGAAAAAAAGTATAGTGATTTCACCAGAAGAAAATCAACTTATCCACCTCAAAGAGGATACCATGGCTCTGATACCATGTTAAAAAGAGGAGAGGGAGCAATAGGAAAAATATTTTGAGTATTCAAGTTGTGTAGAATGATACAATATAGAAGAGTATTTATAGGTGATAAGAGAATCAAAATAATAAAGACGTAATATCCTATAATAAATATTCAGATATGTTGAATAATGCTAATTGATCTAATTAATACTAATTATACTCTAACAATTATATTCAATTAATTGATATACATAATATTAAATTGTGTGATATGTACTTAAATATTTAATCAAATCAATTAGTTGATATAATTAATCTATCGTAATGAATTATATTTAATGAATTAAAAAAAATAAATTAAAAAATACTCTCAAAAGCATGTCACGTCAACTTTATCATTAAATGTAAAAACTCAATTTTTATATAATAAAATAAATAATTTTTAGTTTTTTATAATATTTTATTTAACTCCATCCCTGACTCCAAATAATTCCATCACTCTAATTTCTGAAAATCTAAGTCTAATTCTGAACCGAAGCCTGAACTTTATCGTCATTCTAAATAGGAAAGCAGAAAATTGAGCAAAGCCTTGTCCAACAGTTGTTGGCATCTTGAATGTTAATTGACCAATTTGCTTTTGATTTTTCCATACAAATCTAGCTTCTTCAAAATTTTGGTACGCAAATTCTCCAACGTCATTTAACTCTCAACAAATATTCTAATATTAAAAATAAAAAATTCAAAAATAACTCCATTGACAGTTTCTTTGATTTTATTAGTTTAATACTAACACAATCACAAAATCTTTTATGGAGTCCCACTCTTTGCCATAGCTAAACTAAGTGACTGTTTCACAAAGTTTTGCTTCGAGTTGGTGCACATTCGATTATATAGAGATACAAGCCACGTATGATTGTTGTAAACCAATATTTATGTAAATTGTGGTTGAAAATAACGTTTTATTTCGAATTTAAAAGATTGTTAAACAAAAATTACGATTTATAGATTTTCCTCTTAGAAATTAGAATTGTGTATCACAAACGCTTTATGTGTATGCGTGTGTTTATAAATTGTGGATTACAATCACGAACTTTGGCTTTTTAATCTTTTTAAATCGTTGATTACGACCACAATTTTATACTTTATTTATTTTTTATAAATTGTTCTTTCCTTATTTATGGATTTAAACTACGATTTACGTATAAATAAAAAGAATATATATATATAGCCAACGAACTATAACTCAAAACTCAAATAACATAATCTCTTTATACTCGTCTAAAAATTGTGAATTTAAGTAGATAAAAAGATTTCATTTGTATGACTCTTTTGTTGACACCTGTACAGGTGCTGTGCAGCAGTGCAGGTGTATCAGGACTTGGGTTGTGTTAAGTGATGGAGTCGCAGCTGTGGTTTGAAACGGGGTGTGTTGTTGGGCATGGTAGTAGACTGTACCATTTATTTTTGTGATATTTGAATTGATTTTCGTTTTTCATACAGAAAAATTTGGAATTGATTTGCAAAGTCTTGTTTTTCACCGTCGCTACTTGGCTTGCCACACACCACTCACTCTTAATAAAAATAAATATTCACTTAAGGATAAAAATAATCATCCACATACCTAAAAAATTGAACATCTAGCATATTTTAATTATATATAACTAAACTCAATCCAATCAAAATAATCATCTACATAAAAATAAAATAACCATCTGCATACCTACTAAAATGTGTTAGAATTTTTATTCTAATTGTGGTCCAATTTGTTAATATAGAAATTAGTTTGGATGGTATTGTAATTATTTATTATTATATTGACAGTTGGTCTGTTCTTTGATGGAAAGAACACGACTGTTCATCATAAACATTATAAAATTTGGGTCCCCAATTCTAATCATATGAACAAAAAATACACCTTGATTCCATCTGGTTCTCTGTGATTCAAGAATTGGAAGTTCCAAATTAAATCAAAGAATTTATTGGCAATGGCTGGAGGTACGTAAATTACTGGTTTTATAAAGAAATCTAACATGTGGTATCAGAGCAAAATTGTCTCTGCCTTGCCATTTAAAATTTTGAATACTGTGCATTATTTTGATAAATTATTTTCAAAAGAAGAATGTGTAGTATGAATTTTGAAATAAATAAGAAAAATCATTGAAAGTTAAAGTTAACGTACCATAAGAAGAGAGAATAATAAATAATATTCTCAGAAAGAATCTTCTAAATTTGTGTCGTAGTTGTTCTTCATAATAGTATAATTTTTCATGATTCCCATAAGTTTTCTTATTCTTGAATTTAAAAAAAAAGGAAAGAAAGAGAGAAGAAGAAAGGAAAGACAGTGGAAGAGAGAAGACACAATGAACTTGTTTCAGTGGATGAATTTTGTTTGTTATATAATACTAAATGCTTTCTACTTTTACGTTGAAGTTGTTGTGTTTCAAAATTTAAATTTTGAAGTTGTATTCAAATTTTGGTTGGAGTGAGGTTTGAACTTGGATCTTCTTTGAAGTTGTATTCAAATTTTGGTTGGAGTGAGGTTTGAACTTGGATCTTCTAAATATTGGCAAAATAGTTATCCACTAGATCATCTTCACTTTGGAAATAAATCATGTTATTGAATTTATTTATTTAATGATTATATTTGCATGCAATATAAATTCTTCCGCTGCATATCATATTGTGATTAATATATGATTTATTGAGGAGTAGCCACAGCATCCTTAATAATAATTATATTTAAAGAAATCACATAAATATTAATATAATATATTTGTAATTGTTGTGAACTATATAATAAACTTACCCACAGGAATTTATTATGTTATTCACATATAATTAGATTGAAATAGAAAATATTTTTTACTTCTTAATTAGCCTACAGGTATTAAGAAGTAGTATTTTATTTTCTAGTTTCAATACTTAGTTCATATAGTAAATATTATGTGTGTTAAAATCTTTGCCCACAGGTAGATTTTAATGACACTATAATTTATATTTATTTTGATATGACTTGCATTGGCATGTATTATCATATATTATGGATTTTGATGTGCCTATTTAAAGTTGAGTAATGTTAGCATGATTTATTATTTGCAGTAGTAATGATATCTGAAACTGTATCTGAAGTTCATTTGTTAAGTGGTGACAACTATAAAGAATGGAAAGATAAGATTCTCTTTCACTTAGGGTGTGCAGACCTTGACTATGCTCTTCGTAGGGAAGAGCCTCCGACACCTACTGATGCTAGTTCTCAAGCCGAGGTAGCATTATACGAACGGTGGGAGAAATCCAACCGTTTAAGTATGATGTTCATTAAGTCTCGTATTTCAGCTAGTATCCGAGGTTCAATTCCTGATTGTAGGAATGTCAAGGATTATATGAAGGCTATTGATGAACAGTTTGAGTCTTCTAGTAAGGCACTTGCAAGCACCCTAATGGCACAATTGTCATCTATGAGGCTTACCGGTGTAAGAGGTGTGCGTGAACACATCATGAGGTTGAGAGACATTGCAGAACAACTGAAAGCTTTAGAGGTTGAGATCTCTGACTCATTTCTGGTGCATCTTATTCTGAATTCTCTTCCTGTCCAGTACGGACCATTTAAGATTTCTTATAACACACATAAGGAAAAATGGTCCATTAATGAATTACTGGTGATGTGTGTGCAAGAGGAAGGAAGGCTAATTCAGAAACTTGGTGAAAGTGCACTATTAGTGACAA
>NC_029790.2:18422424-18424788 GCF_000816755.2 Arachis ipaensis | reverse complement strand
AACTTGAAAAGAAACAGATGCAAAATATTCCTTATGCTTCAGCTGTTGGAAGCCTAATGTATGCTCAGGTCTGTACAAGACCTGACATTGCTTTTGCTGTTAGCATGTTAGGAAGATATCAAAGCAATCCAGGAATTATCCATTGGAGAGCTACAAAGAAGGTCTTAAGGTACCTTCAAGGGACCAAGGACTTCATGCTTACATATAGACAAACCAACAATTTAGAAATTGTTGGATACTCAGATTTAGACTTGGCGGGATGTGTTGATTCTAGAAAGTCAACGTCAGGATACATCTTTATGATTGCTGATGGAGTAGTATCTTGGAAGAGTGCAAAACAATCACTTGTAGCCACTTCTACCATGGAAGCCGAGTTTATTGCTTGTTTTGAGGCTACATCACAAGGTGTTTGGTTAAAGAATGGCTTAAGATTATGGATTGTATCTTTAGGCCATTAAGAATATATTGTAACAATTCAGCTGCTGTGTTTATGGCTAAGAATAATAGAAGTAGTAGTCGAAGTAAGCACATCGATATTAAGTATTTAGCCATTAAAGACCGAGTTAGGTCTAATGAGGTACAGATAGAGCATATTAGTACTAAACAGATGATAGCTGATCCTTTGACAAAAGGCATGCCACTAGGATTGTTTAAGGATCATGTTACTAGTATGGGTTTATGTTCTGTAACGTCACTTATATGACTCATGTTATATTATATGACATATTTGGATATGAAATTCCTATTATTGTTTGTTTCTCATTTGGTCAATATATATGCGCATACATGATTGAGAATGACAAATAAAATTCAGTGAAGGACCTAGAATAAGCATTGGGCTTATTCCTACAGAAATACCACATGAAGAGTTTATTCAGTTATGAGATATTACATTGTGATACATAGAAGGTAATACTCGATTAATGAGAAACTACCGCTATGATTCGTGTAATTTGTCTTAATTGTTTAAGCATAGTATGTAATTACAAACTATACGTAACAAATGTTGGACCAAGTGGGAGAATGTTAGAATTTTTATTCTAATTGTGGTCCAATTTGTTAATATAGAAATTAGTTTGGGTGGTATTGTAATTATTTATTATTATATTGACAGTTGGTCTGTTCTTTGATGGAAAGAACACGACTGTTCATCATAAACATTATAAAATTTGGGTCCCCAATTCTAATCATATGAACAAAAAATACACCTTGATTCCATCTGGTTCTCTGTGATTCAAGAATTGGAAGTTCCAAATTAAATCAAAGAATTTATTGGCAATGGCTGGAGGTACGTAAATTACTGGTTTTATAAAGAAATCTAACAAAATGACCATCCTAAATTGAACATTAAAATAGAAGAAGAAGATGAATAAACAGAAAAAATTATTATTGTGGTGAAACATAATTTTGAAAGATTAGTCATGACAAAAGGGGCACTGTTGTAAAGCATAGGGCTCAAATCATGAAAAAAGCTAACCATGCTTGGATCTGAAAAAGAAGAAAAGCATGGTGGTATCATCGGTGAGAAGAAGTTTGAAAAAATGAGAGAAAGCGAAGCCGATTCGGAAGAGAGGCACGAAAACAACAGCAACGTTAGGCTGAGCGTCGGAGGTCGAGGCGCATCGGGTTGACCGACGGAGGTGAGGATGGTGTCGGTGGGAGGATGCGGCGGCCTCGGTAGTCGGTATGGCCGGCAAGAAATTCAGTGACGCGAGGTGAGAACTGGAGAAAATGATGGTGAGTTTTGGACATGTATTGAAGGTTACGGTAAAATTAAAAAATAACCGTACATAATGTGAATGAATTTAAATACTAATTTTAATTTTCAAATTTTAAAATTTAAAATTAAATAATTAATTAATAATCTAATTTTTAATTTTAATTTTATCTTTTTTTAATTCATTATACCCATTATACACCATATTATATTGGTTCCAATACTTTTTCTTTGCATAATTGATTAAAGTTGATGCGAACTGTGATATCTTTTAATTTTTTATATCACAAGAATTATCTGTTTTTTAAAACATATTTCAATAGCTGTAAGGGAAAAATTGTTTTGGCCAAATATATGTTCTAAGTCGTTAAATGTAAATTGAATAATCCCTTAATTAATATTTAATATTTATCACCTAATATGAAAAAAATAAAAAGTGAACCTGAAAATTTGTTGCACACTACGTGACAATTATTTTGTATTATAACTATTTTGTTCAAAAAAGTAAATAATTATCCTAAATGTTAAACTTAAAAATATCTTAAATAACTATTTTTGTTAAAAATATTATTATGTAACATAAAATTATATAAATATTATTAAAAACATATTTTTATTTAAAATATCACACATATACTTATATGAAA
>NC_029790.2:18422043-18422390 GCF_000816755.2 Arachis ipaensis | reverse complement strand
TGACGGGTCAACGTCAGTCCATCATAAGAGGAGTAAGGTGAAATTTCAAGACCGTCTCATTAGGTGAAGCGGGACGGACCAATTTGTCAAATGATAGATTTTTTTTAGAACGAGCTAGAACAAGACAGAATTTCGTTTGTCATTTTTGTTTGGATAGACCTATGTGTTAGAGTTGATAATTTTATTATACAAAATCGTAGCTAAAAAAAGAACATAAAATAAACTAATTTGAGTTAGTTTAATAATTAATTTATTAATCTATTTAAATAATTATTAAAAATTTAAATTTTATATTAAGTATATAATAATTTTTTTATTAATAACAAATTGTTAAATAAAACTTTGAC
>NC_029790.2:18418520-18421946 GCF_000816755.2 Arachis ipaensis | reverse complement strand
AGATAAAACTTTGACTTATAAAAAAAAAACAGCATAAAAGGTTGTCTCTTGAATAAATTTTAAAGGATTTTAACTGCATTTGTAATCTGATCAACAACAGGAATTAAATGGGAAAACTAATACGTGGATCGAGTAAAGGTGTCTCATATAGTAGCAATTAAGACGAAGTGCTATATGATCTATCATCTATGATATACATCAGAAGGGTTTTTCTTTTGGTATTATCAGAAGTATTTATTATTTTATATGCAACGAATGGTTGAAGAAACGCTGTATATTTTGTTACTTTATGCAATCGCGGCTCACATTCAACCAAAACTTTAGAAACAATTTTCCGTGATTTAATATTTAATTTAGTCTCTGAATTTGTATGCGAATTTTAATTTAATTCGTAAAATTTTAATTACTTCTATTTAATTTTTAAATTTTATAAATGTACCTTACATTAGTTTTTGAGATGATTTTCAGTTAAAAAACGTTAATAAAACATTGAAATAGACAATTAAATGCCACACTAAAACTTGTAAAATAATGTAATTTTGATTTTGACATTTAAATAACTCAAAAATAATGTCGTATCACTTATTTTGTTAGGTATAGTTTCAATAAATACCACTTATGATGTTGTTGTTTTTGGGTTATTTGAGTGTCAAAACCAAAACGACATCATTTTACAGAATCTAACGCGACATCTGCCTATTCATGATAGCATTCTATTAACGTCAAGGTTGTGAAAACCGAATCGGTCAATGAACCAATAGAATTACTGGTTCAGGAATTCAGTAGTCTAACCGTGGTTCAACCGGAATTCAATCGGTTTAGTTAAATATAAAATAAAATTATAAAAAATTAATATATAATTTTTAATATTTAATTCAATAAATTTTCAACTAAATAAACACTGGAATTACAAACAGTATAAATTACATATAACAAAATAAAACTTCAGCCATAAAAAATATATCTTTAAATTCTTATGAAGTACATTATCTCAAAAAAAAAAAAGCTTGTTGTAGTTATTGGCATCAATGTACAATTTAATTTGTTAAAATCAACGAAATTATTTTAAAAAAGTTCAACAAAGTACCAGCAACCATTAACAAAAATACTCCGAAAATAATAAAAAAAGATGAATATCAAATGAAGCAGCAACCATATTTTCTTCAGTTAATCAACAGAGTTAAATAGTTAATCCAATTGAAATATTTTTTGACAATTATAACAATTAGAATTTAATCTATCCAACTATCAGAATTCAGAATATAAAAACAGCAAATCATAATCATTATAATTAACAAAATAAAAAAATAAATTGAACTACCGATCGAATAACTCAAGAAAGAGGGAGAGCAACATAATCAAACTGTGTAATTTTCTATGGTGGCAGAGTGAGACGGCAAAGAGTCCACAGCGGCAGAAAGTAACGTTTGAACTGCGCCGTGAGCTCGACAGAGAAAGGGCAAAGACGACAAGGACAGAGACGAGTTCAGGAAGGCCGACGATGACAATGACAGAAGTGGCTTGACGACACGACGAGGACAGAAACAGCGACGAGAACAACAGCTCTCAGTAGACCTGGCAATACGAGGAGAAGGGATCCAGGAGGAAAAGAGGGGCGGCCAACGACGACGAGGACAGAGGCAAGCTTGGCGACACCACGAGGACAAAGAAGTTGAGAAGGTGACGCTACTGTTGGTGGTTGTGGCGCTGGAACTCAAAGGGGTGGTGGCGGCGTTGGAACTCAGAAGAAGAGAGAAAGTGGTATTAGGATTTTCTTCTGAGAGAAAGGGGTAGCTGGGCTTTTATTATATATTTTTTTTAACCTTTGAAAACCGTCAAAAAACCGACCAGTTTTATCAGTTTACCGGTTAATCATCGGTTCGACCAATTTTTTTAATAATTTTTTGTTGGATGGTTTTTAACATCAATCGAATCAGTTAGATGACCGGTTTTCAATTAATTCGGTCAAACCGACCAGTTCGGTTCGATTTTCAGACCATTGATTAACATCTATATATTGAAAATTATTTTAAGGAGTAACATAAGTCATACTCGCAAAATTTAAAAACTAAATAAAGACAATTAAAATTAATATACAAATTCAGAGATCAAATTGAATATTATTTTATTTCTTGTACTACAAAAACAACAAAAAATATTACGAAGGTAAAAATAAACAAACAATAAAATATCCACTTTTAGACACGCTTTCAATTAAACTAGGTTGTAACTTGTAACTGCATACGATGAGGGATGCCTTAAAATATGTATATGTTTCGTTAGAGGCAAAACCTAGGATAAACTATGTATCAAATTTTTTTATATATAAAATAAAATGGGGATGAATGGAATTGTGTGTCACTATCACGTATTTTTCTTTGTTTCTTCTTTCAACTTTCGTATACATCATCAGTTTTATTTATTTATTTATTTTAATCGTTACGAATAATGCACCGTCAGTAGATTTTTTTTATTATCAAAACTAACATGCCCCCATAATTTCTTAGGCCTTAAAGTAAGCCCACGTTAACATCAGTCCAAGAATCACAAAGAGGTGAGCTTGTGTTTTGGACCGAAAAAAATAAACTGAAATATCGACCAAAACAGTTGGGCAAGAAAAGATAGGGAAAATGATATTTGTATAAAGAAAAAAAACTTTTCTATAACAAACAAAGTTTATCATGTGTCACACATTTTTTTCTACATATCTCTCTGTAAAAGTATAACGTGTAGTGAAAAAATCCTTTGTTTACTGTTGGCAGAAAAATCAGTGTCTAAAAATAAAATACCGAAAATTTGGCCATTTCATGTTATTGACACGTGTTTAAATCCATATGTTTCCTGAATGATTTCATGTAATTTATTTGTTGAATAAAGAGAGAAGATGCAAATCCGTTGTCTGTGACTTGGACATTTTGGGAGGTGATCAAATGAACATATTTTTAGCTTAAAAAGAAAGAGAAGAAATGTTTGAATACGCTATGTTAGTATATAATACGTATAAAGTGGGTTTGATGAGAGAATGGGGGAAGGGCCCACCAGTTTGCACCAACCAACATGCAGTCTTCTCAGCACGTGAACGGTGTGACATCCTAATTTCACGGCCCAATCAACATACTTATCGGTGTGGACCATCTTCGCATAAAAGGGCAAATTTGGAACATCAAGATTGTTTTTTTCATACGTTAGACAACTTATAATCTTAGGCATTTCATCGCGAACAAATTCACACACACTCACATATCCAACACTGAAAGGTTTCATATTTTTTTTTATCGATGCCACTTTTTGAATCCGAGTACAGTATATTAAGAAGTACAAGGTTTTGTTGCTTGAGTTAAAAAAAAAAATTTAAATAGCTTTTGATAATTATTTTAAAAGGTAACGAAATCCCCACAAAAAATATATTTTTTAATTTTTTATCTT
>NC_029790.2:18416920-18418399 GCF_000816755.2 Arachis ipaensis | reverse complement strand
ATTACATATTCATCTTTTAAAATATAATTTTTATAGTCCAATTTATTTATTTAGTATTAAATAGGCTAATTTAAGACAGACTTAGCCAACGAGGAGTCTTCTTCTTAACTTTGAGAAAAAAAAAATTAAGACAGACCTAAAGCTGGCTAGGCTAAAATTATTCAAGAGACCCAACCTATCTACTTAAATGGCTACGGCTATGATGGTGATTGACAATTCTGTAAACATAAGAAAAAATTGTTCACCTCAAGAAGCGAGACAACTATTTTATATTAAGGAATATTAAAGACGAATACCGATGAAAGAAAAAAACAAATATTGCCATAAATTTTACATTCTCCAACTTTGAACTTAAAATGAGCCAAGAATATATATTCCATATAAAATGAATGAGAGATAGGACTGGTAATATATATTCTACCTGCGAGTATTTAATTCGGACCAATCTATTCGGATAAGGTTGTCTATCCTACTCGCTGTGGATAGAATAGGGTAGGGTACAAATTTATTTGTGGGTAAGGTAGAGTACGGGTTTAGGGTATATTCTCCTCTACCCTATCTTATCTTACTCGCACTCCTATATATATATATATATATATATAAAAGTTATGTATGTAGTGAAGAAAGTGAGTGTTAAACTCACAATCTTCTTTTTATAAAAACTTGAAATAACTACTAAGTTAGTTGATGATCATATTATTTGTAATTTTATGTTGGATTTCTTTAAGATTTTATTGTTTTTAATTTTAATTTGAACTTAATTTTTTATTTTTTATTTTATTAATATGTATAAAATTTGGAATGATTGAATTTTATATTTGTTTAAAAATTTTTTATTTTTCTGCAGGTAGGATAAGTTTAGAATTTTAAGGTGCGGATAGAGTTAAAATTGAGAGATTCTTAACTCGCATGAGTAAAATAGGATAAAATTTTTAAAAAAATTTCAATTCGCAGATAGGATTAAGATAGAATCCAAAACCTACCGTATTCTATCCATTGAGATTGGTAGATATAAATTTGTAGTGAAAAGCAGGTATTAAATAACGATGGTAAGTAGGTAACTAGTCAAACCTAGCTATGGTCCGTGGAGGTTTAGGTGGCGAGGTCCTAGTGGTACGTATGATATAGTCACATGCCTATTTAAACTCACGAGTCAGAGTCTAGCCTGAATTTTGATAAATTTCACATTTTTTATTTTATTTGGAAAGAAATTAAATACAATGTTGCGTCTGATCTATCCAAAGTCCAAACAATTCATAGCTTGGTTCCTAGTTCCTACCTCCTCCACAGCAGCCTGCCGGGTGGCAATCCTTGAAACTCCAATCCAATACAACACAAAAGAATACACCAATTTATGATGGATTTTTTTTTTAATCAAAGTAATAAGATAAAGTTTGCAGAAATCAGTTCAAATATGTGAGATTTATACTCAGTTATTAAACTCGTTTATTTTTAGTTATTTTTAAAAATAATACTAAA
>NC_029790.2:18412843-18416128 GCF_000816755.2 Arachis ipaensis | reverse complement strand
GCACGGATATATTAAATTTTCTTTTGTCTCTCAAGTAATTTTTTTAATATGTCATTTTATTCAAAAGAATAATTATATATTTGAGATAAAATTAAAGAGAGTATATATGATGTGAAATGTTTCTCAATTTTTTTTAAGAGATGAAAAAAATGTTTAATCCATAGGGAATGATATTTTTAGCTCCAAATATTTTAGCTAAATTTTAATTTTATTTCTAATGTTTGAAGCATTCTATTTTTATTCTAAACGTTTTATTTCGTCTTATTTTAACTTTTAATCAAAATTAAAAAAATTAAAAATATTATTTTTCTATTATCATTTTCTTTTACATAATAGCAAATATCATAATGGTAGTTGTTACAGTGATTGTCATAGTAATTTAAAGGTGAAAATAATAGAATAATAAGAGAAAAAAAATAATAACAAAATTTATATTTTTGAAAAAAAAATATTTATTGTTATCAGAAGACTAAAATACAACAAAATAAAATATTTATGATAAAAATAAAACGTTTCAAATGTTAAAGACAAAATCAAAGACTTAATTTAAATATTAGATAGGTCAAAATAATTTGCCTCTTCCACTTGATCTTGGTCAACCATAAAACAAGCTTGTGCTTTATATTTAGACTCTTTTTCATTATCAGAACCATTTTCAAGTCTTTCCATGCTGTCATCAGCACTTTTTTTTTGTCTTTTTTCATCTTGTCCTTCTTGTTGAGTTTAGGAAAATCATACTTGAAATGACAAGCTTTCTTGCAGTGATGACAAATAATCTTGCTGAAGTCCCTCTTGTGTTCCTTTGAGTTGGAGCCTTTACTCTTTCCTTTGCTTCTCATGAGTCTTCTCAACCTCCTAATAAAAAACACAATTTTGTCATCCGAAAAACTGTCACTAAAATCTTCTTTCTATAAATCAATATTAGATTTCAAGTTCACTCCTTTCTTTTTCGTGTTTCGGTTCATGTGGATGGATTCATAGGCAAGTAGTTTTTCTCTCAACTCATTATATGACATTTTGTTTAAATTACTACTTTCAGAGATGACAGTTACTTTTGTTTTCCACTCCTTGGTGAGACTTCTAAGTATTTTTCTCACTAGCACTTATTCGGTGTGAGTCATCCCCACATCATCTAAACTATTGATGATGATAAAAAATCTTTCAAATATCTCATCGATGGTTTCTCCTTCCTTCATTGTGAACATCTCATATTCCTTTCTTAGCATATCGATCCTTGTTTCCATGACTTGTTCGGTGCCCTCATGAGTGACTTAAAGTTTATTCTAAATCTCTTTTACTATTTTGCACCTTGATACCTTCCAGTATTCCTTAAAGCTAATTGAGCAATGCATCATGTTGATTGCCTTTACGTTCAACTCCACTTTCTTCTTATTTTCGTTGTTCCATTCAGCTTTTTCTTTTAAAGTCACCATTTCTTCAGCACTTATTTTTGTTGGAACTTGCAGACCGTTCATAATGGTCTTTCAAATATTGTAATCAACAGACTACACAAATATCTATATTCCAGTAGGTGTAGTTCTTGCCATTGAAAAATAAAGATTTGTTGTTAGACTGACCCTCAGTGAGTGTGTAAGACACGATGTTTGCACCCATGTTATTGGCCATTGGATATTTGCTCCAAATTGTGAAGCTTGATCCCTTGAGACCGAGTTCTAATACCAATTGAAGGTTATCAATAGCCTAGAGAAGGGATGGTTAAATCTATGGCCTCTTTTAAACTCGTTCACTTTAACTTCAACTGGATTCAGAACTGAGTTGCTGTTGAGTTTGCCAAGTTGATAATAGAGAAGATAATTTTATTTTGTCTCTTCACGATTGATCAGGAACAGAACAAACTCGTTACTTTTGAATACTCTCAGTTACTGTGATTCTATGAGATAGATTAAGTAGGAGACAATTTCATTTTGTCTCATATCGAATGAAAAACAGAAACAAAATAGAGAAGAGAAAATGAGACATCCATATATCTTGGTTCAACCACTGCATGCAATGTGGCCTACATCCAGTTGTGGTGGTATTTTCACTATCTTTCACAAAGATTACAATCACCAATTTTTCAAGATTCTATCCATTTCTACTCGGGACAAACCAAACTTCTATCTAAGTTTAATTTGGCTAGATTCACTCTCTAGACTTTCAATTATTAAGTGCTCACCCAACTTAGCAAGAAAATCCTCTCAAGATCATGAATACAAAATAGAAATATATACAAAAGAAATTGAAATAATTTTCGAGTTTTTCTCCATGAATACTCTCTTTGCCTTTTCTCTCAATGGCTTTTACTGATTCCTCACTTGATACCTTTTTTCATTGATAAGAAATAAAGAAAGATAAAAGCTAAAGAACAGAAAATTTAATGTAAAACCATGAAAGAGAAGAAGGTTAAGCTCGAAAGCTATAAAGACCCAAACACTGCTCACTATCCTTGCTCCAATTTCTGGCCTTTACCCTTTTAGATAAGAGTAAATCTTCCAAAACTTGAGCTTGGTTGAATATCTTTGACTTTGTTCTTCTTCTCCAAAATTCAAAGCATAAACGTAGAAAAGAGATGGGATAGCAGTAGTGATTAGAGTGGCTTGAATCCTTACCTAGTTGTTTCTCTTTCTTCCTTATTCTTTTGGCTTCAACAATCTAAACCATTGATCCATTCTTTGGCTCAAGTTTTGTTTTTGATCTTTGATTTATAACAGAGATACACAACCTCTATTTTCTTCATCTTACTCAAATGGTGCATGCAGGAGGAAGACAGCTTCAACAAGTTAGAATGGTAGCACAAAGATGGAAATGCTATTCTGATTTTTCTTCTGATTTAACCTTTGATTTAATTTTTGCTTTTGGCACTAGCATCTGACTTTTCTTCTTCTTTCCTCTTTATCACTTGGATTTGTTGATTTTTTTTTTTCATTTTGATAGAACCCTAAACTGAGCTTCCCTTTCTTTGCTTGCTTTTGAAACTTTTCAATCTTGATTTAAGGTTATTCACGTGGGTACAATCAGAAGATAAAAGTGAGTGTTTAGTTGGAGTTTAGGGTATCATGGTAATGGGCTAGAGAAGAGAGTGAGTGCTGACTTTTGTAGTTGGGCCTATTTTTTATTTTATGCACAAAACACACACATCACAAATATTTTTGGGCTTTCAACTCAAGATTATAATGTTAGTCATCATCAAATTATTATTGTTGTTTTTCTCAATCTCAACATATTTTAAATCCAAAACATTTATATGTGTAATAAAACAAAAGAAAAAATATTTTAAGAATATAA
>NC_029790.2:18379769-18412797 GCF_000816755.2 Arachis ipaensis | reverse complement strand
AATGGGAGATCCTAATTTAGTTGACTATAGAACCAAGCGGAAAAGACAACTTGCAAAATACTCCAATGCTTAAGTCAGTAGTGTTCTTAGGTGTTAGAGATAATTAGATTTTACTTGTTGGATTCCCTCTCCTTTTATTCCCTTATTCTAGAGTAACCATTTCTTAAGCATTTACTGCATTTATTATACGCTTTTAATGCCATGATTTGGTAGTTTTATGAGTTGGTAACTTTGTTAGTCATTGAGTTGTGTCCGTTATCTAGTAACGTTGAATTCTCATTTGATTGTAATTATGAGTATCATTCTTGTTTAGCATAGTGCCCCAACTTGGGTCTCCTGACTTAAGGACTTTCTCACAAGAGCCCGAGTTTTGCGAGATCGAGCCTAAACAAGTTTTTGCATTTTTAAAGCGCCAAAGACCATCAAGAAACCTTTCAATTTTCTTTGTGCAGTTGTAACTTCCCTTAGTTTGTGAACCGTCAGGCTGTAATTGCAACTACTCTCTCCATCAATTAATGCTACATTAGTTTTTAATTTAATAACTCTAATTTAACTTTCCTTTTTTTATTGAAAATTTTCTTTCCTTCCAAAGGGTTTCCTCTAAAACTTCCTTTTTCTTCTTCACTTCTGCCCAGTGACCAAAAGCTTGCTTTTTACGACCATTTTCAAGCATACCTTTGAATAGCTTTCAACGAATAGAGTAAGTTTTATACCTTCGCCATTCATTTTTTGTAATTCATACATGCTTTATCTAAGGAGTTTTTATTCTTTGAAATTTTTTTCCTTTTTCTCGTCCCCCTCCCCCTTTTTTTAAATGTCACACACATTTTCCCCTGATTCTGGTCTTTGTTTTCATATTCATAGCTATGATTAGGTTGACATAGTAGGGGTACCACTATTTTAGTTTTTCCTAATTAGGTAGTCCATTCTTAAAATTTCTCGCCCCTCTCTGGGTTTTCCAAAAATTAGTGCATTGCTTCTAAATTTTCTTGATGGATTTTCAAGAAATCTCCTTTGTAACATAGTAGTGGTGCCCCTGTAGGTTTTCTGAGATGCTGAGGAAGAAAATCATTACAGCTCGTGAAGGCATTGGGTCATCCAAATATCCGATATCTCAAGCTGCCCCTGTTCCTCTCGTCAATCCATCTGGCAACGTTGAAGTAGATATTTATTTGTGGGTTTCTGAGGAAGTGAAGTTGACTCCTTTTTCCATTACCGGAGAAGAACTTGATAACTTATGAGAAGCTGGGGTCATCTTGAACTCCAACCTGGGTAATTTATACGTACTATCTGTGCTAGGACCTGATGATTGCTTATGCCACATAAATGAGCACGGGGAAAATGTTCCTGAATGGCTGTGGAAGCATGAAACCCTGTTCTCCCAACTTGGAGTCCGACTTCCATTTTTCGATTTTGAAGTAAATGTACTGACTCATACTGGATGTGCTTCCTGACAACTTCACGTTATACATGGACCATCATTCATTGTTTTGAACTCTTATGTTCTTTCTTAGATCTTGAACTTTCCATTAGAGTTTTCGTTTATTTCTTTACTTTAACCATTCCTTTTAGTTTCCAAGGCAGTGGGTTTATCTCTTTCTGAGGTAACTAAAACAAAATAATCTTTAATCTTTTTTGGGAGTCCTATCATGGGTTTAAAGAAAAATTCTTCAAACTGAAAGAGTAAAGGATAAGATTCCTTTTTTCATGACTTGAAAAGATAAAAAAAAAAGTTTCAACCTTTATTAGAATTTTAATGTTTCATCGCCAAAGATCCAATTAAAGGGAATCAACAAGTTCGAGCTCATGATCATCAACATGGTCATGTTACTGTGGAGCAAGAGTCCCCTTAGTTTGAGAGATATCATAGTTGATGAGCATGCTGCTTAGAGTGCTATTGGTAAATTTTCAAAATTCTAACTTCCGACTTGTTTATTTTATGTGCATTTTAACTTCTTTCCCTTTTCCGACTTAATAATCTTATTGAATCCTTTTTTCCTGTTGACAATTAACATGGGTGGAAGACTTTCTGCCATGAAGAAAAGACTAGAATTTCAACCTAATCTTCTGATCAATCCAAGTGGTGACAGAGTATCTTCTTCAGCCATAATAAGTAACTTAGAACCTACTCCCAGGCTCGAAGGAGGCAGAGAAGGTCAAGGTCCCGAGGTTCATAATCTGGAAAAAGATTCTCACACCAACTCCCCTTTAAAGAAGAAACCAAAGAACAAAGGTAAGAAACCTTCTAATTTCCTTTTTCCAGCTTCTTTTGGTTGTGTTTTGGAGAAGGAGTCTCGTGGCTCCGGTTTTATGGATTCTTTCCTCCTAACTAAAGATGCCAAGTTGGGGCTTGCTAAGATGCCTTTGGAGGATGCCTTATCTCGAGTTCAGAGGATGCTTCTTCGGCCGACTACTTATGTTCAAGATGCCGAGGTTAAGGACTCAAATCTTCATGCTGAGTTTGTGGTGAAGGACAAAGAAATTGCAAATGCCAACACTCAAATTCAGAATCTAAACAATTCAATTACTACCCTTTAAAAGGAGCAAACTACCCTTCAGGGTAAGGTCAAGGATTTAAAAAATGCAAAAGCTTCCTCTGATTTGAAGGTAGAAAATCCGAAGAAACAAGTTTCTGAGCTCAAAGCAAAGATTGAGGAATTAGATATCTCAGTAAAAAATGCTGAGCATGCTGCTATGGATAGAGTTTTTAATGCTAAATGGAGTGTCCTTGACCAAATCAGACTCATAGCTCATGACTTTGACGTCTCCAAAGTTAGTGCTTTTAAGAAAGTAGCAGATGGGAAGATTGTTCCTATTCTGTAGCTTCACTTTCTAATATTTTCTAAGTGTTGTGAACTTGGTAGTTCGTAATACCTTTCCTAAACAAGTACTTTTCCCGTTCTGTCGAGACTTTAACTAGCTCTTTACAAACATTTTGTTGAAATTTAATTAGGCTAAGTCCTTGCAACCTTTATTTGCCTTTTATTAAATTCCATAATTGCATTTTTAATCTTTTACCATTTGCAGGATATTACCCTTTAATGCATTTAATGCACTTACTTAATGCCTTTTATTGTTTACTTGATCATTTGTTTTGGTTTCAATATTTAAACATGTTATCTTGTGACATACTACCAGAAACAGTACGAATTTGCATTAAGGTGATAGCAAGATAAATGCATGACGCGAAATGACAATCATATCATGTATTATTGGTAATGTCAAATACAACAAATCAAGATAACAAGGCCTCATTAAAAACCTAATTTTATAGAAAAAGAGTGCCTTCATTCTAATCCTTTGCCCAAATTCTCTGACTCTAAAGGGTCTTTTCCATGTCGAAGCTAACTTCCTTTGAGATACCAAGATTCCGGTGTTAGCCTGCTTCAACGCTAAGTCCCTATTTGAAAACTTTTTGGTCTAACTCTGGTATTGTACCTCTTAGCCACCCTTTGTTTCAAAGCTTGTTCAGCTAAATTAGTTGCATCCCTCACCTCATCAACTTGATCGATGCCCTCATGATACTCCCTAGAAGCACTCTTGGACTAGGCTCACCGACCTCCTCTGGGATTACTACTTCTTCACCATAGGTGAGTCTAAATAGTGTTTCTCTGGTCGAGGATTAAATTGTAGTTCAAAAATACCATAGTACCGACCGTAAGTCGTCAGCCCATGATCCCGGAGAATCCTCCAACCATTTTGTCAATCCCTTCAAAATTACTTTGTTCATAGCTTCTGCCTGTCTAATTGCCTGAGGGTGTTCAACCGAGGCAAAGATTTGACGAATTCATAATCTACTAAATAGTTCACGAAGCTTGGAATATGTGAATTGTGTTCCATTATCTATAACTATTGCCTCGGAAATCCCAAATCTCGTGAGAACCTCTCTCTATACAAACTTCCAACATTGGGATGAGGTAATACTTGCCAAGGGCATAGCTTCAATCCATTTTGTGAAATAGTCTATGGCCACTATTAAGTATTTTACCAAACTAGATCCTTGTGAAAACGGTCCTAACAAATCTATACCCCACTTTGCGAATGGTATTGTCAAAATCACAGAAATGAGTTTGTGAGGTGGGGCCTGATGAAGGTCCCTATGGAGTTGGCATTTCTCACACTTCTTTACATACTCCATGGCATCCTTAATGATGGTGGGGCCAATAATATCCTGCTCTGATAACTTTCTAAGCTAACAATTTTTTACCCAAGTGATGTCCGCAGTAGCCCTCATGAATTTCTTGCAACACATACATTGTTTGTTGAGGATTTAATTATTTTAATAGCGGTTGTGACACCCCTATTTTGTATAACTGCCCATTTATCATGGTGTATTTACTTGCTTTTAATCGCAATTTCCTAGATACCTTAACATCACTGGGCAAAATTCTATGTTCCAGATACATGCATATAGGGTCCATCCAAGTACTAATATCGCCAGAATGCAAAATTGTAACATCGGACTTGTTAACAGAATGTTTTGACTTCCAAGAGCACTTTTTATATTATGCTAGGATTTTCGCTTCCAAGCTTACTACTTTCTAGTTTTGATAACACATCAGCTCGTATATTTTGTTTCTTTGGCACATGTTTAATACAAAAGGAATAAAAGAATTGTACCTCTTGTTGTACTTTCTTCAAGTACTATTGCTGGAATGGATCCCTTGCTTGGTATTTGCCGTTAACTTAGGACGTTACAAGTTGAGAATCACTAAATACAACAATTGTTATTACGCCGACATACCGAGCTAGCGTTAACCCTGCAAACAAAGCTTCATATTCAACTTGATTATTGGAACATCAGAAATTGGGTGAGTCATTTCAGCTAAGAAGTCAACCATCGCCTGAGCCTTAATGGCTGAGCGTGGTTCATATTGTATATCAATTTGAGACAATTATATAGAGCAACTTATCATCTGACGTACCATGTCGGGCTTTTGCAACACATTTTTTATTAGCTGATCGGTTCGTACTATGATGAAATAACTTTGAAAATATTGACGTAACCGACGTGCCGATATAAGTATAGCAAAAATTAACTTTTCTAACTGTTAATATCTTAATTCTGGATCTTGAAAGACTTTACTAACAAAGTATACAGGTCATTGGTGTTTATTTTCATCTTCTATAACCAGAGCTGAAGCCACAGTTTCCTCGGTTGCAGACAAGTACGTGTACAAGGGCTTCCCAGGTTTTAGTTTTACTAGAACAGGAGGAGATGACAACAAATTTTTAAAATGTTGAAAAGCTATCTCACACTCCTCTGTCCATGCAAATTCCACACCTTTCCTCATCAGATTGAAAATTGGCTTTGCCTTTTCACCAGAAGCTCCTAAAAATCTTTACAACGCAGCTAACAGACCTGTAAGTCTTTGCACATATTTAAGGTTCTAAGGACTTGACATGTCTAGTATAGCTTGACATTTCTCAAGTTTGGCTTTTATTCCCTTTGGGTAACTATAAAGCCTAAAAATTTACCTCTTCAGACTTTAAATGCATAATTTGCTAGGTTTAACCTCATCTAGTGAAGTCAAAGTTAGTTGAAAATCTCCTATAAATCAGTAATCAAGTTAGAATCTTCCTTAGTCTTTATCAACATATCGTTAGTGTAGACTTTTATGTTCTTTCTGATTTGCTGCTTGAACACCTTGGCCATCAATCTTTGATAAGTGCCCCCTGCATTTTTTAAACTAAAAGGCATTACAGTATAACAATAGATCCCTTCAGGGGTAATAAAAGCAGTTTTATTTTCATCAGGTCTATACATGGGTATTTGGTTATACCCACTGTAAGCATTTAGGAAAATGAAATCCGATATCCCAAAGCTAATCAATCATGTTATCATTGTTGGGTAAAGAAAAAAATCTTTTAGGCAGGCCTTATTTAAATTCGTGTAATCCACGAACATACGCTATTTTCCATTAGATTTTTTACCATTACAATATTAGATAGCTAACTCCGCCTATGCTACACCTACGGTACATATCCAGTCCCAAGCCTTGATAAAGGAGGAGGGTTGTGTTAGGCTTTCGACAGCCAACATAAAAACTTAGTAGAATCTTCAAGACATGAATCAAAGACATTATTACGCTAAAGCTAGGTCGTTACTCGGAAGCAACGTGTTGTATGGCTCGCATACAGTGTCAAATGAGCAAAAGCCGTTGCATCGATTCTTGGATGTTGTGTTAAATGAGCAAGGGTTCCCACATTTTTGTAAATGGACGAGGGTAAATAAGCTAGTTCATAAAGAAAAAGGTAAAGGTCGGAGCGACAAAAGGTTGAGATTTTGGACATGGAACATAGGCACTCTAACAGCAAAATCTATGGAGGTGGTGGATACCATGACAAGGAGGAAGATTAACATCATGTGCCTACAAGAAACAAAATGGGTCAATGTGAAGGCTAGGGAGTTGGATACCTCTGAGTTCAAACTTTGGTATGCAGAAAAGGTGAAGAATAGGAATGGGGTAGGTATTATTATTGATAAATAGTAGACAAAGGACGTAGTGGATATCAAGAAGGTGGGTGATCAGATCATCTCTATCAAACTTGTGGTGGAAGGAGGTACTTTTCATGTGATTAGCGCTTATGCACCGCAAGTGGATTTGAATATTGATTTTCATGTGATTAGCGCTTATGCACCCCAGGGCATCGAATGCGTTTCTGAAAAGAAGGTTTGAATCTGCACCCATGTCAACGAGGATCCTCTTCATAATGCCATTACCCAACTTGGCAGTGAAAACCAAGGGCTCATCATCGTCCGATGTGGCGGTCTAGAAATCCTCTGCCGAGAACTGTACGGCTGTAAGGCTAGTTACTTTGAGAACTTCAGAGGTTGCGACTTTAACGTTCCTTTTTACAGCATTGTTGGATCTCGGCAACCCATTCCTTTCAACAACCAAATTGACCACAACTTGAGCTATATCTTCCATGTTTTCTGGGGGTCTGGAGTTTCTTGGGTTTCTGGTTTCTCCATCTTCATCATTCTTACGCCGTCTAGGCAACCGTACGTGCTGAACGAATTCGGAATGCTTTCCATCTTGAATTTCTTGTTCCAAAGCATCTTTCAAATCAATGCAATCCTCAGTCTTGTGACCATAATATTTGTGGTAATCACAATACTGAGCCTTGTTTAATGAGGTTCTAGGTCGAATCTGTTTTGCTTTTAGTAATATACCTCGACAAAAAACTTGCTGATATACCTCAGCAAGTGAAGCCACTAAAGGAGTGTAGGAGGAGAATTTTCAGACTCGCAGAATTGGAGGTTGTGGTGATGAGGTTTGCCCCGAGCTTCCGCCTTTTCAGGGAGGCGGCACTAGGTTCTTCCCTTTTGTGGAGAGCACGTTTCAAACGTCTTCATCTCCCCTATACTCCAAAGTGATTTGATGAATTTGCTCCATGGACTTTACATCTTTGGAAGTCAGGTGCCTACGGAAGTCTCCTTCTAGCAATCCAGCAATCAAGCACAGGCACACGACCTCTGGGGTTCGAGTGTTTACCTCCAGGAGTGCTTTGTTGAATCAGTCCAGGTAATCTCGGATGCTCTCGCCTACCCTTTGTTCCATCTCCAATAGGGAAATTGGATGCTTTGCTTGGGTCCTTCTAGTGGTAATGTGGACCAAAAACTTGACTTTAATGTCAACAAATGAGGAGATCGATCCGGAAGGTAGCGTGTTAAAACACGCCATAGCTGGTCCCGACAAAGCGACCGAAAAAGCTTTGCATTGAAATGCATTTTCGACCCCTTCTAAGTTCATCCTTACCTCAAAGGTATCAACGTGCTCCATCATATTCCAAATCAGTAGGATTGTCAAAATATTTTGGCAATTGTACCTGAAGGACGTGGGAAGCGAATGGGATTTGACCCATTATCACGCATTCTCGAGACTCCCTGTGCCTTTTAGGGCTACGACTCCTCTGCGGAGACTGCCTCCTTTTAAAGTGGACAGATCGTGATTCTTCCCGCGTTCAAAAATCGCCACGCCATTGTGTCGTTGACGATGGGTGAGCTTGAACCCCGCCGATGGTCTCGCCCTTGTTCAGAGTTTTGGGATTATGCTCTTCGTGTTCCCTAGCTGGACGACTTTGAGAACGAGACTGTCTAGACAATGAGTGCTCGGACAACCGTCGTTCAAGTTTCAATTGGTAGTGCTCCAACTCTTGTACCCGATGTCACATTTCACGCATGGCGTGGTGATAGTCATCTCCAAGGCCAGTGAAATGATGAATTTTTGTGTGACAGATTTCCGGATTTTCATAGCCAGAGAGAGCTTCTTCTTGACTTGGTGTAACGTCAGTTTCGTGTCCGTCCTCCTGGTGTTGGCCTTTCAATGGAGTTTCTAAATTGATTGTGGAGTGAATTCGATATTCAGCCATGATTTTTGGAGAAGTAGAATTGCCCCACGGTGGGTGCTAAATATTCATACTTGCGGAGAGATTAAAAATTGAAAGGGTGAAAATTGGAGTTCCTAATTTTGGCACGTACAGAACCACGTCAAGTAAGCAACCTACAAAACACTCCGATGCTAAAATCAGTAGTGTATTAAGTAGTATGGGATTTCGTGTCTTTATTTGTTGGTTGCCTTTCCCTTTTATTTTTGCTATGTGGGACTGCTATTTTTCCGGCTTCTAACGCTTTTATGTCGCATTATTATTGTTAAGATTCGATTATTATAAGCTTTGGTGGTACAACTATTACGACAATTTTGGCATTATCTCGTAACGTTAATTTTTATTTAATTATTCATTCGTTATGTTTTTATTTGTCCAGAACAGGTTGTTGGTCGAGAAATACTTTCGAAAGGATAAACTAATTCGAAATGCTGGAGAGATGTTAAGAATGGAGCAGAAATAAAAAAGACACACGTACCAGTGTTAAGTGGAAGTTATCCGACGTGTACTCGATTTTGATACCTTAGTGAATCGGGAAAATAATTCAAATAGAGGATCGAATGGCGCTTTCAAAATGGAGAATCGAGCGGTTACATGGAGAATGAAGTTGAAGGTTTTTCTCTGAGTTAGAAATTTATTGGTAACGTTCATTAGCAAAAGAGCGGGAATGGTTACCGAGAAATGTGCATTCAAGGCAGCATTGTGCAATTAAGGATCGGTTGCAAATTTGGGTTATAAATATTAGTGAGTTTTAGGAAATAAGGGTTGAAATTTTTGTTCAGAAATACACTCATGCACACTCACATCCCCAGCGAATTTCTGAGTTTGCATTCGAGTTTGATTTCTGTAGGGTTCCTTTCATTGTCTTTAATTTTCCATTTACACTTTTTGTAAAACTTTATTTTTCCTGTCCAATTTATCTTTCAAGCAATGTTTGATTTCTTTGTCCAATTTACATTTCAGCATCTTTAATTTCTATGTCAAAAGTCCTTTCATTCAGTCGAAGGCTGATAAACCTATATTTTATGATATATTTTGTGCCTAATTTAAGTGATTTATTCAATCCTTCACTCACTTATTCATGTTAATTGTATGGTTTTACTTTCCCTTCCTTATTATGTGATGTATGTGAAAAACATGTTTCCTATGCTTTAAAAGTAATTATTTTAATTACCCTTTACTTCCATTCGATGTCGTGATTCGTGTGTTGAGTAGTTTCAGATCTTCTAAGGAAGGAATGACTTAAAGGATGGAAAGGGAACATAAAAAAATGGAAGGAAAGCACAAAACAGAGTTTTTGAAGAAACTGGCAGTGACGTGATCGCATGGACGACGCGACCGCATGCCAGCGCGAAATGGTAGTGACGCGACCGCGTGATTGACGCGGACGCATGATTGAAGCGACCGCATGGCAAGGAAAACTCTAATTGACACAACCGCGTGACCCACGCGGACGCGTGACAGAGGCCACGCATCAGAAATTACAGAAAACGCTCCGAGCGATTTCTGAAGCCCTTTTTGGCCCAAATTCAAGTCCAGAAGGCATAGATCAGAGGTTATGAAGTGGGGGAATGCATCCATTCAAAAAAGAGTCTCCAATTAGTTAGTATTCATGAATTAGATGTAGTTTAGAGGGAGAGGTTCTCTCCTCTCTCTTTTAGGATTTAGAATTAGGATTTCTTTTGCTTTCAGGATTATCTCTTTTTATCAGGTTAAACATTCTTTTTTATTTATCTTCTCAATTTAGTTTATGAATTCTTCTATGTTAGAGATTACTCTTTGAATTAATGTTATTTGAGGTATTTTAGTTTATTATTGCTTTCTTTTATTTATGTTACTGTTGCTTCCAATCTGAAGACATTTTTATTCCAGTAGATTTACTTTTTCCCTTTTGGTCTTGGTTAAGAAATCAGTAACTCAGGAGTTATCAAACTCAACGTGATTGATAATTGTTATCTTTTCTAATTGAATTGAACTTCAATAATCCCAATCTTTCTCTAGGAATTAACTAGGATTTGAAGATCAACTTAATTAGTCACTTGACCTTCCCTTGCTCTAGTAAAGGTAACTGAGTGGAATTAAGATTCAACCTTCATCATCATTGATAAAGATAACTAGGATAGAACTTCTAATTTCTCATACCTTGCCAAAAGTGTGTTTTACAGTTATTTGTTTACTTTACAGTCTTTTACTTATTTTAATTGCAATTTAAATTACTTGTTTCTCATCTTCAAAACCCTGATTTACAATCTTCATAACCAATAGTAAGAACATACTTCCCTGCAGTTCCTTGAGAAGACGACCCGAGGTTTAAATACTCGGTTATCAATTTTAAAGGGATTTGTTACTTGTGACAACTAAAACGTTTGTACGAAAGGTTGATTGCTTGATTTAGTAACTATACTTGCAACGAGAGTTTACTATAACTTCTAAACCATCAATCACCAGTTCTTCAAAATGGCGCCATTGTCGGGGAACTGCAATCGTGTGCCTTATTATTGGTTATTGTAAATATTTCTCTTTTACTTGTTTATTTATTCTTATTCTCTCCTTTTACTTTTATTAGCTACTATGAATTCTCACCCTTCTCGCTTTGAGTTTGGTTCTAATATTGTTGAAAGGAGTAAAAGTTATAACAGGAACATGCATCAAGGTCAGAGCAATCAAAGATGGATGGAGCCAAGAGGATCTGATCAACCCTTTAGGCAACAACACCCTCCCAGATATCATGGACAAAGACCATTCTACAATGCATACCAAGCCAATAGACATGGTGGACAACCTTGTAGTTACCAACAAGCCCTACCCTCTGCTTATAGGCCATCCTCTCAACATAACTTCGAACCACCACACTCACAAGCTCCTTTTCACCATTCACCACCATATGATCCCCATTTACCCCAATTCCAATCCAATTACTCCCAAACACCACCACTTCCCCATGTACCACGTCTAAATCCATCACCCCGAAAATCAGAGGTTCACCTCAAGGAAACAGTAGATCAACTTCAAACAACCCTTCATCAACTGGAGCAAGCTGTAAGTCAATTATCTTCTAGACGTTCGAACATTCAAGGACCTTCCACAGCCCCATGCGGATAATCTAAAGAAGAGCGTAGCATGAATGAGATACTAGAAACTCCAGTGGACAGAACAGGGCATGACTTCGTACTGGAACAAGTAGAGGAAGCTGTCATTGTAAAAGAAGAAGAGTTGGTTGAAGACTTAAGAGACGCTGAACTTCCATGGGAATCCAGAATTGTGGATAATTCTGTCAAGGACATTACAATTGATGCTAAGGAGGATAGTGCACAACTCCCAAAGCAAGTCTTTTATGAAGAACTAGACAGAATAATCCAAGAAGCAAGTTTCCTTGATGATGATAATCCCAAGTCAAGTTCTCCCAGTAATGAACTTGCATCAGCAAGTGAATTCTCTGCGATCGAAGAATCTTCCCCAAGTGAATACGAAGATGATGCAGAGGTAGATTTCTCTCAACCTCCCGTTTATGACTTAAGTGACGAGGAAGACATAGAAAGCTTTGATCAGGACATGGATGCATTTGAAGAAGTCTGCAAGGAAGTGAAGAAATTCACCACAGAGCACAAGGGAATAGAACTTACAGAACCACTGGAAACACCTATCCCAAGGCCATTACCACCCAATACAAGCTTCAAGTGGGTACAATCCTTAACCTTTAGCTTTATTTTCCCACTTGAATATAGTTTGCTTGAAACAGATGGCCAGCTTAGAGCTCTCTGCGGCTTTAAGAGTAAGAGGAAAATGGCTCGCACTCAGAGCTGGTGCACAAGGTTCCATAAGGTTCCACGCTTCAATTCGAAGTGCACGGATTGGCATCATGGTCAATCGAATGGATCTCGAAAAACGTTTGGTCATCTTGGTGAGAATCTACTTTCTAAACCGCCCGGATGGAAAAATATAGATCAAGACGAAGGCGGATTTAAAAGCAAAGTTTGGGGTCCTGGAATCCATTCTGACATTCGTCACCCCGGGAGCCTGACAATCTGCTTGAAGATACTCAGAAGCTTTACATGCCTAGTTTGGGACCCCGGAGGCTGTTGGCATTCCAAACATTGGTGGAGATTTCTGGACGAATTTAAGCGCAAGCCGCCATAACAGGAAGCTCATCCAATGTCCAACTTAAGGACTTTAACTAAAAGTGCTAGGTGGGAGACAACCCACCATGGTATGGTCGTTTCTTTTTCAGTCTTATTTCGTGTTATTTATTTTTGTTTTCCTTTTCAATTGAACCTGGATATTATTCATTCGCATTGCATACTGCATAATTGCATACCTGCATGAAAAAAAAGAGAGTAGGCGTGCGACGCGACCGCATCACTCATGCGATCGCGTCAGTTGCGAAAAACAACCCCCCACGCGTCCGCGTCATTCACGCGGCCGCGTGACCTAGAAATCGGCGTAAGGATCCAATGCCCAGAAAGTTGGGCTGGAATCGTGCGGCTACTGTGCGTTTCGCACAAAATGACCCACGCGATCGCGTCCCTGACGTGATCGCGTCACTTGCACAACACCAATCCCACGCGACAGCGTGAGCGACGCGATCGCGTCGCGTGCATTGCACAACAACCTAAAGGAGACAGAGAGTTGCGCTGAAACGATGCTGGAATTGCGCGTTTAGCACAATTTCCAACAACGCGATCGCGTCAACTCCCATTCCACCCCAGCCACACGACCGCGTGCCCCACGCAATCGCGTGGATTCAAATTCGATAACCCCCAGCCACGCGAAACCCTACCCATTCGCGCCCCGCAACCCCTTCTCCTTCCTCTCTTCTCTGCAAACCAGCCACCACCAGCACCTTCCAGCCTCCACCGCGACCACCGCCCCCACCGCGCCGCCACCACCGCCGCGCCAATCACCCTCAACCGCCGCGTCAGCCACCGCCAACACCATCCCCCATCCATCTCTCTGCCCCACTTTCATTCATACGCCTACCAGGTTCCGCCGAACGCCACCCCTCTTTCAATTCCCAGTTAATTACATATTTTTCTGTTTATGTTCATAATTAGGCTAGTTAGATATGCATATTGTAGTGGATTCTAGGTGGTTAGGTAGCTTAGGATGTGGTTAGTGGATTTAGGCCTGATTAATTTGCGCTGTTCGTGCTTCTGGTTTTATAATTTTTGAAATTTTGCTGTTGCTGTGATGTTGGTATTGTTCATATGTTGTTCTTACTGTTCATGGTGCTATTGCGAATGTTCTTTCTTGTTCATACCTAATTACAGTTTGTTTTAATTCATATGAACTGTCTTGCTTACTGTTTATTTTCCAGGAACATCCAATTTTAGCCGGAATGTTGTCCAATTTTCTGTAAACTGTTTTGTTTCCATTCACGTCTTGGTTTTGGCACTTTGAACTCTGCTTTACTCTGCTTTTACCAAAACCAATTCATGAATACCAGGGCAAGCTTTCTTATTCTTTTTGATTTCCTGGTTCATAATCTGCATTTTTTATGTTTAGCTTCCAATTTTTGCTTCATCATCAACCTGATTCCCTTGTTTGGATATGAGTTAACTGTAGCTTCTAATTGAGAATGCTTGTTACTTAGAAAATATTCATCATGCCACTTACTCTAACCCACTTTTTACTAATTCACTAATTTTAACCACCTAAACTCTTTTTTTTCATTCCTTACCAACCTAACCTTTCAAAACATCTCTTCTGGTTTTTCACTATTCTCTTTAACCTTCTAACCAAGGCATGATGATAATTTTTCCTAATTAACATGATTTCTATTATATTTTGGATTGTTAATTTTTTTTCTCGGACTTTTACCTCCTATGCGATCCTTAATGCACATTTACTTAACTTATTTTCATTACTCCACTGCCCCTTTGCCACTATATGCTTATTTTGTAATTTGCATACTTATTTTTTCTGTTTTTGTTATATCCTGGTTTTCTGCTTTTCAAGATGTCTGACACACAAAGAAAAGGAAAAGGAAAGGCCACAACTGGCAAACAGAAAAGAGAAGAATCCTCCAAGTCCATCCTGGACATCATGCATGATGACTCCTGGCAGGAGAAGCACTTTACCCCGCAGGAGAAGGCTGACTAGCTACTCCCTGCTACTGATCTCATTAAGTTTGCAAACCGATACTGCGAGCTGAAGTATCCGGTGCTTGCAACCTCCAGGAACCTATACCCGGAGAGGACTCTGAAGATCTCAGAAGAACTCCAGCAATACACCTATGATCAGATCAAACAAAGAGGCTGGTTCTTCCTGGAGAGAAACCTGACTGAGGTCAATGCATCTTGGGTACGAAAATTTTACTGCAATTACTTCAAAACTTCCCTAGATGTAGTAAACCTAAGAGGGAAGCAGATACTGGTCATTGAAGAGGCCATAGAGGATGTTCTGAAGCTCCTGCCTAAACCTGATCAGCCAGATGGTTATCAACAGGCTGAGGAGGACATGCGCTTCATGAAGTTTGACTGGGATGCCGTCAAGGCAAGGATAGCCCTTGACCCGACTGTTTCATGGGTCATGGGTCAGAACACCACCATGCCTAAGGGAATCAAGCGGATTTACTTAAATGATGAGGCTCGGCTATGGCATCAGATCCTAAGCAACTTTATTATGCCGAGTACTCACGAGACGGAGCTACCTGCCGCTATGATCACCCTCCTATAGTGTGTGATGGAGGGTAAGGACCTGTACCTGCCACGCTTCATTCGGTACTACATAGTCAGGGTCCACGTTCGAGGCACTCTCCCCTTTCCGTATCTGATTACACAGCTTGGCCGTCGAGCTGACGTGCCTTGGGAGGATGCTGATGAGAAGCCACCTGCTGCAGAATGCAAGAAAATTATCCCTCACAGCAGGAACTTTCTGGCTTTGGGCTACAGACCTCCATTCCTTACTCCTACTGATGAGACAGCCACACCATCTGCCGGCCCCTCTTCCTCTACAGCTACCCCTGCTACCACCACTGTACCTCCACCTGCCTCTGAGCCAGTTTATCACTTAGTGCACCACCTGTTTCAGCAGCTAGACCAGATGGAGCGCCGCAACCAGCGGCATTACGAGAGATCTGAGCGTCGCAGCAAGCGACGCTATGAGCACCTGAAGCTGATGATCCGTTCTGGCAGCGACATCCCCTCCGAGCCTGACACCCCATCAGAGCCATCTGAGGAGGAGGCGGATGACCACGAGGCAGAGACCCATCCACAGAGAGAGGCGGCGCAGGCAGGCACAGAGCAGGCTGCATCACATCAGGAGGCCCCGCATCAGATTCAAGCTGCAGACCCAGAGGTTCCTATTCAGTCAGCACCTCCTCTGCAGCAGGCTGATCCTCAGACCACCACCACAGAGACTCCGGCTACCCATCCTTCCAGTGATGACACCCCTTCACACCTTGCTTGAGTGAGCATCAGGGACGATGCTTCATATTAAGTGTGGGGAGGTCGCCATCTCTGGCGTATATTTTTTTTTGGTGAACCACTACAGACTCTTTTACTTTATTTTGCTACTTTTCTGTATTTTTCTCTTTATTTTTATTTTTATTTTCTCAGTACTTATACATTACTATTTTCATGTATTTTTACTATATTTCTGCATGTTGCACTTTAGTTCATATTTTAGTCATTTAGTTTAGTTGCAATTCTAACTTATTAGTTATAGAAAATATGGATTAATTAGTATAGTTTACCCTTTTTAGCATAAGATAACTTAGTTTAAATCAAAAATATAAAAAAGAAGTAAACTAGAGACTTTAACAGAATAAAAACAACCCACACCTTGTATATATAGCACTACATGTTAGTTAGTTAACAACATTTCATCAAGGAGAAACATTAGAACTTTAAAGCCACCTTAAGATTTACATTGAGAATAATGGGAACTCTTAATTTTTACTTGCATGACATATATAACTGATATATGATTTTTGAGTTAGAGAATAAACAGCTTGTGAGTTTTGAGCTTAATTGCATGGTTACATTTAAGCCATAATATTTTATTCCTGTGTGTTTTGCCTTTCTTATTTATTCTGGTGTTCTTTACTTTGTTTTAATCTATATGTCCGATTATAAAATATAGATACATATCAAGAAAATGATTGAGGCCATTGTTTGATCCTAGCTCACTATTCCTAAATTAGCCTACCTTTTACATCACCCTTGTTAGCCCCCTTGAGCCTTTAAATCCCCTCTTGTTTTATAACCACATTACTAGTCTTAAGCAGAAAAACAAAATAAAAATCCCAAGTTGAATCATTGGTTAGCTTAAGATAGAAATTGTGTATTGTGTAAGTGTGGGAACCTTATGGGAACATGGATGATAGAAACAAAAGGGTAGAAAGTTAAAAAGAATAAAAAATTTTATTTTCAAAAGTTTTGGGAAGCATGCTCATGTGAAATCAAAATAATTGAATTACCATGTGCATATAAAAAAATAAAAATAAATAAATAAAATAAAATATTTATTTTTCAGTATTTGAATAAAGGGGACACAAAAGAACTCCCCAAATACAAAATAAAGCAATGCACATGGGACAAAATTAAAAACTAATGCATGAGCATGTAACATCAAAAAGTGGGAAGAATATGGGAAAACAGGTAAAGAAGCTTTGCTTTACAAAATATGTATGTTAGGTGAGATCTTAGACTAATCAAGGATTCACTTAATTAGCTCACTTAGCCTTATACATATACCCTTACCTTTACCTTGGCCCCATTACAACCTTAATTAAAGATCTCATGATTTTTGTATGCCTATATTCTATAATTGTTGATTGGTTAGATGAAGAACAAAGTTATGGAAAGTAAGGATAAAAAGAAGAATAGAGTGATTAACCCAATAAACACTGAGTGACTAGAGAGTAAACACAAAATCCAGTGAGGGTTCAATAGCTCATCAACATATATCTCTGCTTAAATTGCTAATTGTCTTGCAAGTTTATAAAATATTTTTCCTTTCCCATCTCAATTGTAAAAGTACTTTATCATTATCTAAGGTATGGCTATGCATATATGATTCCTTGAGAATGTGAATTAATTTGACTACATGTAAGTTTTATATACAAGTGAATAAAAATTAGAATTGCATGATTCATTTAGGTAGTTGCATTTAGAATAGATTGCATTGCATGAGATTCCACCACTTCAGCCTTACCTTACTCTTTATCTTGGATTTAGCATGAGGACATGCTATTGTTTAAGTGTGGGGAGGTTGATAAACCCATATTTTATGATATATCTTGTGCCTAATTTAAGTGATTTATTCAATCCTTCACTCACTTATTCATGTTAATTGCATGGTTTTACTTTCCCTTCCTTATTATGTGATGTATGTGAAAAACATGTTTCCTATGCTTTAAAAGTAATTATTTTAATTACCCTTTACTTCCATTCGATGTCGTGATTCGTGTGTTGAGTAGTTTCAGATCTTCTAAGGCAGGAATGACTTAAAGGATGGAAAGGGAACATAAAAAATGGAAGGAAAGCACAAAACGGAGTTTTTGAAGAAACTGGCAGTGACGCGATCGCATGGACGACGCGACCGCATGCCAGCGTGAAATGGTAGTGACGCGACCGCGTGATTAACGCGATCGCGCGCCTTGAGCGAAACGCATATGACGCGGACGCATGATTGAAGCGACCGCATGGCAAAGAAAACTCCAATTGACGCGACCGCGTGACTCACGCGGACGCGTGACAGAGGCCACGCACCAGAAATTATAGAAAATGCTCCCAGCGATTTCTGAAGCCCTTTTTGGCTCAAATCCAAGTCCAGAAGGCACAGATCAGAGGTTATGAAGTGGGGGAATGCATCCATTCAAAAAAGAGTCTCCAATTAGTTAGTATTCATGAATTAAATGTAGTTTAGAGGGAGAGGTTCTCTCCTCTCTCTTTTAGGATTTAGAATTAGGATTTCTTTTGCTTTTAGGATTATCTCTTTTTATCAGGTTAAACATTCCTTTTTATTTATCTTCTCAATTTAGTTTATGAATTCTTCTATGTTACAGATTACTCTTTGAATTAATGTTATTTGAGGTATTTCAGTTTATTATTGCTTTCTTTTATTTATGTTACTGTTGCTTCCAATCTGAAGACATTTTTATTCCAGTAGATTTACTTTTTCCCTTTTGGTCTTGGTTAAGAAATCAGTAACTCAGGAGTTATCAAACTCAACGTGATTGATAATTGTTATCTTTGCTAATTGAATTGAACTTCAATAATCCCAATCTTTCTCTAGGAATTAACTAGGATTTGAGGATCAACTTAATTAGTCACTTGACCTTTCCTTGCTCTAGTAAAGGTTAACTGAGTGGAATTAAGATTCAACCTTCATCATCATTGATAAGGATAACTAGGATAGAACTTCTAATTTCTCATACCTTGCCAAAAGTGTGTTTTACAGTTATTTGTTTACTTTACAGTCTTTTACTTATTTTAATTGCAATTTAAATTACTTGTTTCTCATCTTCAAAACCCCGATTTACAATCTTCATAACCAATAGTAAGAACATACTTCCCTGCAGTTCCTTGAGAAGATGACCCGAGGTTTAAATACTCGGTTATCAATTTTAAAGGGGTTTGTTACTTGTGACAACCAAAACGTTTGTACGAAAGGTTGATTGCTTGGTTTAGTAACTATACTTGCAACGAGAGTTTACTATAACTTCTAAACCATCAATCTCCAGTTCTTCAAAGGCATTTTACCGCTTTGTTTAAATTCAATGCAAACCATTTCGATTTCAGTCAAATCTTTTCTTTTACACTTCTTTTATCTTTTTGGCATTGTTCAAACTTATTTCCCCTTTTAATACTCGTCTAATTCGAGAACCTTTGATGCACTTATAGAACTGGTACCTGCAAAAGAGGAGTAGGTTTCGCTCCCAGACTATTAGAATCGAACCACCATCGATTTGTTAAAAATTGACAAAACAAATTGGCACTCCCAATGGGACAGTTTTAAATTGAAGTGTGTCAAAAGATTAATATTTTGGGTGTCATTTGGTGTATGCAATTGAGAAGTGAAAAGATTATTCACATGGCTGATGAATTGTCAAATGTGAATGGTGGTTTGTCTACCAATGACAGCATACCGATAACTGTGCAAACTTCGGACGTTACTTCACGTTCGGAAGGTTTGGGTGTAAGTGAAAGTATAGTGGTTACTAGTGTTCAAACTAGAAATATTGGACGTAATATTCGTCCACGTGGTACTTTACGTCCACGTGGTACTTTACCACCAGTCTAGCCTCCAATAACCACTAGTTGGCCTCCTTATGGTCTTCCTCCCGGTTATACTCCACCGGTGAGTGGTTTTGCTCCTCCTATTCGTTTTGAGAGCGTAAATGGAGTAAATAATTCTCAAAACCCATAATAGCATTCTGAGTTTTCTCGTGATTATAATGTGGGCTCTACATCGAATGCCTTTAATTCCATGGTGGTATTTCAATAACATATAGAGGAAAGTCATCATGATTTAGTCAACTTATTGACTCAACAAATGACCACAATTCTAAATCCCATGATAGCTGATCACGAATCGAAATTCGAACGCCTTGCCAGACAAGTCAAACGGATTGCTCGAATCGTTGATTATGATAAAGGTGAAAGGCATGAGGCCAGAGGGAATAATGAAGGGTTTGAAAATGTATTTCAAAATGAAAACAATGTTTTAAATAGAGAGAATCCTAAGATAATTCCCTGTGGCTAGAATGCAGATGATGTTCTAGCCAGATTATGTGCTAATCATGGTAGTGAACGTTATCAAGTCACAAGAATTGTGGAAGAAGTGCTCAATCGAGTTGGTTTGAACGTTGGTTTTATGAACCGACCCCATTTTGTGTCTGATTTTTCTCAAGTTGTTCAAATGGCTGAAGTGCCAAGAGGGGTGAAGAATCCAAAAATAATCACAAAATTTGCAGGAAAAGTTGGAGAGTCAACTACTGAACATGTTGCTCGATATTTGGCCGAGATCGGGAATCTATCCAATGATGAGAATTTAAAAATGAAGTTTTTTCCTTCTTCGTTAATGAAAAAAGCATTTACTTAGTTTTCAAATCTTAGACCGAATTCGATAACGACATGGAATCAATTGGAAACTGCTTTTCACGCTCAATTTTATCGACGGGAATTGAATGTGGCAGTTACTGACCTAGTTGCTTTGAAACGTGAGGATGGTGAAACCATTGATGACTATATGATACGTTTCAAAAATGCTAGAAGTTGATGCTATGTGTCATTACCCGAGAGTGAAGTTGTGAAAATAGCAGTTATGGGATTAGGATTTTATATGCGTCGAAAATTGCTTAATGTGCATATCCCTGATTTAGCCCATTTGGCTGAAAGGGTTCGTCAAGTCGAACTTATGTAAAAAGAAAAGGAGAAATATAGGAAGGAACAAAAGTTAAAGAGTAAACCTTTTACTCGAAAGGAGAAGGTTGCTTATGTAACCATGGAGTCCTCAGAGGAGGAGTTCGATCTCGAGGCAGAGGTCGATTTGGCCGAACTTAAGAAGGGTCCTCCATATGTTTGTTCCTTACTCAAAAAGCTTCCTAGTAATGAAAAGTCGAATGATTCAAAACTAAAGAGTGAAAAAAAATATAGTTTTGATATTTCGAAATCTGATAAGATTTTTTATGTGTTGCTTAAAGATAAACAATTAATTCTGTCTGAGGGTAGAACTTTACTTTCGGTGAAAGATTTAAATGGAAACCTTATTGTAAATTTCACCAAGTAACCAGTCATTCGACTAATAGTTGTGTTCGTTTCAGGGACCTGATTCAGGAAGCCATCATGGAAGGACGTCTGAAATTTGATAATGGGAAAAAGAAAATGAAAGTTGATGTTGATCCTTTCGATGCAGAAGCTGGTTTTGTTGAACCATACTTTGGAGTAAATATGGTCGGAATGTCATATGATTTTGACATGGATCTAGATGATTTCGAGTCACAAGTTCGATCAGTATATCCTCGGGTAGGAGATGGTCTGCTAAATTTCTAGGTGCAGCAAAAGATCAAAGATTGTGATGTATCTTTGTGTCCACAGTGTAATGCTATATTCGATGTTGAAGCTGCAGCAATCTTTGAAAAATAAAGGATGAAGAAGGAGTTAGCTCATAGAGAGGAGCAAGCTCGTCAGAGGCAACCAATTCGGCGTATAGAGGGGCAAAGTTCCAAGGTCCCTCAGCAAAATGTTGTTGCACCGTTGAGCCGTTCTCAGGCTATAGGTGTCCAGTAGATTCGGAATTGTCAAGAATTCCAGAATCGAGATGCTCATTATCGACAAAATCAACAATGGGGACATCGAGGACTTCCTCAAAATCAGTATCCCTATCAACGTGGTCGGGCCAGAGGATACCCAAGGGGTAGAGGAAGAAGGAATCTAAATCAGAATAAGAAGCCTCAGTCGGACAAAGGCAAAGGGGCAACACCTTTGGTGCATTCCCAAATAGTCTTTCCTTCTGATGGAGAGACATGCCCAAAGGGAATTTTGTCTCCTGCAAAGTTGGAGAAAGGTAAGGCAATAGCTTATTCTCCAGGAACTGATAAAGGCAAAGAGGCCGATTTGAAGGAAGAATACTTCGAGGAAGGAGATGATAAGATGGTTGGAACTATTTTGATTATTCCAAATGAGTATTTGGGCGAGTATGAAGGCGATCCCGAAGAAGATTATGACATGGATGCTGAAGAAGCCTTCTCTTTCATCCGATATGAGGATGAACCAGGGTATTTTCTGAGGCCCACTGAAAAGCAAAAGTCTCATCTCCGCCCGCTTCATATTACTACTACTTTGAGTGGGATTAAAGTGAATAAAGTCTTATTGATGGTGGAGCAGCAATTAGTCTCTTGCCAAAAAGGATGTTGATGAAGGTTGGTAAGCATCTTGATGACTTGGTTCTCACCAATATTGCTGTAACAGACTTTAGTGGCTCTTCTACTCCTGCAAAAGGTCTGGTTACTTTGGGGGTAAAAGTGGGGTCATCTGAGCAAAATACTGTTTTTGTGGTGGTGCCATCAAAAGTAAGTTACAATGCTTTACTAGGTCCAGACTAGATTCACGGAGTTGGGGCTGTACCATCTACTGTGCAACAAAGTGTCCTCCTTTGGATAGAGGATGGCAAGCCTGAAGTTGTTAAGGCAGATTCGAATGTATATGTTGAACAGCTGCATGTTGATTTCAGGGTGTATAGCCCAAAACTAAAGCCTTTAAATGTTGATAGGGTGTTGAATTCTTATAACTGTGAGGGTTGCTAGTTGTCTTCAGAAGGTTTAACAGTAAAGTTGCGCTATCCACATCTGAATGTGATCCCAACTTGCTGGGATTGTTCATCTTAAGGAATCTGAGGCATTGCTCCATGGACTATGTTCAAGATGTCTCGGATTACCTGGTAATTTTAAATAATTATATAAGTAATTTTCCTTCAATAGAGAATAAAGTTGATTCTTCTGATGAAGTTAAATCAGTTAGGAATGTGTTGTCTGCTTGTAGTAGTTACAATTTGATGTCTTCAATCGAATTTGGTCATGGCTTAAGTTTTTCTTCATTATGTAATGTGAATGATATTGTTAGTCGGACTGCTGATTTAATAGCAGAAGTTCATTGTGTTGAAAATAAAGCTGATGTTAATCCAGCAAATGATCAAGCCCGTTCTGTTTATAATGAATCTGTTGATTTCTCTTTTGATTACATCTATGATTTAGAACCTTTGGGTTTTGAAAAATATTCAGTAAAAAATGAGAATCATTTCATGGGGTTTGAATCCTAAGATCATTTAGAAGAAATTAATTTAGGATCTTTTGATGATGTTCGAATTACTTATATCTGTAAGAATCTTGCGGATCCTTTTCAAACTGAACTTTTTCATCTTTTATATGAATTTAAAGATTATTTTGCTTGGGATTATTATGAGATGCCTAGTCTCAATCGTTCTCTCGTAGAGCATCGATTAGCATTGAAACCAAATGCTCGACCTGTGAAGCAAAATCCCCGACGTTTTGCTCCAGAAATCAATCTAAAGATTAAAGAAGAAATTGAACGGTTGATTAAAGCTAAATTTATTCGAACCGTATGTTATGTTGAATGGGTTTCGAACATTGTTCTTGTGATGAAAAAAAATAGAAAATTAAGAGTGTGTATTGATTTTAGAGATTTGAATAATGCTACCCCAAAGGATGAGTATTTTATACCAGTCGTAGATATTTTGATTGATTCTGTAGTGGGAAATAAAATTTTAAGTTTTATCAAAGGTTATTCAGTATATAACCAAATCTTCATTGCAGAAGATGATGTATCCAAAACTGCTTTCCGTTGTCCCGAGGCATTATGCACTTATGAGTGGGTAGTTATGCCTTTCGGTTTGAAAAATACTAGTGCAACTTACCAGCGAGCAATGAATGCTATATTCTATGAGTATATTGGAAGATTTATGGAAGTGTATATCGATGATGTTATGATCAAATCAATTTCGGTGAATCAACACATTGATCACTTAAGAAAAGCATTTGTTACCATGAGGAAGAAGGGATTAAAGATGAATCCTTTAAAATGTGCCTTTGGTGTATCGACTGGTAACTTCCTAGGTTTTGTTGTTCATAAAAAAGGATTGCAATCGATAAGAGCAAGGCTGATGCAATATTAGCATTATCTGCGCCTAAATCACAAAAGGAAGTGCAATCGTTCCTGGGAAAAGTGAATTATCTTCGAAGGTTTATTTCGAATCTTTCTGATCGAACTCGAGTGTTTGCGCCTTTAGTGAAATTAAAGAATGATTCACAGTTCGAGTGGACGAATGAGCATCAACAGTCATTCGATTCAATAAAAGCTTATTTATCTAAGGCTCCAATTATGGCAAATGTTCGTCCACATGAACCTTTAAAATTGTACATTGCAGCATCTGCAAACACAATTGGGTGTATGCTAGCCCAAGATGATGAGAATGGGCATGAAGGGGCAGTTTATTACCTTAGTCATGTTTTGACTGATATTGAGACAAGGTATTCCCCAATAGAAAAATTGTGTTTATCCCTATACTATGCATGCATGAAATTAAAGTGCTATATGGTGGCTAAATCAATAAAAGTTGTAGCACAAACTGATCTCATCAAATATATGCTGAGTTTTCTAATGTTACGAGGTCATTTAGGAAAATAGATGCTTGCTTTGACAGAGTTCGATTTGCAATATGTCCCGGCAAAAGCTGTGAAAGGTCAGGTCATTGCATATTTTCTAGTTGATAATTCGAGTAATATGAATGACCAGGGGGCAAATGTACTCGTCATTAATGTCAATTATTGGAAATTATATTTTGATGGATCGAAGCACAAAGATGGTGCAGGGGTTGGAATTCTTATTATCTCGCTAGAAGGGATCCCATTATAATTCTTGTTTGAGCTAAAATATCCCTGCTCGAATAACATGGCAGAGTATGAAGCTTTAATTTTGGGCCTTGAAATCTTAATTAGAAAATGGGCTTTGGAAGTCCAAATTCTAGGGGATTCTCAGTTAATCCTGAAACAATTACCGAAGGAGTTCAAATGTAATAAGAAGTTGCAAAAATATTTGGTAACGGCTTGGGAGTTATTAACCTCCTTTCGAAAAGTTTCTTTGGTTCATATCCCAAGTATTCATAATAAGATTGCTAATGTGTTAGCCCAAATTGCTTCGAGATATAGAATCGGCCAGAAAACCTTAAGAAAGTTGACCAGTATCCGTCAAATTTTGGTGCCTGCGGATGAAAGGGAAGCTTTGTGTATAGGCAAATGGGAAGATGATTATTGGAGAAAGCCTATTGCTGAATATTTAAAGAATCCCAGCATCCCAGTCGATAGAAGGGTAAAATTACGAGCAATAAATTTTGTTTTAATGGCTGATAAGTTGTATAAGAAGGGAATCGATGGAAGTCTGTTGAGATGTCTAAGTCAAGATGATAAAGACATTGCTTTAGGTGAAGTCCATAAAGGGATATGTGGTGCTCATCAGGCTGGGAAGAAGATGAAATGGGTACTGAATCGCAATCATGTATATTGGCCATCCATGATCAAAGATTGTATCGAATATGCAAAGGCATGTTTGGAATGTCAAAAGCATGGTTCGATACAACAGATCCCAGCATCCGAGTTGCATTCAATTATAAAGCCATGGCCGTTTAGAGGTTGGGCTTTGGATTTAATTGGATTGATTCATCCTCCTTCATCGAAACATCATAAATTTATCCTGGTTGCAATTCATTATTTTACAAAGTGGGTCGAAGCAGTTCCTTTAATAGAAGTTGGGAAAATGAAATAATAGATTTTATTGAGGAAGATATAATCCATCGATTTGGAATTCCTCAAACTTTGAGCACTGATCAAGGGACTATGTTTACTGGTCAGCGAATCAAAAATTTTGCAGCTTCCAGGAATATCAATATGGTCACTTCAACCCCCTATTCTGCACAGGCTAATGGACAAGTCGAGGCAGCAAATAAAATTCTGATAAGTTTGATTAAAAAACAAATCGGAAATAGACCTCGAACTTGGTATGAAACGTTAAGTCAAGTACTATGGGCTTATCGAAATTCACCAAGAGGATCAACAGATACGTCGCCTTATAAATTAGTATATGGCCATGATGCTGTGCTACCATTGGAAATCAATCTGAATACTTTGAGGGTGTCAAAACAAAATGATTTGCCAGTTGATGATTATTGGAATGCAATGTTTGATGAGTTGAATGAATTAGATTCAGAGCGAATATTGGCACTCAAAAATATGATTCGACAAAAAGAAAGTGTTGCTCGAAATTACAATCATCGAATAAAGGAGAAATACTTCAGTATAGGTGATTTGGTTTTGAAAGTTATTTTGCCAATGGAAAAGAAATCGAGAGTTCTTGGCAAATGGTCCCATACTTGGGAAGGCCCTTTCCAAGTGATAGGATTATATTTGGAAAATGCATATCGAATCAAGGATATCGAATCAGGAAATATAATCAATTCGATTAATGGATAGTATTTGAAGTAATATCATTGTTTGCTGAATTAAAATTAAAGTGCATAAGTCCGAAAATAAAGAAAACCATTACAAGTACTGAAGTCTAAGGTAAAGAAATGTAAGGTGCCATAATTTTTGCTAAGTCTGAGCGTAGCTTTACCCTTTCATTGTCCAAAACTGAAAGTGTCTCAGCATGCCTGAATTCTTCATATTGGGCCTTGTCAAGTTGTTTCTCACATTCTTCATGTTTGGCCTCAATAGAAACGATTTCTTGTACAAGTTGTTGATGTTCTTGCTGGGCAGCGGCTAGAGGTGTAGCTATATCAGTTCCTCTCTTCTGAATTTTGGCAAGTTTTTCAGTAATTTGAGCCAATTCTGCTTCAAGTTTTCTTTCTTCCTTATCATAGTGAGCTTGAACAGAAATAGCCTGAGAGATTCTCAAATCGAATTCTTCACGAGAAGCTTTGATTGGCTGAAGGGTCGTAGTATAGCTTTCTGACTCAGTTATGATCTTAACTACTTCTTCTTTGATTTCTTGAAGTTTTTCCTGGGTAGTTACACTTCTGTTGGCAATTTTTTTGAATTGATTGATTATGGCAGAGTGTGGGGTTGGAACCTGAAGTTTAAAAGGTGAACTCAAAAGATCGGACAAAAGCTTGTTCAAGGCTGCATCATTGGTCCATTCGATGGGTGGATGGTCCAGGAGTTTGAGAAGTGATAGAAGTTGTTCTTGAGCATTAACATTCATCTCGGATGAAGGACCAGATGTAGAAGGACCAATGAGTACAGGGGTAGAAATAGGCACTTGGTCTTCCTAAATAGCTTGATTTAGAATGGTGACCAGGTTAACCAAGGTGACATTTGTGGATCCGGTAGAAACACCCAAATCTCCGGATCCTTGACCAAGGAGAGGTTGAAGTTCAGCTTGTTGGGGAGGACTGGAGGTTCTTTGAGGAGAAGGAAGGGTTTTCAGAACTCTAGATGGAGAATCTGAAGCAATAGTCTCAGCGACTCGAGAAGGAGAGTCGGAATCAGGGGCCACTTGAAATTCAGCAGAAAGCGCAGCCTGGTTGGTTGGAGAGACTTGTTCAATGATCAAAGTGTTTGTTGGAGAGTAATGGGTGTGCTCCTTTGTTAAGTCAACTACCTGTGTCCCAGTCGGGATTGGAAAAGCGACTTGGAGAGGCTGAACAGACTCTGTGACTTGGATTGATGAGTAAGAGGTGGTTTATCCTAGGTCTTGTTGTTGTTGTTGATGTGGTTGATCAGGTGCTAGAGATGAGGTGATTGATTGAGCAGCAGTAACGGGCTGAAATGCAAGGTACAATAAGTCAAGATTTATTTTGGCTAAATCGAAATATATGTAAAATAATATATGGTTACCGGAATGGGTCTTGTCCTTCTAATCAATTGAGAGCCCGAATCTGAATCGATTGTATCCTCTGACTTTGAGGAGGCAGCAAGGATATTCTGAATAGATGGCTCGCTTTCATCAGAACTTTCACTCAACGGTTGCAACTATAACTAAAGAAAGATTGAAATTAAAAAGTTGCAAGTGAATGTGATTATCGAAGAATCTCAGTTAAAGAATGAGCGTATGAATATAGTTACCTTCCTAGAAGTCTTCGAAGGCATTCGTCGACTTTTCCTTAGTGGTTGGCGTGAAGAAGCTGTAGTTTCAGCTTTTCTTTTTTGAGTTTTCCTTGGAGAACCCTCAGCAGCAGGGACCGCTTGGACAACAGAGCGCTTAATCTCTTCCAGGGTGCGACTGTACTTAGTGTAGTAAGCAGTCCACCAATCAAAGCAAGATTTTGTGATGTAAGAGCTTCAATCGTAAACAAGGTGATTGTAGCTCTCTTTTTGTTGTTGATCTTTCGAAAGGCAGAGATCAAGTTCTTTCTTTGAGGCCAAAGTAATATGGCAAAATGGCCTGCTGCTTCTGGGGAGAGGAGTTGGGATGGCTTGTGAGAAGCCAAGTTGCCTGGCTGTGTAATGAGGGGCATACAGAGTTACCTTGAAACGTTCTTTTTTATGTTGAGGTAGCCCTGTAGGAATTACTTGTACAGCCAGTAAATTTTTCTAACCCCTGTTAGCAAGCTCATTTTCTTCAGTATCGTTGGGGAAGAGGAGGCGTTCGAGCCAAGCAGGACCACAATTTCGACGCAAAAAAGGGGTGAAATTGAGATCCTCATTGTGGAAGTCTTTGCAAGAATGAAAAAGAGAAAAGACAGCCTAAAATCGGTCTTCATTCGATTGTGCTTTTGGAAAATTTGGCTTGAAATTAGCCAATCGGAAGCCTTCGACGTGCTGTTTATCTATAGCACCACCACTAGGCTTTGTCATATACTTTTCAAAAATAGCATTGAGCCATAGTTGAAGAAGTCAGAGAGGACCACCTGTACTGATTAAATAGTTATTTCTAAGACAATTGACAAACTGGCTAAGTTCTTTAAAAATGTGTCCTAGAAGAAGCTTGGCCAAGTTAAAGTTGTTCCCTTCATGAAGTAGAGCGGCAAGAGGGAGGAAAAGCTTTGACATTTGAACACTTCGAGAGCAGAAGACAATTGCATTTAGCTAGTAGAACAGAAATGCTACATGTTCATCATCCGTAATGGCAGTGCCCTCTGCGCCCATGTGATGAGCAATAAAGTTACTGTAAGAAGTTGTGGGGGCAACGTTGTATTGATGCCTAGGTTGCATATCAGAGGTGAAGTCTGGAGAACTAATCGGGAGTCCTGTAATAGCAGCTACATCTAGCAGTGGCATACCAATCATTCCACAAGAAAGGTGGAAATTATTAGTAGTCTTGTTCCAGAAAAAGGTCACGGCTCCGATCATCCAAGGGAGCGTCGAAGGAGAAAAGTGAGAAAGTCTCAAAAGATCTTGAATCCCGAGAGCCCCCAAGCAGCGCTCTTCAATGGGGCAAGACGTTCATACCAGGCTGTGAAGCCAGTTCCTCGAGGAGTGATCTTAGGATTGTTCCGAAAGGGTTTTTAGTTGGTGAAGAAGGAGATATCAAGGTCTTGATTGGTCAGCAAGTCTTCTCCTTGAGCACTGGAGAAGAAAGGGAGTTTTTTGTTTGCCCTTTTCAGATTCTCGATGGGACCAATGAAACAATGGATGTCTTCACCCACAGTAAAGGGAATAAGGATTCTAGGATCGCTAATTTGAAGTTGTGGGTCATTGATAACTTCATCATTAACTTGATTCAAAATGTGAACAGCTGGAGGAGCCGGTAGTTGTACCATGGGGTCTTTGCCTTTGTCTTGTGTAGCGGCGTGAGATGAGGAAGCAGCCATTGAAGAGCAAAGAAGAATGAAGATTGAAGAGTAAAAGTTGTACAAGAAAGGTGAATGCAAGAGAAATTTAGGAAACAAGGGTTCGAGAAAGTCGAACAAAGACGGAAGTGTTGAATTTAAAGGGAGTTTTACTGTAGCCGTTATTACAAAGGGAATTCAAAGAGGAAGGAGGTAACTTTGCGAAGAAGGCGAAGTGGTGGAGAGAGAAAGCGCAAGTCGTGGGAAACGTGTCAAACGGGTCAGAATTAATGGAGAAGGTAAATGGTAATTATGATTAGTTAAAGTGATTGAAAACTGAATTAGGATTAAGTGTTTCATCTTCCAACGAGTGGCTTCGAAAATAAACACATTAATTCTAGGGACAATTTGTTGGTCGAGAAATACTTTCAAAAGGATAAGCTAATTCGAAATGCTGGAGAGATGTTAAGAAGGGAGCAGAAATCGAAAAGACACACGTACCAGTGTTAAGTGGAAGTTATTTGACGTGTACTCGATTTTGATATCTTAGCGAATCGGAAAAATAATTCGAATAGAGGATCAAATGGCGCTTTCGAAATGGAGAATCGAGTGGTTACACGGAGAAGGAAGTTGAAGGCTTTTCTCTGAGTTGGAAATTTAGAGTAAAACCCCTCCCCGGTCCCTAACCATTTACGAAATTGACCTGGCGTCCCCTCACCATTGGAAATTAACAACGCGGTCCTTAACCATTCTCTCCATGTGACCAAAATGACCCTCTTACCGGTACTTCCGGTTACTTTTTACCCGAAAATCGACAAGAGGGTCCTTCCAGTCACACGAGAGAATGGATAAGGACCGTGTTGTTATTTTCTAATAGTCAAGAGGCGCCAGGTCCTTTTCTAGATGGTTAGGGACTAAATATTTTAAAAGTAGGGTTACAGGTAGAGACTAAATATTCTTTTTAGAAGTGATATTTGTTTCATTCAAATGTTCGTGGTATGCCGAATTAATTTTTATTTATTTTTACGTATTTTAATTTTGTTTATTTAGTTACTAATTTGAATTTTATGTCAGAAGATTTAGAGTTTTCTTTATTTAACCTAAAGTTGAGTGAGTTTCTTCGATTTAATTTCCAAACCATTGAACAAATTAGATTGAGGTATTTCTTTCTTGTTGCATCAAGAAATTGAATAAAAAATCAACTGATTCTCTTTGTATTCAATTTCTTGATGCAACAAGAAAGAAATACCTCAATATAATTTGTTCATTGGTTTGAAAATAAATCGAAGAAACTCACTCAACTTTAGGTTAAATAAAGAAAACTCTAAATCCTCTGACATAAAATTCAAATTAGTAACTAAATAAACAAAATTAAAATATGTAAAATTAAATTAAAATTAATTCGTCATATCACGAACATTTGAATGAAACAAATATCACTTCTAAAAATCTAAAAAGAATATTTAGTCTCTACGTGTAACCCTACTATTAAAATTATGGTTGATGAATTTAATTTCACTAATAAGAAAAACAGTTTATTTTTTTTTAGAAAAAGGTGTATGGAATAATAATCTTGAACTAACTTTTTTTTTAGGTTCAACAATATAGAACATACATGTCGTTCTTAAAACCCTAAATCCAAGACATAATAATGCTTAATCAACCCAAATAATTATCACTTTTGTGTTAAGTTTCGTTGTTAATGATTTCGTACTATCTATTAAGTTTAACGTTGTTTGCTCTCCGTTCACATGTAAAATATGGCAGAATGCATTATATGCAAAACTTAAAACAATGTTTTTTTTTATTTATTTTCTAATTTTAAGTAAAATCCCTCCACGGTCCCCTCACCATTAGAAAATAACAACACGGTCCTTATCCATTCTCTCCGTGTGACCGAAAGGACCTTCTTAACCGGAAGTACCGGTAAGAGGGTCCTTTTGTTCATACGGAGAGAATGGTTAAGGACCGCATTGTTAATTTCCAATGGTGAGGGGGCGCCAGGTCAATTTCGTAAATGGTTAAGGACCGGGGAGGGGTTTTACTCGAAAATTTGTTGGTAACGTTCATTAACAAAAGAGTGAGAACAGTTACCTAGAAATGCGCATACAAGGTAGCATAGTGCAATTAAGGATCGGTTGCAGATTTGGGTTATAAATATTAGTAAGTTTTAGGAAATAAGGGTCGGAACTTTTCTTCAGAAATACACTCAAGCACACTCACATCTCCAGCGAATTTCTGAGTCTGCATTCGAGTTCGATTTCTATAGGGTTCCTTCCATTGTCTTTAATTTTCCATTTATACTTTCTGTAAAACTTTATTTTTCCTGTCCAATTTATCTTTCAAGTAATGTTTGATTTCTTTGTCCAATTTACATTTCAGCATCTTTAAGTTTTTATGTCAAACGTCCTTTAATTCAGTCGAATGCATTTTATTGTTTTGTTTAAATTCAATGCAACCCATTTTGATTTCAGTAAATTTACTTTTCAAATCTTTTCTTTTACACTTCTTTTATTTTTTTAGCATTTTTTAAACTTATTTCCCCTTTTAATACTCGTCTAATTCAAAAAAATTTGATACATTTATAGAACTAGTACCTGCAAAAAGAAAAAATTTTGCTCCCAAACTATTAGAATCGAATCGCCATCGATTTGTTAAAAATCGACAAAAACACAAGTATATTTACATTTTATAAATTCAATCCTTAATTACGATGACAGCGAATAAAAATTAGTAGACCAGACAATGACGATGACAAGGTTGATGATAAAAGAGTAATTTTCTATGGGTTCCTGTAAAAAGTAGCCATTATTGGGCACGTGGCGGCTTACAGTAGCAAGCCGCGAAACTTTAATTCACACGCCAAACACGTTACTAACCAGATATATAATCGATAATCTTTTTCGCAAATTTAAAGGAGCCAAATGAAGCTTAAATGTACTTCACGTGCTTCATCCACCACGGTCCAATCGTGTTCACGTGCCTCACACGAAATGGCCCCACATCCCTGATCAGATTTTATTGGATGAAGATGGAGGATGCATGCGATGACGCCACGTGGAAAACATAAAGTCCAAATGTGGCACGTGGAATGCGTGTGACGATCGGAAACGTGTTTGTTTTCGGAGAGTGCAATGATGGGAGCCGCACATATTGCGTGAAGCCGGAGCTGCCACTGGCCCACCGCGTGATCGATCATCGATCACTCCTCCATTCACGCGCTCCAGGAGCGTTGGAAGAGGCACGGTGATGCAATCCAAGGCTTTTAAAGGCTTTTTATCCACTAACACCACCGTTATGAATCATTAATAAAATAAAACATAATTTCAGAAGACATGAGAGTTGAGTTGAGTACTAATGTACTATTATTATATAGAGAAAAGCTTTAATTATTCGACATAAGGAATCAATA
>NC_029790.2:18356726-18379733 GCF_000816755.2 Arachis ipaensis | reverse complement strand
ATGTCACGTTTCTACTAAATTGATCCTTACAACTAATAATTATTGTATTGTGTAATAATTGTTCTATATTTTTGTAGTGATTTTATTATTATAACAACCAATAGCAAGACTTAGCTAATTGAATCAATTTCATTCCTAAAATAATAAAATACTACTAATTTTTATATAAAGAGTAAAGTATCGTTTTTTTTCACAATATTTGGGATAAGTTTTATTTGTGTTTCTAATATTTAAATTGTCCTATTTGTATTTCTAATATTTTTAAAAGTGATTTAATATTATCCTGCCGTCAATTACACATCATGAACTTTAGTTGGAGTTCTGAAAATTTCTTTTTGAAATTAGAATACAAATATCTGAAATAAAACTGATGATCTACTCTGGATAATAGCTCATCAAAAGTTAAAATTAATCTCTACAATATTTATATAATTTATTTTTTTAGGAATATAATTAAATTTAAACACAAATAGTGGGTACAATATTAAAATCGAACACACTCAAATGAGATCTAATTAAAAATAAATACATCTAAATGAGAATAATTAAACTTCACGGACAACAGCAGTAATCCAATAATCTAAAAAAATAGATGTTTAAAAGCTACATGTTATTAACTAAAGTGAACAAATTAACTATAAATGTATTTTTCAAAATTGAACCAATAAAAAAACAGCATATATAACTTTGTTGTGTGTATATATATATGAAGTATCGAAATTTTGGCGAGATACTTCAGTAAATGAAGTACAAGCCAATAACAAATAAAATACTTGCCGCCACATTTGACATAATTCGCTGTTACACTGATCTTATCATGCGTGAAAAAAATATGAAAATAAATGTTATCCTTCTTATTTTTTCACGAAATATTAAATTTTACAATGTTATATCAGCAAAAATATTAAACTCTTGTTTATAATTACAAAAATCACACATATGGATATGATAAACTATAAAATTCTTTTATATAAAAAATGTATCACAACTAATATACAATATGATACTATTATTTTTAATAATAATAATTTTTTCTCATAATATCTCTCGATCCCGGTTTTCTGTGCAGCTCTTAAGCATATAAAAAGTTAAAAACAATACAAATCTTCCTTTTGGTCACTCAAGAAGTCAAGATTCAAAAACAGGAGTCAATGCGGGCTCCATCAAGACAAACTGCTTCCATTCCGAAGATAACTTCTTAAACATTTTTTTGTTTGAAGGAAAATAATTTTATATAGAAAAAAAAAAAGGCAAGTTCAGCTTTGAATAACTCCAGGTTTGTATAAAAATTGGTATGCCTTATGTTTAATTCGTTCATTTTATTAGGAATATGAGCTGGTGTTCCAATAAAGTATGATCAGACAAAAGGAAACAAAATATTGTAGTTTAGGCTTTAACAGTACTATAACTAGCTAATAAGAGTAAAAAATATATGTTGAGTTCCTAGGAATCCTTTTTGGGTTTACCTTTCGACGTCATGATTCCACATAAATTAATATGCATTCAGAGGTAGCTGAGTGTGGTTTCTTTCGGGTTAACCTATGTTTCCTTTGATTAATCGAGTTACGAGTTTTGCAAATTGCGCTAACCACGCTTGGTCAAATCTACTTTTTACTTTCTTGGTCATCACACTTGTCTTGTGTGTCGTACAATAATAGTAACAAAGCATGTGACAGGTGTCAAGGATGCCTTGAATTTTTGCCACGCCATAAATAAACAATTAAACGTGCAGTAGTATTAAAGAAGGGAATAAATTAATAAAAAATAGGTTTAGTCTGTGCTTTAAAAATACAAAGTTAAGATTAATAATAATAAAATTTTTTAAATATTTTACTTTAATAAATACATAATAAATACATAGAAAATTTAAATTTTATATTATTTTTTATAAAAAATTTTAAATATAATTTTATTATATATTCTAAAAATACATGTTAACTAAATTCATTAATTATTACTAGTAGCGAAACACAACTACTCCTAAATGTTAATTGCTACTAAGTGTGTTTCAAATAAAATATACAATAAAATTATTTTGTATTAAATACATATACAATTAAATTTATAATACAATAATGTATGATGAAACATAATTTATCCTTTATATTTTTTTAGATGTTACCAGAATAATTGCCTAGCAATAATAAAAGACAATTTACATATTTAAAATAATTGGAGAGCATATTTACACAATTGCAACATTTTAAAGAAACTTATATTTTGGTCACTCTAATCTATGTAAATTATTACATTCTACTAGATTTTACACATTTTTATGTAAATCATCGTATTTTATCGCATATTACGTGCAAATTTTCGTAAAACCTAAATCGCAATATCCTATCATGGATTATAGTTAACCTAATAAATCTAAAAAACCGCAAAATCTTACAGTGGATTATGTGAAAACTAGTGACTTAATATGCATGAGGGTGTAATGGATTATAAAGAGATGCGTTATAATAATCTATGGTGGGCTATAGCAAATTATGAGTACATGGATGATGGATCCACTATATAGTGGGCTTGCAATAATTTTTCTCTTGTCTCGGAATTCTACTGTTTCAATTTCTTACACTTTTACTTTCATTATGTCCTCCAAAGGTTAGTACTTCTGCCCTTATTCTTCACTGTTACTGTAGTTGTTTGTTCATGGCGGGAGAGAAAGGAAAAGAGAAATCGAAAGCTGTTAAGGTTAAAGAAGATGACCCATATCATTGGGTTCATGACGATGTGAGGACTCATTCCTTATCGTTTACCAGTGTTGAGTCCATGGCCGATTTGAGAGGTTTGAATGTTGTGAAGAGTGGTTCCAACGTCGCTGTTGAGTTTCTTCCTTGTTCTGGCAGCGATAGGGTGTGTGAGAGGAGAGGTGATTGGGGGTATTTCTACATGTATACTCCCTGCATGTTTGAACTTGGCGTTAAGTTTCCCTTTTCCTCATTTGAATGTGATGTTCTTACTCAACTTAACTGTGCGCCCTCGCAGTTACACCCGAATTCTTGGGCGTTTCTTCGTGCTTTTCAGTGTTTAATGGATTTTCTTTCGTTCCCATGCTCGTTGTCGTTGTTCTTTTCACTGTTTCAAGCCAAAGGGGTTCGAAAGGGTTTGTGGGTTTGTCTTAGTAGTTTTCCGGGTCGTTCTCTTTTTCTTCTGTATAAATCTTCTTTTAAAAACTTCAAGTCTCTTTTTTATTAAAATTCGATCGGTTGAGGTTGAGTATCCCTTTTATTTAGACGATGAGCTTTTCGAAAGGTTTTCTCTTTATTGGTGTTCTGAGCCGAGTCAAATTCTTGAGGCTGCTGAGCGGAGTGAGGAGGAGGATTCCCTTTTAGATTTTCTTGTTGAAAGTTTTGCTGACGGAGTGTGTTTATCGATTCCCGAGCTTTTGCATTTGTATGATTCTGGTGACAGTGAGGGCTTGAAAGTGTATATAGGTAACGCTTTGCTTTGTTATTTGTTTGTGTTGATGTTGTAATATCTTCTAATTGTTGGTTTGCTCTTGTAGGTGGGCGGGTTCCCCTCTTGGATCCTTCTCGGCTTCAGTCCTTTATGAAAAAGAAAAAGGAGAAGGATACTAGTGGTGTAGGAGCTCAGAAGGATGATGGTGGACAATTAGCTTATTTTGCTGCTCAGCCAGCATCTTCATATAAGAGGAAGAGAGGTGATATTGATAAGTCTATGGAGGTCATCTCAGAGAGTGATCAAGAGGTCGTTGTTGGTGATACGGCCGCCTTTGATCGTCAAAAAAGGCTTCATGGCTTTATCTCAGGATCTAGTTTCTACTCCTTGTGGAGCGATCAGTTTAATTTTGCCGAGCTAGTAGACAGAGCATCCCAGTATCCTGGGGATATGCTGATGACTCGTCAGGTTGGTATGGAGGCGCTTGGAAAGTTTGTTCAGGTTATGTTCGGCTAATTCTGTGTTCTTCTATGTTTCCTTTTGTTGTTCTGTTCTTATATGGTGTTAATTTTGCAGATCGTTGCTTCTCGTCTGATGTGCGTTGGCCGCACCACCGAGCTCATAGGTGCTGAGCAGCGTGAGGCTATTGATAAGGTCTCTGACCTGGAGAGGTCATATAAGGCGAGGATTGTTGAACTTGAGAAGTTATCAAAGGAAAAAGATGATATTGCTGTTAGTGCAGTGGCTAAGGCAAAGGAATCTGAAGAGGAGGTGGCTCGATTGAGGGACCAAGTTCGGCTGCTGCAGGTTGATATAAAAGAGGGTGACGTTTCTAAGGGGAAGTTGACTGCAAGGGTTCATGAACTGGAGGAAGCGGGAATGGAGATGTTTGTCTCTGGCTTTGATCGTGCGGTTAGCCAGATTTCCTTATTGGCCCCTGATTTTGATTGTGATCATTTGGATTCGACTAAGATCGTGATTGTGATTGATGGGAAGCTAATCGTAGATAGCACTGTGGAGGAGCATGATGAGAATGCTCCCCCCTCTTAGTTTGTTTTGCCTTGTGTATTTTGGCTATGTATTGTTAACTTTTAACTATTGTTTGACTTTAGTTTTGTTTGATCGAGGTTTGGTCATGTTCGCTGTTTTGTTGCTGTTTTGAACTCGGATAGTGTTTGTTTTGGCCGAGCTATGGCCAAGTTGACTATATCACTTTCTTGTGATTTTTCTGGCATACGTTTTATTTGTTTTTGCATTTTGTTTGTTAGGATTGTGTTTGTTTGAAAGAACCAATCACGTTTATTTGAATATATTGGGCGTTCGGCCTCATTAAAACCCTTCCTTAGGCAAAATCCTCTTTGTTTTGGGAAAAAAGCTCTAAGGGAGAAAAAGAGTACCTTCATCCGCTGATTGTACAAGTCATGATCTATACATTTTTAATGACGAAACGTTCAGTTTCCTGATACTGGGTTGCCTTGTAATGTTTGGAGTTGGTAAGCCCCTCTTCCGAGTAATTTTGCTATTCGGAAAGGTCCTTCCCAGTTTGCGGCGAGCTTGCCGTGCGAGGGAGGTCATCTCGCGTCTTCGGTTTGTCTGAGGACTAGTTCGTCCTTAGTGAATGTTCTTGGAACGACCTTTCTATTGTGTTTTCTTTCCGCCAATTGTTTCATGGCTCTCTGTTTGATTGCCGCGATGTCTCTGTCTTCTTCGACGAGGACAAGCTCGGTGTTCCTTATGTATGTGTTGTGTTGCTCATCGTATAGCTTGGTTCTGATTGTGGGAGTTCCGATCTCTACTGGAATTAGCGCTTCTGACCCGTACACTAGTTTGAAGGGTGTTTCTCCCGTGGTGGTTTGTATTGTTGTGTTGTAGCTCCATAATATTTCTGGGATTAGCTCGGCCTACTCACCCTTCGTGTTGTCGAGCTTTCTTTTTATTGCCTGCAATATAACTCGGTTAGCAGCCTCGGCCTGCCCATTGGTTTGTGGGTGTTCGACCGAGCTAAAATGGTGCTGTATATTAAAATTTTTTAGAAATGAGCCGAGCTTGTTATTTGTAAATTGTCTACCATTGTCTGATATTATTTCCTTTGGTATTCCAAATCGGCATATTATATTTTTCCATATGAAAGATCTTACCTTTTCGGCTGTTATTCTTGCTAAGGGTTGCGTTTCTATCCATTTTGAAAAGTAGTCTATTGATACTAAAAGAAATTTTACCTGACCTGGCGCTATTGGGAATGGGCCGAGGATATCAAGCCCCCATCTGTGGAAAGGCCAGCTTACCTCCATGTTGTGTAATACCTCGGCTGGCTTTGTAGAGATGGCTTTGTGCTTTTGACATTTGTCACATGTCTTGACTTTTGTTATGCAATCTCTTTTCATGGTCGGCCAATAGTATCCCGTTCGGACGATCTTTGCGGCAAGAACTCGTCCACCGATGTGGTTTCCACATACGCCCTCATGCACTTCGTCTATCACCTCCCTTGCCTCATCATTACCTAGGCATTTTAGCAATGGTTGTGAGAAACCGCGTCTGTATAGCTCTCTCGCTATGTTTGTGTAGAGACTTGCTTTTCGTCTGAATTGTTGTGGATTGAGCTCGTCCCTGGGTATGGTAGCTGTGTTAACGTACTCAAGAAAAGGTGCTCTCCAGTCATGGAGGTGGTTAATCCTTGTTATAGATAGTAATTCAATGCTGGGCTTTTTAAGTGTGAGCTGTGATAATGCCGATGTTTGTGTGTCTGCCCTAGTGGCGGCAAGTTTGGATAAAATGTCTGCTCTAACATTCCCTTCTCTATGCACATGTAGAATAATAAATGAACTGAACTTTGAGATGAGATCCTTTGCTACGAGCCAATATCGCTCTAGCAATGGATCTTTTACCTGATATTCTCCTCGGATTTATTGAACGACCAAGAGGGAGTCACAGTGTGCTGTGAGGCTTAGTACTTGGTGGTTGAGGGCCAATTTGAGTTCGGCTATGAGGGCCTCATATTCGGCCTGATTGTTACTTGCCAGGAAGTGGAATTGGAGGGATTGTTCGGCCACCACGTTGTCTCCTTCTTTTAGGATTATCCCAGCTCCGCTTCCTCCTCGGCTAGATGCTCCGTCGACGTGTAGTTCCCAGAGTCTGTTGTGTTCGTCCGAGGTTAGTTCTGATATGAAGTCGGCGAGGATCTGCGCCTTCAATGCCGACCTTGGTTGAAATTGGATATCGAATTCTGAGAGCTCGATGGACCATTTGGTCAGTCGTCCGGCCAGTTCTGGTTTTGTCAGTATTTGTCTTAATGGTTGGTTTGTCCTTACTATTATTGTGTAGATCTGGAAGTAGTGTCTGAGTCTTCTTGCTGTTATTACAAGTGTTAAAGCTAGCTGTTCTATCTTCGGATACCTTTGTTCTGTTGATTGCATTACTCTACTGACGAAGTATACCAGTTGTTGTGTTTTTCCTGTCTCAATTACTAAATCCAAGCTTATTGAATGATTAGAAACTGATAAATATAAGTATAAAGGTTTACCGACTTCTGGTTTTTGCAGCACGGGTGGTGATGACAAAATGGCTTTGAGCTCGGCGAACGCTTTCTCACATTCTTCTGTCCATTGAAACTTCTTATTCTTTGTTATTGTTTGGAAGAATTGATATGATCGGCTTGAGGCTGATGGTAGAAACCGAGATAGTACTGCTATCTTTCCTGCCAATTGTTGTACCTCTTTTATTGTTTTAGGGCTCGCCATGTTAAGTACTGCTTTGCATTTTTCAAGGTTTACTTCAATTCCTCGTGAAGTTAGCATGAATCCGAGAAATCTGCCTCCTTCCACCCCAAAGGCACATTTTTCTGGGTTGAGTCTCATCTTGTATGCTGGGATCTGTTCAAATATCTCTTTGAGGTCATCGCAGTGTGACCTTTCCTGAGTCGTCTCTGCGACCATATCATCCACGTAGATTTTCATGTTCCGGCCTATTTGGTGGTGGAACACTTTGTCCATCAGTCGTTGGTAAGTTGCACCTGCATTCTTTAGACCAAATGGCATTACTCTATAACAAAAGTTTCCATGTTCAGTTATAAATGCTGTTTTGCTTTGGTCTTCTAGATGCATGAGTATCTGGATGTAGCCAGAGTATGCATCCATGAAGCTCAAGCTTTTGAAACCTGATGCGTTGTCTACGAGCTTATCAATACAAGGTAAAGGATAGGCATCTTTGGGGCATGCCTTATTTAAGTCCGTGAAGTCGACGCACATGCGCCATTTACCTGAGTTTTTCCTTACCATTACCACGTTCGAGAGCCATGTGGTGAATCTGATTTCTTTGATGAAGTTAGCTTTAAGAAGCTTTTCGGTTTCTTCGAGTGCTGCTTTTGATTTTTCTGCTCCGAGATTTCTCTTCTTCTGAGCTATAGGTCGGCTTGTTTTGTTGGTGGCGAGCTTATGGCAGATAATGTTTGGGTCTATTCCTGGCATGTCTACTGGGGTCCAGGCAAATAAGTCGGCATTGTCTTGTAATACTTTTATGAGCTCCGATCTTTCTTTCCCTTGCAGTGCTTGACCGATGTATGTGACTTGTTCTGGTTTCGTCGTCAGCGGGACTTCCTGGAGCTCGTCTGCTGGTTGAGGCCTTTCTTGGGTATCCCCACGAGGGTTGAGCTCTGCTAGAGACAGCACCTCACTTGTGTTATGAATTGCTTTGACCTCTTGTTGGAATTTCTTTCCTAGAGCCGACCTCTTTAGGCTTGCATTGTAGCATTGCCGAGCTTGTTGACGATCTGAATGGAGAGTTGCTATCTTTCCGTCCTGCGCTTGGAATTTGACACATAGATGAAAAGTTGAAACTACTGCCTTGAACATATTCAGAGCAGGTCTTCCGAGGATAATATTATAAGGACTAGGGCAATCAACTATAAGATATTGTATGTCGATGATCCGAGATAGTGGGGGGTCTCCCATTATCGTTTTTAACCATATATAACCCTTAATTGGAACTCTTTCTCCGGAGAATCTGACTAATTCTCCGGCTGAGGGTTGTATGAGTCTTTTCGATATTTTCATTTTTGGAAAAGTAGTGTAAAAAAGAACGTCGGCACTACTACCTGGGTCCAGAAGGACTTTTCTTACCAATAGCTCGCCTGTTTGGATGGAAATTACCACTGGGTCGTCTGAGTGTGGTGCGGCCGAACATATGTCATCCTGGTTGAAAGTGATTTCTAGGTCGGTTGCATCTGTGTTGTTAGGTGGTGTTGTTCCTTCAATTGCCAACATTGCGCGGTAGCTACGCTTCCTTGCCGAAGTTGTTTCGCCTCCCCCGGCGAATTCTCCAGATATGCAGTTTATAACTCCTTTAGGTGGGGCGTTGTTTGACCATTTGTTGGCTTCCTTGCTTCCCGAGGTTTGTTAGCGATCTTCTTTGTCCTTATCGCCCTCTTTATATTTTCTTCCTTCGATGTACTTGTCCAGGAGGCCTTGCCGAGCTAGTCTTTCCAATAGATCTTTGGCTATTACACATTCATCGGTTGTGTGTCCATACTTCTGGTGGAAGGCACAGTGCTTGCTTTTGTCAACAAAACTCTGGTCTTGATAGCTCCCAGCTCTTGCTGGTGGTTTTATGATTTTAGCGTTGAGTATTTCTTTGATTATCTTTTCCCTCCTTGTGTTGAATCTGCTGTACTTGTCGAATTTTGGAGTGAGCTTGAATGGTTTGCCGAGCTCTTTGTTGTTTGCCGACCTTGGTATCCTGTCCTCCTCCTTTCTAGGTTTTCTTTCTGTTCTGTTGGCCTCACGTAGTTCTTCGATCTCCATTTGTCCTGCCGCTCTCTCTCGGAATTCCTCTAACGTCTTTGGCTTTGTGACTGCAATCGTCTCTCTGAACTTTCTGGGCCACAGGCCGGCCTTGAGGGCGTGTAGGTGGACGGCGGGGTTCAGGTCTTGTATTTCCATGGTTGCTTCTGTAAATCTGGTCATATAATCTTTCAAACTTTCTTGGGGACCTTAACGAATGGTGCTGAGGTAATCCGATCCATGTACGTAAATTCGTGCTGCCGCAAAGTAGTCGATGAAGGACCTTGCTAGCTCTTCAAAGGAAGAGATTGACCCTGCAGGTAATTTTGAAAACCAAAGTAGAGCAGCTCCGTCAAGGTAAGTAGGGACTAGCTCTTCAAAGGAAGAGATTGACCCTGCAGGTAATTTTGAAAACCAAAGTAGAGCAGCTCCGTCAAGGTATGTAGGAAAAGCTCTGCAAAGCACAGGTTCGTTATTAGGTCCGTTAAAAAACATCATAGACTGAAATTTCTTAATATGAGTCCGGGGGTCACCAATCCCCTTGTATGGCTCGAGCGAGGAAGGTAGTGTAAAGTGTTTTGGCATCTGGTAATTTGTGATTTCTTCAGAGAACGGGTTGTCTAAGGTCAGCCTCTCCTTTGGAGGGTTGACACCCAAAAGGTCTACGCCGCCTTAGGTTGAGCCTTTGGAATTATCCTCTTGTTTACTGGCGTTGTTCAGGGTTAATAATTCGGTGAGTCTCTTGACTTCTGCTTGTAGCTCGACCATCTGGGCCATGAGTTCGGCCTGGGTGGGTTGATGAACTCCATTGTCGGCCATGTGTGAAGGTTGAGAAACCTTGCGTAGGAAGAAGATACAATGTACTATATGGAAAAAGAGTGGGGTTAGTGTAACTTCTGGGCCCACGGTGGGCGCCAAATGTTCCGTCCTAGGTGAGCCGAAGTATATGACGCCAAAGTTAGCTGCTTGCGTTCTGAGAAGAGCTTATATGTCGTCTAGGGGGCAGCGTTGCAAGAGGACCTCGACACCTTGAAACACGGTGGCGGGAGCACCTGCAATAAGCACTCCAACGCTCAAGTAAGAAAAGGGATTATCAGAGAATAAGAAAAGTAAACTAGAGCGAGTAAATGTAACCTGACTGTTCATGGGCTATTTGGCTTGGTTTTATAGGCGAGTAAGGTGTTAGTTGAGATTTGTGTGTTCCGATATGTCTGGTGGGTGCCATTGCTGGCATCTTTGACTGTTGCAGAGTTGTGATCGTGTTTTGGTAATGGGCTCCGTTATTGAAGGTAGCACAGACTTGTTGATGACTTAGTCAGAGGTTTCCGTTGTTGCTTTGTTTGTTTCTGGGCTTTATGTTCGGTTTCGTCAGTTATGAACCTATTGCCGAGAATAACGGGGTACACATCAAGTAGAGTGTCAAATTCACAATGTATGATGAGGATAATTTCTTAGCTCTTGTTCACTATATAGGAAAAATTCAAAAAAGCAAAAGAGATGATGTGAAGTTTACTAACAAAGAGTCGTTGAGTGTCTTTATCCGTTCATCAAACAGTTTCTCATATCTAAAAAACAGTATATTGCAAAAGCTTGGAGTGTGTGGGATCAAGTAAGTGAAGAAGTTATTTTACAAGATTCTGATTACTATTATGTCAACCGGTGTGAAGTATAATATGTTTGTAATAGGGTTCAATGAGGATCTACAGGTTCTACTTTATTATCGGAGAAGTTTTTCGGAGGTAAGAGCACACAGGTTATATGCGAAGTTAGTGGATGTTATCAACAGTTCTACGGCATCAGCTCCAAATCTTCAATCAACTGTGTTGGAGGGAGCTTCCAGTTTGATGCCTATGGTTATACCAGTCTGTCCGTTGGTTGCATCTCCATCTTTTGCGGTTGATTTGAATCGCTAGGATAAAGATGCTTGTGTTGTGGGAACAGTCGTTCCTTCTGCGAGTTGGTGGTTGCGATGGCTGGTTCTCCTCGCATGATTTCTGATTGTGCAGGCGACAGAAAACCAGATCGAGTTGAAAATGCAACTTGAGAAGATGATACAGACGCGGAGCCTATCAACAAAGTTGGGGATAGTGATGAGGATACAAAGAGAAATCCACATACACAACATGGTCCTTTAAGTTCTGGCACACATCAATATCCCCTACATTTTTCCACCATAGAGTTTTGGAATAAGAATATCCAAAACTGTAGTAGATGAAGCAGTCTAGCCAGGTTAGTGACAATTCTGTTGGCAACTCGACACATGGATATATACAACCATGCCAATGTAGCTGAACCCCAGTTATAATTGCTCAACTTATCAAGCATCGCCACATACACCACCCACCGAAGGTGAATTCGATTCCCATTCTTCTCACTAAACATTTGAGTGGATAGTAGCATTAAAATGTAAGCCTGAGCATATATACACACTGTGTCCTCACTAGCATCGACTGGGAGCACCCTGAACCTCTAATAGAATCATGTGAAGTGGATTGTCATCTGCATTACAAAAAAATGCTGAATATCGTTGGAGGTTAGCAGCGGATTTGGCAATAAATTCGTCGGGTATGTAAGTCACTGTCGGATTTAATTTTTCAACAGTAAATTCACTGGTAATAATTGGAGGAAAAGCAAATAAAAATTGGCACAATCATTACCATCGAATTTATGAGCAAAAAAATCCAACGGTAACGTAATTAAATGAAAGGCACCGTTTTGGTCGCAAACTATGCATTACCAGCAAATTTTTTTCACGATAAATCCACCTGTAAAATTGACTCTAAATTTGAATTTGCGAACCCTTTCCTTTTATTTCTGCAACATCATCAACCTCACTTATCTCTACTTTCTCTTTCTCTCTCGCTATCAGCCCCATCGCCATCATTCGCTACCGTTTCGCCGGTCACCACCACCCTCACTTGCTCTCATCGCTGGTCACTATCACTCAGTCATTGTCGTCGCCTCAACGTTGCCGCATCCTGCACTGCGTTCATTCAACAGCGTCAGCGCCTCCTGCTCCACACTCGTTCATCATCGTCGCGGCCTCCTCCAATCAGTCTTCCCTCATTGCTGCCACGTCCATTAAAATCGTCAACACCACCAATAGTGTCATCCTCGCCGAGGCCTCCCACAGCTTCGTCATCGCCACCTCATCATTCTTCATTCTATCGTTGCCACTTCTCATTTTATTGCCACCTCTGTACTAAATCCCTTTCTCTGTTTAATTTTTTTTTTGAATTTTTTTCAACATGTGGGGGTTTAGGGTTTGTTTAATTGTTTGAAACTTTTTTGAAATTGTCAATCTTTTGAGTTTATATGTCTATTTATCCAATTATTTGTGCAATTATTGTCGACTTTTTTGTTTGGGGGTTTAGGATTTGTTTAATTGTCATATATACATACATACATATATATGTTGCTTGTCTCTTTTACTTAATGAATTGAATAGGATGATGATACATTTGTTATTATTTTTGTTCTGATTGATATATTTTATGTCGTGTTTAAACCTCTTATTGTTTGAGTATTCTTGGAGTATTTAATAGGATGACGATACATTTGTTATTGTTTGTTGGGTGACTGAGGGCTTTTTAACGCTTTAGATCTTCCCTTATTTTTTCAGCGGAATTGATCGAGTGTGAATCTCTTCTTGATTGTTTAACACTATTCAGATTTCCATTCATATATGTTCTTGCTGCAATTACTCTTGTTAAAGTCTCCTTTTTATTATAAATTCCATTAAGTCTGTTTAGTTCAGTTAAGCATATACGGTAAGCTTCTCTAGGTCTATGTAACAAGCATGTATATTATATGTATCCTCTTTTATTATTTCTTCAAATTTTTAATTTTAGTTTCCATCCTATGTCTTTATATTCATATAATAATTGATTACCACAAAAGGAATGAAAAATATTTGTTTTTTTGAAATCAAATTTAGTTGATCGAGTTCTCATTATATTAGGAAAAAGATTATTGAATTTTGGACATCCTAATATTGAGGAGAAGCAATATGATAACATATCTAAGGATCTTGTTCATAATTTTATCATTTGGTTCTGCTCTTGTCTCTAAATAATGTTTTAAATCTATGACCAATCCCATAAAATCTATATACAATAAACTCGAGATTGGGAGACATTGTGCTGTAGTTTCAATTTGATATGGATTTCATGTTTTTGTCTTAAGCCTATAAAATGTATACAAATTACAAATATAACAGCCTTAGTTTTGGGAGTTGTTTAACTGTTTTCTGCACTCTTAAAACTAATAATAGCCTTAGTATCATAAATAGTTTAGTTTAGTTGATTCTTTATGTAATGTAGTAGTATTACTATAGCCTAATCTCTAATACTTATTAGTATTGCTCTTTTGATTTTTGGTTTAATTTTAGTTCAATTTTTGTAATTGAGAGTTTGGTGCATTTCAAATTTGATTTTTCTGCTTTATTTTATTTTATTAGTTTAGAAATTATTAAATTTAAATATTTGAAATTATATATTGAATTTTCAAACAATTTTTTTTAAAAAAATAAAATTTAAGTTTATCGACGGATTTATCGAGGGAAAATTCGACGGTAACAAACTCCAAAAATTTTCTAATTAAAACTTTATATCTGGCGCTAAATCCGCTGGTAATTAGCGACAAATGAAAAAATCCACCGGTAAATAGTTATCGGCACGGTTTATACCGTATGATTTATTCTGCTGCTAAATCCGATGATAGACAGATTATCGACAAAATTTTTTTGGTAAATTCAACGATATCCAGCGACTTTCTTGTATTGATCTGCCCGACTTTATTCGGCGGCAACAACTCACGGAATAGATCCTCAAATTAACCACTCCCACGTTGGCTTCTCGTCAAGAATGAATTGTTCGAAGTCAATGAGGTCCTCACTAACGGCCTCTCCATCAACAAATAACCTCAACTGATACGCCATATCCCGCAGCGTGATAGTGTATTCTCCAAACAACATATGGAAGGTGTGCATCTCAGGATGTCACGTCTCAACAAATGCGCTCACCATAGGTTTATCCAGTCAAAATCAATGGTTATTCAGCCTAGCCAAGCGATAAAAATCAGCGGATCCAACTAAGATATAATTCAATCTTCTAACACTATAAATACACCTAGCTGCATCAAATGAAAAAATAAATAAATACGTACTAGTCATATTTTAAAAGATAAAAAACTAACACATAAATTATTTATAAAATGTCCTAATCAAATTTTTAATATACAATTGCTTACAGAAAATAATTTATCTAATCTTTCACTACCGTCAAAACTTGCACAAATGTAAGGTGATAAAAAAGATAAAAGATTAACATATAACATTTATACAAATGTTTCAATCAGATTTGAATAATACAAATGCTTAAAGAGAATAATCTATCTAATCTTTCACTGCAGCGAAAAATTACACTAATGAAATGTGATAAAAAAAAATGTAAAAGACTAACATATAATAAACTATCGCCAATCTTTTGCTCCAATGACAAGTCTTATATTTAAAAAAGCAACTAACCTCTTTATTGATATTTTCAACAACGTGAGCAATGTTATTTATTTGGTACAAAAAATTTTTTTATGACTCCACCAAAGTATGGTGCTCGCGTGATTCTCTCTCAAAATCTATAAACTACAAATCTCTCAACTCATTCGAATGAAAAATCCGTCACTGACGATCACAATTTTATAACATTATAAAGCGTAAATTGAGACCGTCAGTAGCAATTTACGTTGCTGATTTCTTCATAATTCATGGCTATAAATAGCGGATTATGCATGTCTTTTGCTACTTGTAAGCTGTAGCTGACAATGGTAATTTCAATGGACTTATTATAATTTGCGATAGGGTGCCGCAATTTAGAGTTTATGGTACAGTAGTTTACATGAAAATGTGTAAAACCCTGTAGGGTGTCGCAGTTTACATAAATTAGGGTTAGGATCGAAATGTAAGTTCTTTTAGAATGTTATAATTGTGTAAATTTATTCTCAAATTATTTTAGTGTGTGTTTTGTCCAATAGTAAATATTAAAACTAATTCGATAATAATAAAAATTGAATTTCTTTTAATAAAATTAACATAATATTAATTAAGGTTGATTTTGTTGACAAACTCTATTAACTGTTAATATTGTTATCATATTATTCTTTTGATTTTGTTGAACAAGTTCAATATTTTATTATTAATGAATTAGTTTTAGTTTTTATACTCAATTTTATTAGCACTTAAATATTTCGTAATAGCAAAGAATTATTTATTGAAAAATTTATTTTCTCATAATACCATGTAAATATGTTATATGTAAAAATAAATAATAAATCTTAAACAACTCAAATAACAACTATACTGAATTGAGTTGGTTTAGAATTGTTTATGTAGTATTATTGATGTAACAATTAGGAGTGCACGCCAGACAGTTTAAATAGGAATATATTACACAATAACAATAATTTATTCGAAATATAATATTTGAATTAAAAATTCAGATAAATTTATTCGAAATAGGACAATTTTATTAAAAGATATCTTATTCAAATATTCTCATTTTGGCATAGCATTGGAAAATTTTACGCATACTTATTCCAAAAGAAAAATCACATAAAAAGAAAAATGTAAAAAACATTTTGATTGTAATAAAAAAATGTAAGTGGAAGAAATTGTTCTTATAAACATAATCTTAAATTAATATAATAGATACAATTTTTCCCCTACTAAAGTCATATCATGATTGATAATAAAAAACGAAAAAATAATATCACATAAAAAAAATATTATAAATAAGATAATACGATATAATAAAATTATCAATCAATTTTTTTTATAAAAATAGATGTCAAATTTAAATTTTTAATATTTGTCAAAATTTTGAAAACTTTTACTGAAAATGATGATATTAATATCTGTTTTTAAGTGTGCATTTAGTTGATGGATGTGTCTATCTAAAACATAGATACGGTAATATACGTTCACTGTTTAGTTAGTGAGACATAAAATTTTAAAAGATATAGAAAGACACAAAAATACACAAAGACACAAAATTTGTATATGACACTGAAGGGTAAAACACAAATATTGAGACATAAACACAATATTTTTAATATTTATTTTCCAATTATACTCCCACTTATCTTCTCCTTCCTCCCTCTCCTTTCCTCTCTTCCACTCCCAAAACATAGAGACCTCTCATCTTCTCTTCTTGCCACAAAGGCCATCGTCGCCTTTCTTCCTGTCATGTCACTAGTCTACTGCCACCTCTCCTCCTCCTTTCCTTCCCTCAAATCACTGATGCCTATTCTCTCTTGCTTTCGTCTACTTTTCTATTTGCAGATTCGTATTTTTCTGCCTTTCTTTTCTGTCACCATTTTTCTTCATTTATGCTTATTTTTTTTATAATTTAATTTTTTATTTGTTTGAATTTTGGTTAAATTTTGTTAACATAATTTTGTATTGATTTTGTTGGATTGAATTTTTTAATGATATTTGTTAGATTAAGTTTGTTATTTAGTTTTAGATTGTTAATGGTAATTTGTTGATGGTGGTAGTTTAGTTGAGATAGTAAATGTGTAATGGTGGCATTGGTAGTACTGTAGTAGTTTACAATAAGGATAATATTAAAATTTTAACAAGACTGAGATTTGTGTGTTTTGTCTTGTATTCAAATACCAAATAAGTTAAAAAAAGAGTATTTATCCATTTTGGTCTCCAAAGAATTTCAGACGAGACACTTTAGTTCCCAACTAAAATTAATTACTCGATTGGTTCCTAACAGTTAACTCCGTCAGTTAGGTCCTTTACTCCGTCAATTCTAACGGAGGATAAAATGGTCCCTAACAACTCTAACGGGGGATAAAATGGTCCCTGACCCCTTTGATCAGAAACGACACTGTTCTTCCCTAATTTTCATCATATCTCGCATAACCCTAACAATCTAACACTACAACTTCAAACTACACAATGCACACTCTACGATTTCAATGTTCACAAGAAGAAAAACCCTTAACTTGTTCTCAACCAACTCATACTCAAGAAACTAATGACTATGTCTCTCAAGTACTTGTCGTCTTCGATGAATCTCATGAATCTAGACAGCAAGTCCGATTTGTTAAGATCTGTCGTCTTCATCATCACAATCTCCCTCCTCCTCCGCCCTATCATCTCCATGGCCACATTGTCCATCCCTCCGATCGCTTCCTTCAGCTTCTTCTTTGAACCAATGTTCAGTAATCACTTCAGTTTTCATATGAGCGGTGACGTCGACATTGCTTGCTGTATTGATAGTTTGGATGTAAGGTCAAAGTTTTCTGCCAGCTTGAACTCCGAGAGAGAAGGAATGAAGCACTCAGGGTCCATTCCAAATGAGAATTTGCATGTGATGTCGAAGGAGAATCTTCTCATGATGCTCTAATGTCCAACAATCTATATTGTTTGCCAGAGAGTGGAGAAATGTGTGTCCTTGGAGTAGTTGTGGAACTTGTTATTAAGGATGTGGTGGACGTTGTCGGGGTTGGAGGTGGATACTTCTGGTGGGTGAAGTGCGGAGAAGGTGGATGTACTAGTTATAGAAATTTGGGAATTATGTGGTCCATGATATGTTGAGGTAGATGCAACACGCGTGACAGTTACACCATGACTTGATTTTGGAGTTGAAGAGGAGGATGGAGAATACGAAAAAGAAGACTGTGAAGGTAAAGAAGGAGAGTATGAATATCAGAGATAATCAAGATATGATGGAAATTGGGGGAGAACGACATCGTTTTCGAACAGAAGGAAGAGAGACCATTTTGTCATCCGTTAGAGTTGTCAGGGACTATTTTGTTCGATGGAAATTGGGGGAGAACAACATCGTTTCTGAACAGAGGGAATAGAGACCATTTTGTCCTCTGTTAGAGTTGTCAGGGACCATTTTATCCCCTGTTAGAATTGACGTAACAAAGGACCTAAGTGACTGACAGAATTAATTGTTAGGGACTAATCAAATAATTAATTTTAGTTGAGGATTAAAATGTCTGGTTCGAAATTATTTGAAGAACAAAATGGATAAATACTTTTAAAAAAAGTTATGTTTTGTTGTGTTTATATTTTTAGTGTTTGTCTTTATATGGTTTAATTATTCTATTGGTCTCTATAGTTTCATAAAATTTTCAATTAGGTCCGTATACTTTTTTTCTTTTTAATTGAGTCTCTACACAAAATTTTTTTTTTTCAATTAAGTCCTTTTTAGTAGTAATTGACTTAATTTTATAGGGATCCAACTAAAAAAAAAAAAAGAATTGGTATAGAGACCTAAATAAAAGAAAAAAAAGTGTAGGGACCCAATTAAAAAAAATTTGGTGTAAAGACTCAATTAAAAGAAAAAAAAAAGTATAAAAATCTAATTAAAAATTTTGCGAAACTATAAGGACCAACAGAATAATTAAACCTCTTTATATTTATGTTTTAAAGTATACACAAAACAAACACGTATTTGTTAATTAAATTTTTATTTTTATTTTTACAAATTTATATTAGCACGATTCTTTTAAAACATTAACTACTAGTCTACTATGTATATTTAGAGCACTGATTAATTAAACCAATATGAAAAGTAAATAGCCAGGCGAGTTTAACGTGCTGAGACAACAAATGTGTGTGTCACATTTATGGCACAGGACTTGCGTGCGAGTTATTGTTTGTGGCCACTATTAAGCACGAGTATCGTGAACTTGGTATACAATAATATTATTATAATACTTTCCTTTCGTTTGTATAATTAAATCGGTGACAGATAAGTAATTTGTGTTTTTTAAAAAATGAAATCTGGTGTTTTGTGTTGAGCAGAATATAGCAATAGTCCAATAGGTGGGAAGAGAGGCAAACAAAAACAAGGAAAAAAGCATATGATAATTGTTGCCGACTAAACTCTAATAAGTATAATAACACAAAATAACTATAGTTAAAGTCTGAACTCTAGTTTGACCCAACCATGGTTTAGGCATTTGCAGTTAGAAGTTAGGGAGCGTAACGCGTAGGGTTCATTCCTTTCTCTTTCTCTTCCTCTTCCCATTCACATTCCTTCTTTCTTCAATCTTCAATTCTCTCACACTGACCCTTCCTTTCACTCTGCTAAGAAGGAAGAAAAGCCTTTCTTTCTTCTTCGTTCTCATTCGCACAAAACACAGACTCAATATTCGTGTTGGTTTCCTTGCACTTTCTCTTTTACTCTGAAATGTCCATGTCCATATCCGTGTTCCCATGTCACCCGGTAACCCTCTCTTGTGTTCCCCTTCCACCAGCTTCTTCTTAGATTTACCTCTTTCCTTATAATTTGGGCAGAGCTGAAACTGCTCCGAGATCTGAGAGCTGAAAACCGTATTCATGAGATGGAAGCAGAAAGAAAACCGGATTTATCTGATTGGGTGGGTGTGTAGAGGCCGGGGCTGGATCCAGGGATTTTGAGGATTAATATTAGATTTCGTTTTTAGGGATTTACAATTTTATTATTATTTTTGAAGAACAAGTGTTGTGTTGGGAGCGAAGAACATGGAGGTGGGGATGGGGCGCGTGGTGTGGGACGACGACGATAAAGCCACGGTAGCGGCGGTTTTGGGAGCACGCGCTTTGGATTTCTTGGTGACAAACGCGGTATCCAATGAGAACCTGTTAGTGGCAGTTGGGAGCGACGAGACTCTCCAGAACAAGCTTTCCGATCTGGTGGACCGTCCCAACCTCTCGAATTTCAGTTGGAACTACGCCATTTTCTGGCAGTTATCTCAGTCCAAATCCGGCGACTGGGTTCTCGGATGGGGCGACGGTTCCTGCAGGGAGCCCAACGATGCCGAAGAAGGCGGCGGAGGTGGTGTTAGGGGAGGGATTCTGAGTCTCCGAATCGACGACGAGATGCAGCAGAGGATGAGGAAGAGGGTCTTGCAGAAGCTACACACTACGTTCGGTGGCTCCGACGAGGACAATTACGCTTTTGGCCTCGACCGCGTGACGGACACGGAGATGTTCTTTCTTGCTTCCATGTACTTCTCGTTTCCCCGCGGCCACGGTGGCCCAGGTAAGTGCTTTGCGTCCGGGAAGCACCTGTGGCTCTCGGACGCCATGAAATCCAACTCTGAATACTGCGTGCGCTCTTTCTTGGCTAAAAACGCTGGCTTTCAGACTATTATTTTGGTTCCTACCGATTTGGGAGTGTTGGAGTTGGGTTCAGTGAGGACTCTGCCGGAGAATTTTGAGCTCTTGCAGGCCATCAAATCGGTGTTTTCGTCTCAGGCTACAACCACCTACCCCATGGCTAATAGTAAGCCTCTTATGCCATTGACGGTGATGAGTGAAAAGAGGGATGAGAATAATAGTGCTCTTTTTCCTGGTTTGGTAATCGGGGACCATACTCACCAGAACAATAACAAGGTTGTTGAGGGAGTGCCAAAGGTTTTTGGAAGCGCTGTGAATTCTGGTAGGTCCCATTTCAGGGAGAAGCTTGCTGTTAGGAAGATGGAGGAGAGGCCTTGGGTACCCCACCACCAACCCAATGGGAATAATAATGCCAATGCCAATGCCATTAACTTCCCCAATGGTCCTCCTCGCAATGGTCTTCATCACGGGTCTGCTTGGGTTGGTGGAGCAGCAGCAGTAGGAGGAGGGAATAATAATAATAGTAACTGTAATAATCATACTCAAGGTGGTGTGAGGCAGGCTGCTGCTGGTGGCGCTGCTGAGATTTTCGCTCCTAGGTCGTCAGCGAGCAATGTGTCTGCCGAGTTGGCCAATGGTGGTGTGAGGCCGCAGGATTTTAGGATTAGCAGCTATCAACCCCAAAGGCAGGTGCAAATGCAGATTGATTTCTCCGGAGCCACTTCCAGACCTTCTGTGAGGCCTGTGGTTGCTGAGTCGGAGCTTTCTGATGTTGAGGCCTCGTGCAAGGAGGAGCAGCCAAGCATGGCTGACGAAAGAAGGCCCAGGAAGCGGGGAAGGAAGCCTGCTAATGGTAGGGAGGAACCCCTCAATCACGTGGAAGCTGAGAGGCAGAGGCGCGAGAAGCTCAACCAGAGGTTCTATGCGCTGCGGTCTGTGGTGCCCAATATATCCAAGATGGACAAGGCGTCATTGCTTGGTGATGCCATTGCCTACATCAATGAGCTCCAAGCAAAGCTCAAGATGATGGAATCTGAGAGGGAGAGACATGGAGGAAGCACATCTTTTAGGGAGCCGGAGGCAATGCAAAGAGCGTCAGAAAATCACCATGGTGGTGGAAATGCTGATGTGGATATTGAAGCAGCACAGGATGAGGTGATTGTTAGGGTGAGTTGCCCTCTTGATTCTCATCCGGTTTCAAGAGTGATCCAAACATTCAAAGAGGCACAAATCAATGTTATTGATTCAAAACTCGCAGCTGCAAATGACACCATATTTCACACCTTTGTAATTAAGTCCCAACAAGGATGTGAACAGCTCACAAAGGACATGTTGATTGCAGCACTCTCCCCAGAATCCAATTCTTTACAGCAATTGTCATCTGTTGGTGGGTAGCGCAAAGGATCAAGAGAGTTGCAATTAACATAGTTTATAGGCAATGATTCATAGTCTAAAGAGCTTCCTCAGAAATTTTGTTATACTGTTGGGGGATCTAAAAAGAGAAGCATTTGGAACTAGGGTAGTAGAATAATAGTTCCTATTAACTGTGTAGGACAACCTATTTATTAATGTTTGTTTATAGTATACACAGTTTATCATAAGTATTATTCCTGCAATTGTCAAATTGTTTTTGGTTTTTGGTTGTCTAGTTTAATGATCATAGGGTTTATTTTTTCTGTCTTCTTTTTTCTTATATCCCATATGCCTTCTCAAATCTCAAGTTCGTATTCTTTCTTTCTTGTATTCTATCAATTTCTGTGCATAAGAGGAAAGTAGTGATTAGTTATGTTTTTGTCACCTATAGAGAGAATCCTGTCTATAAAAATTTTTATATTGTAATTAAAAGTTGTAGCATTATTATTATATTATTACCTTGGTTTTCATGTTTAGGCCTTATGAAACATTGCAGTATATATAGTCTTGCTCTTTAATTTTGTTGGACCTGGATGCTCCATACTATGATTTGTTACGTTTATATACATTTTTGCCTTGGATATGGTATTCTCATTTAATAACTATGATTATCCAACCAACAAAGAAGCTAAAATGTTTTTTATTTCCTTGTGGACATGTATAATTCTTGTAAATAATGCTGTCAGCCACTCTTCATACTCATTTCAATAGTTCTTTATGGTTAAAAGGGAATAGCTTCATCTCATGTTGCCTTCATTTTATCCCCCTAAAAAAACCCACAACTTATCCATAGTTTTTCTACTTGCTTGTAAAAGGAATGAAAAAAGGAAAAAGAAAATGACGGGTGTTGCATTTTGTTTCGCTAGTCTAGAAGTCAAAATATGGCAACACTCTTCTGCACAGAACATCCTTGTTTTTTTCGCATCAACTAAATAGAGGAGCCGAAAAAGGATTTTTATACTGTAGTACTAGTACCGCTATTAACATTTTTACCTTATGTTTACTATATATATTGGGAACAATCTTGGGAACAATAGGAGATCATATCATCCATGCACATTACACAAACTCAGAAATCGTTTTTGAGCATAGACATTAAAATTATATAATGTTGGATATTAGAGGGTGTTCAAGAACCTCGGTCCAAACCCAAAACAAGTTAGTCAAATTCAAATTTGTCATTTTTATCTTGTGTAACTTTTGAGTCAGATTTGAATCATATTTCAATAGACTTGGTCCATTTCAAAGTGAAATTTTACAACTAATATACTTTACAATGAAATTAACAGTGAA
>NC_029790.2:18334282-18354658 GCF_000816755.2 Arachis ipaensis | reverse complement strand
AGTTAATTCGATTTAACATAATGTAAGAATTAGATTCGAATTTTTAAAATAAATTTAATAAAATATTAAAATCTGGTCTAAATCTAATCAAACTCGATCTCTCGGATACACCCTCTTGAATAGAGTTTGAATTCAAAGAAATTAAACGCAAAAATATACAAACTGAAATGGCAACAAAAAATGTTTGAGTGGTCCTGCAGCATACGCGTCATATTCCATTCCATTTTGAATTTTTGATTGTGAATTGTGTAAAACGTAAAACGTAAAACGTTCACGTGCCGAGGTCCTTTCAACTAATGACCTCCTGCAATGACAACAATCATGTGGTGCATGTGTTTCCTTTTAAAAGTGATTGAAGCTTGGACTTTGCAAAAAGAATATGAAACAATGTTGGGAATGAAAGGCGTGACAAGAAAACCCATGTAGTCGTTAATGGGAGGCAGGGAGCAGGTAACAATAATTTTTTACACGAGATTAATACTGAACCCTCTTTCATTTTACAATTTACAATATCCTTTCTTTTTTCTCCAGGAAAAGAAAAATACTTTTGTTTTAAGTGATTACTTAGTGCATGAACCATCAATGTAAAATACATATTCATTAAATCCGCATTGACATTCTTGGTGGTTATTACATGCATGAATCTGCTTTGCTCCATTGTAATTAAGTGGCGTCTATGAGTAATAATGAGTTGGATGTTCAATTCACTAGGTGTACAGATGGTTATCCTAATGTTAAGGTTTAGGAGGTAATTTGAGGGTGGAGTATTTTTTTACTTTATTGGGTCAATTCTAAAATTCATTGTTCACATTATTTACAAAAGTCATTGTCTACCTAACAAAACCGAATTAAAAATAAACAATAGAGTGAAGTTATTTTGTGCACTTTGTCCGTCAAATCCGTGGTAAAATTGTAAACTTTATATGGAACAAATAAAAAAAATTTAAATGCTATTTAAATCATAAAACTCTTCCACATAGTAAATTAATCTTTTAGATTGATGATAGGCTCTTGCGTGAACTTAAACATGTAACCTATTATTGGTAAAAAAATAAGGCATTTTGACTGTTAATGATTTCGGCTACAAAAACAATAGTTTTGACTACAATAAGCAAAAATGGACAAGTTAAAGTTGAAGAAAGATGGTACAAAGAACGTCAAAGTCCACAGGTAGCTAGTGCCTTTCTTTGAGCATCAAAGTTTGTTGCTCGACCTTCAAATTAAGTGGAGAACATGGATGCGAGATTTGAGAAACAAGTTGAAAAAAACGTGGGACGTGAATACTAAGGAAAACGTGGATGTCAAAACTTAGGGGTTAAGATTTTTTCTGGTCAAGGCAAGGTCATAATTGAGAAAAAGAAAGAAGTAAGATAGTGGACAACATGCTCCATGACAAGGCCATCGCCATGACCTATAAATAGTAGAAATTCAAAAGAATTTTGAGACTTCTTCAAAAATACTAGATCATCATAGATAAGCCTCTGCCAAAATTTTCAGTCCCAGCGACGCAACGGCAGACGATGGAGCATAAGTGTATGTGAGTATTGGAAGTCCACTTTTATTTTATTTTTTTTCCATTTCTTTTCATTTATTTGCTTTATACATTTTATCTTTTACTTCTGTTCTTCAAACATGTTGCTTTTTGTCAATTGTAATTTTAAAGCTTCATCCGTTTATTTGCAATTCTTTAACATTTGTCACAATTCGAGCATGTCATATATTTCGACACGAACGCTAGATAATTTCTGGGTCGAGCCCACTCTTTTCTAGAGGAGTCATATCTGCTTCCTGATACTTGAAATTTTGATACAAGCTTGATTCGACACGCTATTGAGGTTACCAAAAATTAAGTGAAACAAATTGGCGCGCCCAGTAGAATACTGGGTTAAATAACGTGTCAAAATTTGTATGCAATTACACAGTAGCAAGTTAATAATGACCGATAAAGCCTCTACTTTGACAGATACATCGAATAATGATGCTGGTGAAAATACAAGAGGCTCAGAGGCAGAAACTGGCCCATCAAGTCGATTGACGCACCTTGTTATCATAGAGGGAGTTCCTTCAACTGTACCCAGTATGTAGCCTCCATACGGATTGCCTCCAAATGAACCAACATGGGATATATAGGAGGTACAACCACGACAAGGAACAACCCCTTGTATAATCCTACACCAAGAAATCCAACAAACCATCCCTCACACGAGGGTATACAGATCAGACTTCCAATTCAAAATCACCCAAAACCACATTGAAATCGTAAGACATTCCAACCATATTCACACCGAAAAATGGCTCAACGAAATTGGCTTCAGCATTAAAAAGATCAGAATCAACCTTCATCTCCTTTTTCCCTTCATCAAACTTCAAATGCCCTTCCATAATAGCCTCCTGTATAAGGTCCCTGAAACGAACACAGTTATTAGTTGAATGACTAGTTGCTTGGTGAAACTTACAATAAGGTTTTCCTTTCAAATCTTTCACCGAAAGTAAAGTTCTGTCCTCAAGCAAAATTAACTGTTTATCTTTAAGCAACACATAAAAAATCTGATCAAATTTTGAAATGTCAAAACTGTATCTTTTTCCACTTTTCAGTTTTGAATCATTCGACTTTTCATTACCAGGGAGTTTTTTAAGCAAAGAACAAACATAAGGAGGACCCTTCTTAAGTTCGGCCAAATCAATCTCTGCTTCTAAATCGGATTCCTCTTCGGAGGATTCCATGGCTACATAAGTAACTTTTTCTTTTTTTAGTAAAGGCTCTACTCTTTAACCTTTTTTCATTCTCATATTTCTCTTTTTCCTTCTTCAAGAGTTCAACCTGACGAACCCTTTCAGCCAAATGGGCTAAATCAAGAATATGCACATTAAGCAGTTTTCGACGCATATAAAATCCTAACCCCATAATTGCTATTTTCACCACTTCACTCTCAGGCAATGACATATAACATATACTTCTAGCATTTTTGAAATGTATCATATAGTTATCAATTGTTTCACCATCTTCTCGTTTCAAAGCTACTAGATCAGTAACTGCTACGTTCAATTTTTCTCGATAAAATTGGGCATGAAAAGCAGTTTTCAACTGAGTCCAAGTTGTTATCGAATTTGGTCTAAGATTCGAAAACCAAGTAAATACATTCTTCGTTAATGAGGAAGGAAAAAATTTCATTTTCAAATTCTTATTATTGGCTAGATTTCCAATCTCGACCAAATATCGAGCAACATGTTCAGTGGTCGATTCTCCAACTTCCTCCGTAAATTTTGTAATTATTTTTGGATTTTCTACACCTCTTGGCGCTTCAGCCATTTGAACAACTTGAGGGAAAACAGATATAAAATGGGGTCTATTCATGAACCCAACATTCAAACCGACTCTATTTAGCACATCTTCCAAAATTCTCGTAACTTGATAACGTTCACCCCCTGATTAGCGTGTAATCGGGCCAGGACATCATCCGAATTTTAGCCTCGGAGAATTAACTGAGGATTATCTCTGTTTCTTAAAACATTATTTTCATTTGGAAATATATTTTCGAAACCTTCGTTATTCCCTCTAGCATCATGCCTTTTTCCTTCATCATAATCAACGATTCGAGCAATTCGTTCGATTTGCTTTGCAAGACGTTCGAATTTTGATTCGTGATCAGCCATCATAGGATTCAAAATTGTGGTCATTTGCTGAGTCTATAAGTTGACCAAATCATGATGACTTTCCTCTAACTATTGTCAAAATACTGCCACCGAATTAGAAGTATTCGACGTAGAACCCACATTATAATCACGAGAGTACTCGGAGTCTTGTTGTGAATTTTGAGAATTATTTACTCCAATCATACTTCCAACATGAATAGGAGGAACAAAACCACCCATTGGTGGAGTATAACCAAGAGGAATGCCATAAAGAGGCCAACTAATAGTTACTGGAGGCTATATTGGTGGTAAATTACCACGTGGACGAATATTGCGTCCATTATTTCGAGTCTGAACACTAGTAATTACTATGTTTTCACTTATAATCATGCCTTTTAAACGCGAAGTAACGTCCAAAGGATGTACAGTTCCTGGTATACTGTTATTGGTGGACGAACCACCATTCACATTCGACATTTCATCTGCCATGTGAATAATTCTTCCACTTCTTAATCGCATCACCAAATGACACCAAAATCATTTGACACACTTCAGTTTCAAATTGTCCCACTGAGCGTGCCAATTTGTTTTGTCGATTGATGGTGGTTCGATTCTAATGATCTGAGAGCGAAACCTACTCCTCTTTTGCAGGTACCAATTTTTCTATAAGTGCATCAAAGGTCCTTGAATTAGACGAGCATTTAGAAAAGTAAAAGGTTCAAAAGGTGTAAAATAAGATTTTTGAAAGATAAACTGACTGAAATAAAAAATAAAAAAGTTTGTAATAAATTTAAATAAAGCGATAAAAATGCCTCCGATTGAATCAAAGGACTTTTGAAATGAAGATTAAACTGGAACATAAATTGAGCAAAGAAATTAACTATTACTTGAAAAGTAAATTCAACAAGAAAAGTAAAGTTTGCTGAAATTGTAAATTGAAAAGATAAAGACATGGAAGGAACCCTACAGAAATCGAACTCGAATGCAGACTCAAAAATTCTCTGGGATATGACTGTGCTTGAGTGTATTTCTAAAGAAAAGTTTCAACCCCGATTTTCCAAGACTTTCTAATATTTATAACCCATTTCTATAACCGCTCATTAATGACATGATGCCCCTTTATGTGCGAAATTTTGGGTAACTGTTCTCGCTCTTTTCTCCGAAAGCGTTGCTAACAAATCCTTAATTCAAAGAAGGTCTTCGATCTTCTTCATTCGAATAACTGTTTGATTTATCGTTTTCATTGAATCCGTGCCAAACAATTTTCACTTAATACTTGCACGTGTATCTCTTTTAGTCTCTACTTCTATTTTAAACTTTACCATTTTGAATTGGCTTAACTTTCAAAAGTAATTATTTTGACTAACAACATGTTTTAGTATTTTATCGACTGTTTTATTATATTTAATTCAATTTTTCGTATGTTCGGCATAGTAAAACAATTAAAACTTCTTATACTAGTGTTTGGCGTTAAATTAAAATTTTAGGAACGAATCGTAACAACTAGCTAATTACGTTGAACAAGGTCACTTTTATGGGGGTCCTTTATTCCACTTTGGATTGGGTGGGAGAAAATCCGAATTTCAGATGTTACAAAAGGATCCTCCGTATTTGGCCTTTGGAGGTAGTGAAGGGATCCATTCCAATTACTAACAATGGTAATGTGGGGTTCCTTTGTCTTATAAACACACAATTTCCAAACATATCATGTGTTATGTGGGGGGTCACTGGTCATTGTTGAATAATGTACTTTTTTTTTGGTTGTGCACTAATGGGTGCATGCATATATCCACGTCGATATTAAGGCCGAAAAGTAAGTTGTGGGATCCATTAGAGAAAAATATCAAATAAGAACAATTCAATTCCACATATAAGGCAGGATTGACATGGTTGACTGGATAAGGTACCAAGAAAGAAAGCCAATAATAGGAGAATTACATTTATAATTGGCATGGTGAAGTGAATGCATGGGCATGGAATGGCATGCGCACCACTCCCATTGGTTTAGATACTAGAGACCACTCCAGACAATAAGATTAGATTAGAGACCTCAAATGGGCCACACATACATAACTTAACATATTATCATGGGTTAAATAAGGAATAAACTCGCATGTGTTTCTCGTTTTTAAGTCAGATGTGTAATAAGACAATCATCATTTCCTGCTTCTAGTAATTACCAACAGTTCTAATCATGAACTTTATTATGTACTAAGAAATGAAATGAAATGAAATACGTTAAATTTTATGATTATTTTATTTCTTTCCATTGGTTGATTTTCTTAATACAGTGGGTGAATTGCATTAGAATGGTGCAATTTGGAGAACTACATATTTATGATGATCTGGGGAAATTATTTCTTGTTCTGACGTGTGGCTATAGCCTGCACAACAAAATTGATGGGACAAATTTTTTTGGATATGTCGTGTGGCATGGTTGCTTTTTAAAGTCGAATGGAGAAATTTTTAACTTGTCCCTTTTCAATAGACAACAGTGCTATCATCGGCTCGAATATGTGGATCTGTTCACACAGTTCAGTGACTATTTATTAAAAAAAAATTAGAGGTACACACACTAGTGGCTAATGCGGAGGATCCTTTAAAGGGCTTTAGCTATGTGGGGATAATAATAATAATGATATTAAACGTTTGAAATTGAATGTGTCACTCCATCCATGAGTTTTTCGGATTCCTCCACATGTCATTAAAAACCCTTTCAGATATTTGTTAAAGAGAAGCAGAGACTTAAGTGGTCGAGCTTTTCACAACACTGCTCAATAAAAGAAACAAATTTAGAATATAATTTTGTGATATATAATTCTTTCTTTGCCATAAATAATTTATTTTGGAATTCAGTTTACACTCCTTTTTTTTTTTTGTCTGAGATCAGTGCTACCAATTTTGGCAAAAGATTAATGGGTTTAGTTTTGGTAATCAGTCCAATTATATTCTGGGCTATTTTAAAACTCATATGTCCGATTTCTAGTTTTTGACTAAAGGCCCAGAATAGATTGTTTTTATTGGAAATATCGAAAGAGCATGACGGTGGGTTTCAAACTTTGTAATCATCCCCGATTAAAAGAAACCTTATTACCAACACCAACGCAAGTTGACACTTGATATAGATGAGTCTCTTAACCATCTCCTTTGAGTTCAATACTCACTAAAAAATGAAAATAAAGCTTTCTTATTTGAGAGAATTGTTCATTTTATATCTCTACAATATTCATTAGAGATTTCTATTTTTTTTTTCATTCTTTATCTTTTCCTTTTTTTTGTCCATTTCATTTTTTTATTTTATATTATCAAATAAAAAGATCAATTTTTCATTTATATACCTATTATATATAAAAAGTTCTATGGTGTGGATACCATTAAACATCCACACTCGTAAATATTATGTGGACACCCTAATTGATAAACACGTTTGAAATTGCCTATATTTACAGGTTCAGTTGAGATTGAACTGTTGGAATAAATTTTATTAACCCAGATTATCCACATTGAATCATCAAAAATATATCATATCATGATGCGGAAGCGTACCTGAATTCATAAACATGAATCATACGATCAGAAGAGTTTGGATCTTGTGGTTCTTTCGATCTTCCTCAACCAAAGCCTTCTGTATTCCTAGGAGGCTGAACTGCAACTCTTTTGATGGGGAAAAAGCAACAAAGGCGGCTTTGGCATATTGGGGACCGAAACCCTGAAGGTCTATTTATATTTGAGCATGGCACCCATTAAACCCTTAATCCCAAATAAAATAGTATCTAAAGCCCAAAAGATAATATATCTAAAATCCAAAAAGATAATTATCTAAGGAACAAAAGATAATATCCGGTTTTATTCTCATTTAATTCCATAAATATTGACACCCATCCGAGCAGTGTGCTCATGAAAAACTTTAGGGGGTCAATCCCTTGGTAATGTGTCTGCTAGCATATACTCTGTTCCTATATGTCCTACAGAAATCTGTTTTTCTTAAACTTTCTCCTTGACAACTAAGAACTTAATGTTTGTATGCTTCGATTTTGTCAAGCTCTTATTGTTATTGGAGTATAGTACTGCTGACTTATTGTCACAGAATATCTTTAATGGCCTTTCAATGTCATCTACTATATGAAGCTTAGTGACAAAGTTTCGCAACCATATGCCATGAAATCGGAATCAGAGTTCCTAATGATCTCCAAAATTTTCTGATCTCCGATAAATAAGCATGTAATCCTTTGTTCTCTTTAAATAACGCATTACGCGTTAAACAGCTATCCAATGATCTATGTCCGGATTGCTCAAGTATCTACCCAACACTCCCACTATAAATGATATATCGAGATGTGTGCAAACTTGTGCATACATTAAATTCCCTGGTGCTGATGCATAAGGTTTATCATACATTGCTGTCCTCTCAAAATCATTTTTAGGGCATTGCTTGAGACTGAACTTGTCTCCTTTAGCTACGGGTGTGTCCATTGGTCTACAACCTTCTATGACATATCTACTTAAAATCTTTTCGATATAGTTCTTTTGTGATAATCCAAGAATACCTTGAGAACGATCTCTTAGTATCTCGATTCTTAATACAAAAGAGGCATCACCAAGATCTTTCATTTCGAATTTGTCCGATAGAAATTTCTTAGTTTCATGCAACAAGCCTATATCGTTATTGGCAAGTAGAATGTCATCAACATATAAGACCAAAAAGATATTTACTCCCACTGAACTTGCGGTATACACATTTCTCTATAATATTTACCTCAAAACCATGAGGTAATGACTCAATTTAAACTTGTGATACCATTAACGGGAAGCTTGTTTGAGACCATAGATGGATTTTCTCCTTTTTCTATTGGATCTCCTTAATGACACTTCTTGAGGTTGTTGAGCTTGCTGTATGGGTTGGGGTTGAGGAGGATTCTCATTGTACTCTTGTACTATAACTGTATCTTGAACAATAATAGGCACAAGGTCCTGATCATTGTCAGTTATAGAATCCTCATCAAAAGCAACATTCCTAATATTTCCTTCCCCCCCAAACTCAACATCCTCAAGAAATCTCGCATTTCCCGTTCCAAAATGGACCTTAATGTAGGATTGTAAAACTTGTACCCCCGTGAACGCTCAGCGTAACCAACAAAGTATCAACTAATTGTCCTTGAGTCCAATTTTCTTTCATGCGGCCTATAAGGTCGCGCCTCAGCTGGACATCCCCAAATATGCAAATGCTTTATACTAGGCCTTTTCCCAGTCTGAATTTCATATGGGGTTTTGTTAACTACTTTGCTTGGCACCCTATTAAGGATGTACACTGCGGTCTTTAAGGCTTCTTCCCAGAGTGATTCAGGCAAGGAAGAATGACTAATCATACTTCTCACCATGTCTTTAAGAGTTCGGTTCCTTCGCTCTGCAACACCATTCATGCTAGGTTTGCCTGGCATGGTGTATTGCGGAACAATACCACACTCCTCTAGGAAAAGAGCAAAAGGCCCGGGACATTGCTCACCTAAACCATCATATCTTCCGTAGTATTCACCACCACGATTAGATTTGACAGCTTTAATTTTCTTTCCAAGTTGAAGTTCAACTTCAGCTTTGAAAGACTTGAAAACATCCAAGGCTTGGGACTTTTCATGAATTAAATATAGATACCCGTAACGAGAGTAATCATCTATGAACGTAATAAAGTACCGTTGTCCATTCCAAGAGACAGTAGGGAATGGGCCACATATATCGGTATGTATCAGTTCTAAGACATCTTTAGCTCTCTCGGCACCTAATTTCCTTTCGTTTGTCCTTTTCCCCTTTATGCACTCAATGCAGACTTCAAAGTCCGCCAAATTTAGGGATCCGAGAATTCCATCCGACACGAGCCTCTGAATTCTCTGTTTAGAGATGTGACCTAGGCGCTTGTGTCATGATGATGCTGAATTCTCATTTAGTTTTTTGTTTTGTCCCTGTTTGCAGTATTTCATTATTATAGGACTTTAATTCAAGCATATATAGATTATCCACCAAATGACCAGAGCAAATATTATTCGAATTATAGAAGAGACTGAATTTATTTGTCTCCGAGCGAACAAAAATAACCTGATTTGTCCAAACGAGAAACAGAAACCAAATTCCGTCTTAAATGACGGTACATAAAATGTCTCTAATAAATCCAAGTAAAATCTACTCGTGGAACATAATCTAAAGGTTCCTATAGCTTCGACTGCAACTATATTGCCGTCTGCCACATAGATGTATCTTTCAGCATCACTTGGCGGTCGGCTCCACAGGCAACCCTGCATAGTAACACTTACATGAGTAGTAGCAACAGAATCTACCCACCAAGTATCAACAGGTACATAACTTAAACTAGACTCAGAACAAATGAAAGTAAGAATTATACCTTTCCTTACATGCCAATTGGCATATTTGGTACAATCCTTCTTCATGTGTCCCACCTTCTTACAGAAGAAACAAGTTGAAACTTGATCTTGTTTCTTAGCCTTTTTCTGCTGAGAAGGCACATCCGCAGTAGTATCACGCTTTCTTTTATACTGAGAAGATGAAGCCATGTGAGCACTTTCAGTCTTATCTTGCTGCAGCCTCTCTTCTTCTTGCACACAGTGAGATATAAGCTCATTTAAGGACCAAGTGTCCTTCAGAGTGTTATAACTCACTTCGAATTGCCCAAAGTGTGCAAGAAGGGAAATCAAAATGAAATGCACGAGTAAATCTTCAGACAACTCTAACTTTAGTGCTTTCAATTTTGAAGCAAGATGAGACATTTTCATAATGTACTCCCTTATGTTCCCTCTACCTTTATACCTCATGGAGACAAGTTTGCTCAAAAAGCTACTTGCCTCCGCCTTTTCATTCTTAGTAAAGAATTTTTCAACATCTTTCAGGAACTGTTTGGCATCTTTATCCTCAGTAATTGAACCCCGAAGCGCCTTAGGAATTGAGCGTTTCATGATCATAATGCTCATTCGATTGGATCTCTCCCACTTCTCTATTTTAACCTCATTGAGGTTTTTGGGAGTGGAAGTGGGTTTCTCCTCTCAAAGAGCTATATCTAGATCCATACAACCGAGGACAATCTCCACGGTATCCTTCCAAACTTTAAAGTTTGAACCATTCAGCATAGGAATACTACTAATTTGTTAAGTCATTTAATTTGAAATAACATCATTTGTGATTATAATTAATATATGTATTGCCCACAAATAAATTAGGAAATCAAAATAATTTCCTAACATGAACAACATATCAGACAATACCAGTACTTTTGCAGATCTATTGCACAATGTACAAGAAATTAATAAAACTAATGAGATGTTAATTATTTTTAACAAGTTGGGGCTAATAAATAAGTTATATTTTTTTTTTGTCTACGTGACTATGACTGAATTTTGAGCTTGAATCACTATATTTGATGCAGCTGTGCAGAAATAATTTTCTTTGTGGATAAAAACAAGTCAAAGATAATATTGAAAAGAAAATGAGTTGATATGTTTTTTGATTTGTTTAGGGTTATCGAATTTTTTATTTTTCAAAAAATGTGACTATACTTTTCTGATTTTTTTGTTATGGTGTTCTCATAAAATGGAAAGGATTTTATATTATTAAATGGATAAAAAAAAACAAGAAAATGCGGTGCATGGTTTTGATATTTGACCAAAAAAAATAAATCTGTGATGTATGTTAATAATAATGTATAATATATATCTAGTATTGCTACAGTCAAATTAATCATTCATAAAGCTTAATATGTTAATACTTAATACGATGATAATGATTATGTAATATAAAATATTTTAATCTTCTCCTAAAACATTAAGTGTAAAAATTGGATATATTTCGTTGTTAAAATAAACCATAAAATAAATTAAGTTTATTATAATATTTATGAAAGATGTTAAAAATAAATAAATAAAGATATTTAACATTTTTTTTTCATTTATATTTTTATTCATCCGAATAAAGATATTAGTTTGTTTATTATTATTTTTGTTATTGTTCTTATTTTTATTAATATTTTTAATATTTACAAATAAAAAATCCGTTATCCTAAACAAATCCAAAAACACGTCAGTTCATTTTTTTTTTAATGCTACCTTAACTTGTTTTTATCAAAAAAAAAAGTTATTTCTGTCTAACTGCACCAAATATGGGGATCCAAACCCAAAAATAGTCATAACCACATAGACAAACAAAAAAAAACACAACTTGTTCATTAGTTTTAACTTATCAAAAATAATTAGTATTTCATTAGCTTATTAATTTTCGTACATTATGCAGTAGATTCGCAAAAATACCGATATTACTTGATATGCTGTCCCATCAACTGAACCTGTAAATATAGACAATCCCAAACGTATTTATCAATTATAATAATATCCACTAATGTGAATATTTAATATCATCTACAGCTCTTTTTCTTCTCCATTCACAAAAAAGGGATTAAACAACAGATTCCTATGATTCAGTTTGGTCTCATTTAAAGAGATTCAAACGAGGTTGCTGATCACTACCAAAAAAATGTACTAAAATATTTCAAAAACAGAGAATCATCCTCCTATTAGTTCGCTGCACATTTGCAGCAAGATTTATATTTAGCTGCTTTTAACTTTTTTTCTTTTTCTTTTCTTTTCTTATTGCCAAAAAAAAAACATAGAATTGAGTGAATTTACAATCAGACCCCAAACAAAGGAGATTTTACCTCTGTTTTGTCCTAGATAAACAAAGGTAGGTACAACAGTTGTGTAGAATTACGAAAGTACCACTTCAGTGCATAAGTGAGCGTGCAACAGAGTTAGCGTATCTAATTTTGGTCCTCTCTCTCACTGCGCTTCCCTTCGCTCTAATGTCTAAGGTGATATCTCTTCTCTCTTCTCTTCCTTCTTTGCTCCCATATTTTACTCCTCACTTCTTTTTTTTTTTTTTTCTTCTTCTTCTTTCAACACTACACCAGTTAATTATATATTGAATGCTTATTTTTTTTTTCAAAAAAGAAACTATATCTTGAATGTATGTGGATGAAGCGGTGACATTTTTTGTGGTTGGTTATTCCCCACCTACTACTATTACATAAACTTAATTTGCTGCAACAACTCAACTATGTCATCATCACTCCTCACTATTCATCATTTAGTTCTGCTTTATTTTGGATGATAACCATGTGGCAGCAACTGATTCAGTTTTATGTAATGTACTCATAAGCAGCTTGTAGGGCACAAGTTTCTGCCTCTAACAACGCCAGTTACCACTGGGGTTTATACTGTCTCTAATTTCAGGAATCTGTTTCCAATTTGATGGAGGAACTTATATCATTGCTATTAGTTTTGCATATGTGATTGATAACCCTAATTTATTTTGAATCATGAACATGAGTCTTTGTGTTCCAGGGAGTACATTTTCTTACTTGATTTTGTTTATTTTATCCCCCTACTAAATCTTGAAACTATTGTTTGTTTATCATTTTTCAGCTAAACCAAAATGATGCTAATCATGAGAGCATTAAGAATGAGATAAAGAAACATGAAGATAACCTTAAATTCCTTAATTCTCAATCAAATCGACTAGCCGAATCAATACTTGACTTACAAGGTGTGCTCATAAACCAATCTTTTTTGCTCTTACTTATTTTGTTCCATAGGGACCAGGTGACTAGAATTAATGATAACCTGGTAAACTAATGCAACATGACATCAGTACTCATTGGTTGAATAAACCAAAACCAACTACTTCAGCTAAGTAGTTCCTGTAAAAGTTATTAGCTGATTTGTTTTGTCTAACAATGTGTCTATAGTGAGTCTTGGAAGGTACCATTCGTGTAGTGTAATTACACCAGACAATGAAAGTGGTTCATCTAATACCGAGGACGATACAGCAGAACAGATATTGAAGAAAGAGAATTCAGCTGCTGGCATATTCTGTTGGCTGAAAGCCAATGCTCAGACATCGAATTTGGCTTTGGAAAAGGATGCTGTGGGAGTTGTGGCAACCCTTGCCAGGGTTGAGAGCGATGAACTTAGCAGGTCAATATCAGCTTTCATTCTCCCCAAATCTTTAACTCCCTTTTTGTCCTTTGATATTTTTTTTATCTTGCAGCAGGCACTATCTCTTACGGTTTTGCTTAATTTGCCAGATATTGGAATGTGGTTCTCTTAGTTGTTTTAAATTTTTAGTAGCATACATTGGAGAAAGAAGCTATTATTTTCATTATAGATTGTGTTAAGATAATCCAGCATTGTTGTCTAAGTGCAGGATCCTCTCTGAGTATTTGGGATTGCAGACCATGCTTGCAATTGTCTGCAGTACTAATGAAGGTGTTAATGCATTGGAGAAGTACAACCCTGAAGGCACAATAAACTGTAATGCAGGCTTACATGGAATTGGATCTTCAATTAAAAGGAAAGTAAATGGCCGATTTGCTGTCATATGTCTTGAAGCTTTCAGGCAAGTTTGGTTATATAAATGTGTGTATGTGTGTATTAGGTACACTTCATGTGAAGCTTTTTTCAATGGGGTTCTTTAGATAGGAATTAACATCAAAACCTCGTAAGGATACAATTCACGGGGCATTGTTCAGGTTATTTCTATGTATGTCTCTCCTAATAGGACGGCTGAGAAAGTTACATGATAGCATTGCTACATCATGGTTAAATGTGAGAAGTGAAATTTCTGCTTATAGTTTTCTGAGCACTGTTTGTTTTTCAGACCATATGTTGGAGGTTTTGTAGCCAATGATCCACAAAAGAAGTTGGCTATTCCAAAGCCAAGATTTCCAAACGAGGAGTGCCCGGCTGGGTTCATTGATTATGCAGTGAACATGCTCTATTTAGAGTCCAATAACTTATCTTTTGTTACTTCTAGTGGTCACGGTCTTAGAGAGACACTATTTTATGGCCTTCTCTCTGGCCTACAAGTATACAGAACCCGAAATGAAATGATGTCTGCTCTCCCATGCATTGATGAAGGAGCTGTGTCATTAGATGGTGGAATGATCAAGAAAAATGGAATGTTTGTTCTTGGTAGTAGGTCAGTATCAAATTATCCTTTTACCTTCTTAATGTATGTCTGAGGTTGATCGTACTCTTTCCTTTTTCTAGCGCCTCCATCATGTCCTATACTAGTACTTGTGTAATTGTGTTCATTTATTACTTTTCTAGGTGAAAGCCTTATGTTATTCTCTGTAAACTTTCATATGCTATATTGCTTTATCATATGATTAACCTTTTATTTTTGGATCATATGATCATAGAAACTTTGTGATAACACAACATTGTGTGGCTATAGGAAAGATGTAGAAGTGAAGTTTGGTATAGTTTCGGGAAGAAGTGGTGTGGTTCCTCCAAATTATAGTCAAGCTGAAGAAGTGGTGAGGAGGCTGAAATGGGAAAGCACCAAGCTTGCTGAAGACATACAAAGAGAGCAGCAACTATTGGACCATTTGAAGGCAAAGTCCGCAGACAAAGTAGCTTGAAAAACTCTTGTTTATTACATAGAGCTGTTTATTTGAGCTACGTGGTTGCATATAACCACATCCAGTTGTGTGTGCATTAGCAGTTAAGTTTACCGCATGATGATTTTGTATTTAGATTCTCTTTTTGAAGTTGTACTAACATTTGCTAATGAACCAACACCTGACTTCTTACCATGTCCAGTGTTCATTAATTATACACTTATCCTCCAATTCTGGTTCTTTGTTAAAATTCTGGTCCTTTGGAGAGTTACCTTGAAAGGATTTACAAATCAAGTTGGCACGTGAAATTATCCGAAAGGAATGAAAGAACAAAGGTCGTATGGATTCAAGATTCAACGGTGCATTAACACATTGGATTGTGATGATCACAAGGGATAAAAGCATTGCTACATTTTTTTTAATTTATTTATTTTGGATTACAAGAAAAGATAAAGGCAAAAATGGTGTGCTTTAAAGAGTGGTCTTTGTGCCGTAATACAGATAATTGAAAAAAATAGATAATTGAAAAAAATATAAGACAGCTAAGAAAGAAACAAAAGTGGCTATAAGCAAAGGAAGAACAAAAGTATATGAGGATCTTTACTAGTCCTTAAGCAAGAAAGAAGGAGAAAAAAAGTATATATAGAATCGCAAAGAGTCGTGAAAGAAGAACGAGAGACTTGGATCAGATTAAGTGCATAAAGGATAAAGACAGGGAGTGTTGGCTTAAGAGGAAAAGATCAATGAAAGGTGGAAGAGCTACTTCTATGAGTTATTTAATGAAGGACAGAAAATTCTTTTGAGTCTTGGTCGGTTATGCATGAGGGAAGAAGATCAAAACTTCGACTACTATTAAAGGATTCGAGATTTCGAAGTAAAAGAGGCTCTAAAGTGGATGAAAAATGGTAGGGTAGTAGAACCCGATAATATCCCGATTGAAGTTTGGAAGGGTCTTGGAGAAAAAGACGTCAGTTGATTAACCAAACTTTTTAATGAGATTTTAAGGTCTAAGAAGATGTCAGATGAGTGGAGAAAGAACACTTTGGTACCTATCTACAAGAATAAAAAGGATATACAAAGTTGCAAAAACTATAGAGAAATCAAACTCATGAGCGATGCCATGAAGTTATAGGAAAGGGTGATAGAATGGAAGTTGAGACAAGAGACACAAGTAATAGAGAACCAATCTGGTTTTATGCCAAGCAGATCCACCACTAAAGCAATATACCTGTTAAGAAGGATGATGGAGAGGTATCGTAGTAATAAAAAGGATCTACATATGGTGTTTATTGTTTTGAAAAAAAATGTACGATAGGGTGCTAAGGGAAGCCTTATGGAAGGTTTTAGAAAAGAAGAGAGTAAGGATCACATATATTCGTGCAATTAAAGATATGTATGATGGGGCTACAGCTATTGTGAAGACTCAAGGTGGTGGGACAGAGAATTTTTTTATTGGTATAGGATTACACCAAGGATCATCCTTAAGTCCATACCTTTTCACATTAGTCTTGAAAGTACTCACAAAACATATCTAAGAGCCTGTACCATGGTGCATACTTTTTGCCGATGATATCGTCCTTATGTGAGAGTCAAGAGAAGACCTAAATAAGAAGTTAGAGTTATAGAGAGAATCTCTAAAAATGTATGGTCTTCGTATAAGTCGTAGTAAGATGGAATATATAGAATGTAAGTTCGGCTTGCCAAGGAAAAACCCTAATATAGAGATAAAGATCGGAGATAACATCCTACGAAAAGTTAAGAATTTTAAGTATTTTGAGTACATCATACAGGATAATGGAAAAATTGAACAGGATGTAAATCATAGGATCCAACCAGGTTGGTCAAAATGGCAAAGTGCGTCTGATTTTATATATGACAAAAAAGTACCTTTAAAACTTAAAGGTAAATTCTATCGCACTGCTATCAAACCGGCTATGCTTTTATGGTACGGAGTGTTGGACAATCAAAAGAGAACACGAACATAAGCTAAGTGTGACAGAGATGAAAATGTTGAGATTCATGAATGGTCATACGCGATTGGATAGATAAAGAATGAAGATATAAGAGAGAGAATTGAAACAGCATCTATTATGCAAAATATGATAGAATCACATCTCAGGTGGTTCGGACATGTGAGAAAAAAACCGACAGAACACCCAGTTAAGAAAATAGATGAGATGGAAGATGAATAAGGGGTGAAAGGCAGAGGAAGAGCTAAGAAGACCATCCATGAGGTGGTCAAACAAAATCTACTTGTAAATAGTCTTTCTATAGATATGATACATGATAAAACTCAATAGCGTCGTTTGATTCATGTAGCCAACCCCATCTAATAAGACAAAACTTTGTTGTGGCAGTAGTATTTATTTTGGATTACAGCTATGCTACATTATATAACGGTTTATTTTCTTTTACAAAATTTTATATTGTTTAATGACGTACATTTTTCATCTGTTCAGTTAGTGCTTGTTTATAAATCATTTGTACATCATTTGCTTTATGTGACAATGACACATACATCATTGTACGAGAAACGGTTGGGGGAAATGAAGTAGAATAGAGTTCCAGGGGATCCGCCGAAATATCTTATTATGAGATTGCCGTTCCCATCCAGTCTTTGATCTTCTTTCTTGTCGGATTCTCTGGGGGATAACTCCAACTCAACAAGAAGATAGGTATCAGACCATATGTAGTTCATCCGGACATTTTTACCGGCTCATGTTCAGCCTCCAATGCAGAAACTTTCACAGATAGACTTAAGCACTTACTATGACCTCGTCCAATCAGTCCAAGCATAGACAGATTGGTAAATTCATAAATCAGTTAGCCCATGGCGTGAAAACCACAAATTAAGAATATGAGCATTAGACTATATAAAGAGCAAATTACACTGACCCTCGATATATACCATATACAGTAACAGCTTCGATTATCGTAATTTAAAAAAAATTCTAAAAAGAAGGCTATGAGTCTATGACAAAGATCATACCTGTACCCCATAATTAACAGAAGATCGTACCCTGCCTAATTGGGAAAATATATTTGCTATGCCTGCCGCAGTTCTTGCCAGGGAAACCTACCTAACAGCTAACAACCCCCCACCATGTTAACTTCTTGAGGTATACATACATCTTCGGCCTTTCTTTCATTACCTTGTTTGTCATATCTTCTCCAGCAGTGTTTAGAAAGATGCCCCTTCTTGCCACAAATATAACAGGCTATGCTCTTGCCATTACTCTCTGACTTATTCCTATGCATACCTGGGAACTTATTGTCACTTTCCCTTGGTCCACCTTTATTGGAATGGTTAAATCCTATCCTACTATAGGGTTCACCAACTCGTTTGAATCCGTTGCGAGATTCTTCCTCCATCCTTATACAATCAATTAGCCTCCATAAAGGGAGATACTCCTCGCGCATTGACTTGATGCAGAAGTCCTTCCAGGATGGTGGGAGCTTTGAAATGATGGCACTCGCATGAAAGTTTTCATCGAGAAACATTCCAGCAGCAACGAGTGAATCTGCAATGCTATTAAATTCTTGGATTTGCTCAACAATTGCTCTCTCATCAACCATCTGAAACTCAAGATACTTTTTCACCTGCGCTCTCTTGCTTCCATGTTCCTCGTACAGATAAACCAATTTTAAATCTTCCCATAACTCCTTAGCACTCATTTTTCTGTTTGCATAGAGACAAAATAGACTATCAGATAAATGAGTCAAGATATTGCGACGGCACATTAAATCATCATTCACCCATCTCCTTTCTGCATTCTTGGTTCTAGCAATTTCTTCAGCACTAGAATTTTCACCAAGCACAGCATTTGGGCTTAGTTCAGCAAGCACATAATCAATCTTTAACTGTTTCAAAAGTGATTCCATCTGCTGAGCCCATAATTGATAATTTTTCCCATCAAAACGGCTGACCTCAACAGGGACATGCTCAAGAGGAGGAGCCACATCAACAACTGAATTATAGGCATCTCCATTTTGCTTACCATGAAGCTCAGATCTACATTGCATTGATTAAATACTCCAGGTTAGGCCAATCAATGAATTTACACCCAATTAATTACCTACAAACATGCTATCTTTTTAGCCAAAAAGTAATGTCTATTTGTTCAGAAGAATGATGAAATTTCTCCAACTATAGTACAACGGGGTATCATACAATTGGCAGTTACGAAACCATCATGGAAAGAAAAATAATATGATCAAAATTTTTCATATTGCATACAAGTGGCTTCCTCTCCATCACATTCCAACAATTAGCAATTAATGTCATTCTGAAGTCAAATATATGCATGTTATTTTCAAAGCTCATTAGTAAACATCAAATACTCACTTCATCTTTCCTTCCAACTTTGTAATAGCTTCCTCAATAGCTGGCACATTCTTTTTGAAGGTTGACCATTGTTCAGATGATAAACTTATCCCTAAAAATCGGCAGTAGTTAGAGACAAAGGGTCTTTCCTTTTTGGAGTTTAGATAATCAATTTCTGATGGAAACTGAGCCACATAAAATTAAACACACTAATTGCATTATAGAATAATTAATCCTAAAACAAAATCAGGGGCGTGAAACACTACAACTTATGCAAAGTGCAAAACCAACAACAGAGTTATTCACGTTATACTGAGACTACCTTACTGTGAATTACTAAGCATGAGCATCAGCCACAAAGATTAATCAAGATTGTTACATATGGAAACCACTCATTAATGGCTGTCAAGGGAATTTATAAACTTGTACAAGTAGAAGGGAAATGAGATATTGATATATTGACATCATGACAGCCCGGTCCCAAGGTATAGTCCGTGTGGCCGTTTTGCTCAAATTCCGGTGACACTTGCAAGCTCAATAGAACACTACAGTAAAGCAGGAAGTAATATGCAAGCAACATGTTCTGTAAGAGGAAAAAAATTATACAACTATGCTTAGAATAATCACCTTTGGAAGTGGGAATCTGTTTTCCATCTTTCTGGAAAAACTCTCTAATTGATACCAATGTTGTCCCTTTGAACTTTTTAACCACCACATTCCTTTTGTTTGACAGCTACATCAACCAAAACAACATCTACTGAGGCCAATGACCAGGAATTTAACATGCAAATTAATACAGCCACCAAAATTAGCCACTTAGAATACACATTGAAATGCAAAATATATATTAAAAATGAGTTAATATACAGAGTGGCTTATATTAGTGGCTGATTTTGGTGTGCAAATAGTATTTTAAAATTTAATAATAGTATATGATATTTCAAAATATATATAAAAAAAAAAAAAA
>NC_029790.2:18314386-18333625 GCF_000816755.2 Arachis ipaensis | reverse complement strand
TAGTAGCTTCGCTTTCTCGATTGAAAAAGAAAAAAGAAAATAGGACTTTAAGACTATGCATATGGAATTGATTGCATTTCACCAAGTTACCAATCGAATTTTGGGACCAGGGTTTCACCTGGAAAATGACTTGGTCGCAGTCATCCTTAACCTCCGTACTTAGCTTCGGCAACTGCAACGCCGCTTCTATGGGCTCCTCCGGAGGAGCGATCAGTTCCGGCGGTTTCTGTTCGGCTGCAACGGTGGCGTCTTCGGCAGCGACGGTTCGAAGATAAGACTCGACGACGTTTCTGACGAACTGCTTGCGGTTGGGGTCGGAGAGATCGATGCCGAGTCGCTCGGAGGCGGCGACTCGGATGCTGAACTCAGTAGTCTCTTCTATGTTGGATTGCTTGAGTAAATCCATCACCATGTCCTCGATTTTCCGTCGAGTTTCTGGTTCCAAATCCATATTGCGCAAAAAAAAACAAGAGACCTAGGTTACGCTACTGAAAAAACGAAAGAAGAAGCGCAATTTTGAAACACAGTGAGCAAACGATAATGATAACAAGTTAATGTTGACATGCTCTAGTATATTTTGATATTCTTGTGGTTTCATTGAGATTTGAGGCATGGAATTGTTATGAGTGGAAGTGTGTTAGAAAGACAAAGAAAAAGTAGGTTCCACCGAGATTTGAACTCGGGTTACTGGATTCAGAGTCCAATGTCCTGACCACTAGACCATGGAACCAAGCTGACAGATGCTGGCTTTTCTCATTATAAGAAGAGTTTTGATCAGGAAAAGAAAGTTCTATCACAAATTGGGTGGTTACTAATAAAATGAGTTGCTTAGTTCATGATGATTTTTTTTTTTTTTCAAAAACTGGTGATGTTTATTTTAAAAAAATTAAATCTATACTGAGTGATTTTGGTGGGAAAATGAAGGGGTAGATTAAATTTCGACTAAAAGATTATTCAAATTCTTAATCAGTTGACTTAGGATATTTTTTTAAAGTACCTATTTTTTATACTGAAGTGGAATATTCAAAATTATTTTTGTATGGACATTACCAAAATTCTACATAGCAAAAGGAAATATGACGAGAAGGTAAATTTTATATCAAGAAGACTTATTCGGTGGAGGAAAGAATAGTGTGGGCTTCAAATTATGCAGTTTACATGAAATTAGAAAAAATTATTTGGGTCACATTAAATGAGTGTTTTAAAAAGAACTTTTCTTATTCGTCTTTAGTAAGAATGGCAATGGATCTCTTTGGTAGCATTGTTTTGAGGTATTGAGATGAAAACTGAAGAACTAAAACTTAGTATTATGTTTGTTGGTCTATAAATTAATATTAATATTTCAGTCTCTATCTCCAAAATTTCAATATTTTAATATCTCTAAAAGGTGGGGACACAGGTGACTAAAATCTAACTAATATTTTTTGACTAAAATACCTTCATTCTAATCAATTAATTCCAAATTTACCCTTTGTGCAAATCAAATTAGGGCTTCTTGGCAGCTTTTCTTCTCATTCGTGCATCTTCCATTCACCAGAACACCACTGCTACGTCGTCGCCGCCGTAGCCACCGTGAGATAGTGAGGCGTCGTCGCACATTTACCTTGGTAGGAACCGTGTTCTCCACTTCTCATCCTCTGATCTTCTCCTATGCAGGACCAACATCAAAGACCCCCAGCTGCAGCCTCTGCATCGTCGGTGCCAGGTTCGCCACGTCGTCGTAGCCATCGCGAGGCATGTGAGTTGCCATTGCATGTTCATCTTCATAGCCACTGTATTCTCATATCCTCATCCTCTCCTACGCAGGACCAGCAAGACCCCGGCTATAGCATCTGCCATATTACCGCCGCAATTAGGTCAACCACGACATTGTCGTCGTCGTAGCTTTCGTGACCCAAGACATCAAAATTTGTGTCCTGATCTGCTTGTTTTTAGATTCAGCTTCCCGGCTAAGAACCTCCAGGTCCGTCTCCCACACGCCATCCTCGAGAATAAGACCATGAATCTTATTTATCTTCCGTCGGTCAAGAGTCTGAACATGGAAGAAGCTAGTATTTCTGTCCCCAAATTTTACCCACCGTTCTCTGGATTTTGAAACCAAAGAAGTTCCTCTTGCACAAGAGTATTATTATAATCCTCAACCAACTGTTGCTCTTTTTGACGCATGAAAGAGTTGTCCCTCTCTTCCAAAATCTTCTGAATATAATTAATTTGACGCTCAAGTTCATATTTTCTAACAAAGATGTTACCAAATACTGTAGAATTAAATTCAAGAGAATTCTTCTACATCTCCGAAAGCTTTCCTTGCACCCCTCTAAAGTGAGACCACCAAGACTGTTTCACAATATCTCTATAAACAGGATGAGTAGCCCAAGTCACCATAAAATGAAAGGGTTTGTTCCTTTTTGGCTGCAGGCGCCCTTTACAACGCTCAAAGATAGGACAACGATCAGACTGCAGTCTATTCAATATTTCTGCACAAGCCTCAAGAAAAATAGATAACCATCCACTATTAATACAAACTTGGTCTAGCTTTTTCGCCACCTCAATATTATTTTTCACCCTCATGTACCAAGAAAAATGTCTTCCAATAGTCTTCAAGTCAGACAGAGCATTATTCCCTAAAGAATTGGCAAACTGATCAGCACGTCGACTCAAAAGATGGCAACCCTTAGCTTCATGAGAGAAAAGAACTTCGTTTAAATCACCAAGGACAATCCAAGGCCCTTGAAAATTCGATGACTAAGCTACCAGGTAATCCCAAAGAAGACCTCTTGTATTATACTGCGGACTACCATAAATACGACTACACCTTCAAACCATATTTTCAAGCTGAACTTCGATTGTGACACACTGATCGCAAGCATCAACCAATTTACAACAAGTACATTGCGTTGAAGAAAGGAACCATATACCACCCTTATGCCCTAATGCTTACACTATACCAATAGGATAGTATCCAAGTCTTTTCCAGAACAATTTCAAATATTAAAAGGAAGAATGAGTCTCAAGCACAATAAAAAAAAGGCCTGAATTTTTTAACAAGTTCTTTACAATTCACCTAAGCTAACTTATTAGAAGTACCCCTAATATTCCAAACTAAGATATTTAAACTATCCATAAAAAAAGTGACGAGAGAATATCAAAATAAGTTAATTTAACTTGCACCACCAACCTCAGGAGAAGACTTATCCCCTAGAACGGAACGTCTCAGACCTCCATGCACCACTTCCTTTGATTTCATTGACGAGGCGCTTTTCTCTTGAGCCATAATCACAGAGACAAGCGGCGGGGTAACTCCCTTCGGAACTCCTTGCACCCCTTCCTTCTAAATTGTTGTTGAAACATTATCCTCCCGAACCCCATTCGCAGATACCAGTGGCGGTGTAACTCCTTCCCCGATGAATTCTCGGCTGGACTCTCATGCATATACGCATCCACCGTTGCGCCTCCAATTGGCGAGTTCTACAAGGAGGCCAGACACGGTCATTTCCTAATGGAGGGTCCTCAGGTCGTTGGCATATGTAGAGAAGATGGCACGACTACAAGAAAATACCTCTATTGCCACGCTTTTAAAATGTGGTGAAAAGCTAAAAAATGTGTGGCGATAGTTTTTTACCACACTTTTTGAGCTACTGCCACGCTTTTGAAAGGGTCACATCTGCTAGCAGGGCAGTTGCTCTATCGCCACGCTTTTGGTGACCTATCGCCATGCTTTTTTTTGCCACGCATTTTACATATTGCCACGCTTAAAAGTGTGGCCGTATGTGAGAGATATGGCCACGCTTTTGAAACGTGCCAATAGAGAGATACGGCCACGCTTTCAAAGCCTGGAAATAGAGAGATACGGCCACGCTTTAAAAGCATGGGAATAGCCTTATCAAATTAAAAAAAAAAAATTCATTTTTCTGACTTTATCTTCATCGCTGCACAATATAAATTTTCAATCCTTTTTTATTACTAAACCTATAAATATAATATGCAATTTTAATTATAAGACAAATCAAACAGTAATTAATGATATATATAATTTTTGCTATAAATGTTTTATACATTTAAAAACTAATATTCAAATACAAAATAAATCTCAAGTTCAAATAATAGTTAAAATGATTACAAGCTCTATTTGAATCCAAACACATAGTCGTGCAAAAAAAAACATGAAGATGTGGGGTTATTCACAGAGCGGTGGGGTGAGAGCTGGGGTTCTTCGAAGCTTTTAGGGTTCTGGCCTTCTAGGTTCTTTGAAGAGAAAGGGTGTTTTGAATTATGAAGGAGACAAGCAGCATTTTAAATTATGAAGTAAAACACGTTTTGTTTTTTTATGAGAATCTTTTGGCCACGCTTTTGAAGCGTGCCAAAAGAGTTGTAGGAAATGGCCACGCTTTTAAAATGCCACTATAACAAAACTCTATTGCCACACTTTAAAAGCGTGCATGTTTCTCTTTATGGCTACGCTTTGTAAGCGTGGCAAAAAAAGCGTGGCCAAATCTCGAATCAATTGTCACCCTCATAAAAGCATGGCTGTAGACCCCTTTCACCATGCTTTTTAAGCGTAGCAAGAAAATACGTAGCCAAATCTCTAATCAATCGCCACCCTCATAAAAGCGTGGTCATAGGCCTTTTTTCTTGTAACGCACACAACTAGGTTACATTCTGCCCGACCCAGAATCTCGGTTCCCTGGATTCGCATGGAGTCTGTGGATTGGGCTTTGCCCAAACCAGTAGTAGAGTGTTTGGTTCTTGGGCCTTAAGTGTAGGCTTGTAGACCAACTTAGCCTTTCTTTTCCTCAGGACTTGATGACAGCCCACATCTTCCTCTCTACATGCCTCATTGACATTGACCCCGGTCTTATGCAATGAATCATCCGCTAATTTTGCATGCAAATTGGTGCAATTATTCTTGCCTAAAATTTCGGCCATATGAAATTCAGAGAAATTAAAGTCTCTCAAATTTTTTCCATGCATATAGAAGAAACAAAATGAAACAATAAGGTATTACATTTAACATAGTTATAATAATTAATGAAAGAAATAATAGAAATCATAGATTCACAAACATGCTTCAAGATAAAAGAAAAATCACATAAATCACAAAGGTTAACTTACTAGAAGGAAGAGCAGCCAACAATGAAGAGGCTGATGATGGTGATGAAGAACGATTTTGATGGAGGTAGTGACAGAGACCCCACTACAATGAACACGATTCTCTTGTGACGATCTTGCTAGACAATGAAGAGGCTCTGACGATGAAGACGGCGACGCTTCTGTCTCGGCTGGGTCAGGCAACGATGACGATATTCTCCTTAACTGGGCTAAGCGCATAGAGTGCGACGACAACGTTCTCTAAGGGATGGGACTTGGGCACATGACAGCAATGTTGAAGGTTGTGGTAGGCTTAGAGAAGAGGGGTTGAATCTATGCCTTCCTTTTTGTTGCTGTTATGACCCTTTTAAACAAAATTACAATTCTGATTCTGTTTAAACTAAGCAGCGGAAATTTATGAGACAATTTATTTTTGTCTCATGAATATCAGAAAATAGAACACAGCAGAGAAGAGAAAAGCTAACACCAGCATGTATCCTGGTTCGGTTGCCTTGTGCTATGCAACCTACGTCCAGTCTCCTCCACAACAGTGGAAGAATTTCACTATAGTTAACAGTATTACATACACCAATTTCACAGGATTGACCCAATTCTTTCACACTCAAGTTCTAACCTAACTTGATATTGGCTATGCTAATACCTAACTATTCACTCTTAGTGCTAACCCAACTAAGAAAGGGATACCTTACAGGTACAAGATACAAGACACTTAACCAACCTAAAGAAATTAGAAAATAACTCTAGGCTTTTTTCTCAAGTGTTTCTCTCAGCCTTTTTCCACTCATGGCTTTTTCTTAAGCTTTCTCACAATGTCTTTTCTCACAAGAAATTACAGAAAGATAAACTTAGAAAAGTACATTACAATCAGTAAAACATGAAGGAGTTTGATTTCATCAACAGCCTCTGTGCTATGCGAAAAACCAGATTGGCAAGCCTCTAATTCAGTTTTTCATACTGGCGGAATGCACCTTTGATTAGGTTACACTATCCAGTTAGTTGAACTTCTTCAAAGAGCTTTCTCAAAACAAAACCTCTATTCACTGGTTTTCTCTCCTTGGTTTCTGAATGAACATCAAACCTCTTTTATCTCCTTGCATGTTGCTGGGTTCTTCTTCCAAGGTCAACACCTTGAGCCTTGAGCTTCACTAACCCACAGATACACTTTTTCTCCTTAATCCCCAGAGTAGAAACTCTCCTTCTGACTTCCTTATCTTGACCGAAAGCCATATAGCAGTAACCATAGAAATCTTCCCATGGTCAACTTAATCTTAGCCCTTGAAAGCCAACTTGGTCCCCAAGTCATGTTTAAGACCGTGGATACACAGCAGAGAAGAACATAAACCATCTTTCCTTTGTATCCTATTTTGGATAGAGCAGAGAGTTGGGAAGAAGAGAAGAAGATCTGATGCATGCAAGAGAAAATGGGTTACCTTTAACCTAAGCTTGATTTGGTTTGGATTTTCTGATTTGACTGAAACAGAGAAGAAAGGAACGTTGATTTGGTGAAAGCAAGTGAGAGGGAATTGAAATTCAATTCGGGCTTAGATCGGGTTCTTCTCAAGTTCAGCCCGTTTTGATTTCTTTGGCTTTTTTTGCTTTTCTTTGGGCTCTCAATTTTGCTTTCAGCCCACCATCCTTGCTAATTGCTTTTCATTCCATTTGGGCTATTGAATTCTGGCCTGCAATAATAAATAATTAGTAATAAGTAATTATAATTAATCAACACTAATTATTTATTTTGTCCAAAAATAATGTTTGTCATCACTAATTAATTTGGTTAATTTCTTAACTCAACAATTTTTCCCTTGATGACAAACATGATTTAAGCAAAAATTAAAAAGGAAATGAATTTAAGTAAGGTATAGAAACTCCCTTTGATTTTTGTCATTTGCTTTTATGTTGCTCCCCCTTCCCTTTTCAAGATTAGCTCCCCCTAGATTTATGCTTTCCTCTTTGTTCCTGTTTTTCATTGTTCTTAAATAGAGCACAATAAAGAGCTACATATATTTATCTTGGCTAAGGGATATCAAATAAGCAACATCACATAATCATCCCAACATCAAGCTAATATCAGCAGCAAAAGGATTCAGCCTGTGAAATCAAGTTTTAATGCAGCAATTGGACAAAAATCCCAAAAGAAGTACTAGTAGCTGTAGCATTGCCAAAAAATTCCTAGGACACATTTACCATCCTATTATCCTAGTGCTATTACTTCCTCTTTTGTCATCAAGGGCGAATAATAAGCATGATCAACAAAAACACCAATACAAAACCTGCAAGAAAAGGTTAGATCACAGTCCAAAGTTCTAACTAAACTGACAAAAGTGCAGCAGTATATAGAGTTATTACAGTCATCCAAGGAAAAAAGAAAAAAAGAAATAGTTCAATAGTAGCAAAAGAAACAGAATTCATGAGACAAAAAGAGAGCAGCAGCAGTTTTCATGAGACAATTTCTAGGCATCAGAACCATTCCCTTCCGAATTAGCTTCCTCCTCAACATCAGTGACAGGGTCTTCATCTTCTTGAAGGTTATCGATGAAGGACATGAACACAGCCACTCTATCCCTTGATTTCTTTAGGAATTTCTCATGCTTGCTAGCCAGCTTCCTTTGCTCTTTGCTCATAGCAATCAAGTGATTTGATTGAGAAACAAACTCCTGAACAACATCTTTGACCACATTTAGCAAGGTAGATTTCTTCCCAGTAGAGATGGATGTACCCTCAGTGGAAGGAGCAGGAGAATCCTCAGGGACAAAGTCATCATCTTCATCATCTAGGACAACTCTTTCAGATCTAGTAGGTCCTTTTTGCTGTTTCACTGAACCACCCCCTTTTAGGTATGAATGTCTATTTTGATATTCCTCATTGATCAAGTCAACACCAAAATACTCAAATATGCAAGTTAGAAACATGCCATAAAGAAGTGCTTTGTCCTTTTCACTCCTAACAGTATCAAACATATATCTAACCATCAAGTATGCAAATGAAATTTCAGTTTTGGTGATAAGGGCATATAAAACAAGAGTATCAGTGTAGGAAACTCTTTGATATGAGCCACTTTGAGGAAGAATAATGTGGTTGACCATTCGGTGCAACTGAGCACGCTCATACCCTAGGGCTTTGTGAGTGGGTGTAATGCCATCAATTAAAGAAACATGTTCACAGATGTGTGCCAATGCATCATGATAAGAAATTCCAACACTTTCATCCCACTTAACCGAAGTGTAAGCACAAGGCCCAACATCAGTATACTTCAAAGCATCACTGATAGTTTCATTGTTTAAAACTATGTCTCGGCCCTTTACATATGAATGAGCAGTACCTTCATGATAAGTCATGTTTGCATAAAATTCTTTGACCAATAAGGGATAAACAGGCTTTTTGATATCAAAAAGATGATTCCAGTCCAAAAAAATCAAGTTATCAACAAATGGAAAATCTTTTCTTTTCAAAGATGGCAGATCAGCGAGGAAAGAGGGACACAAGGTACAGTACTTGATAACCCCATCATAAAAGTCATTATTCATGGCAGATTTGAATCTATAGGGATTATAGTTCGAATGAGAGGTCAGAAAATGGGCATTGTGATCAAAAGGTCCAATGTCTGGTTCTTTAACATTTTTGAGAGGAACTCGAGAGTTACCTCGTTGAGAGCACACAGGAACCGACCTGGATTTGGGTTGTGTTGGTTCGGGAACAGGTTCCTCAGCCGTCGGACGTTTGCCCTTGGAGGAGCTAGGCTTCGCAAAACCAGGTTTTGAGGAGCCTGGCTTGGAAGGTGTGACCTTCGGTGGTGGTGTTGGCTTGGCAGAGGCAGGGTACCTTGGCGTGGTCTTAGTTCGTGCCATGGGAGTAGTGCGAGGAGGAGAGGTAGGAGGAGAAGGAGATGGAGTAAAGGTCCGGTCTTGGGAGCGAGTGGAAGGCTTTGTGGGAAGTTTGTACACTTTTTCACGAGGAGGCCTTTTAGCAATGGTTTTCTTTCTCATTTAGTTGGTTTCTGTCTTTTGAGGGAAGATAAGCAGTAAAGTGAGTGGGAAGAAACCGAAGAGTTATGGAGGAAAGAGAGGGAGTGTTGGTAACCGTACCCAAAAGAAAGTTTCTCAAACCATGCAACTGCATCATCTATTGAAAAGACTTGAAAAGACATGACCTCATACAAGAAAGATTTTATTTGATTTAAAAATAAAACAGGAAATTAATTTTAAATTTTGAAAGACAACAAAATTAAACTGAAACACTTTTTGGACCAAAAAATTAAATCCACTTGAAAACCTTTTTGGGCCACAAAACATTAAATGAAAACCCTTTATGAAAACTTAAACACACAAGCCATCAAAAATAACAAACAAAATTGTAACATTCATGTTGGGCCCATAGGTGGTTTGAACAAAGGAAACACATAGGGCTACCCAGATCTGACTTAAGGTTGGCCCAGATTAACTTTCACTTGAAACAAGCCCAGAACACGCTAATTTGAAGGAAACGTTCATCACCTGCCCAGAATTGTCTCATACCTGTTTATGAGACAAAAATCTCCAGCAAATACATCAGCATTTTTCAAATAAAGAATCATAACTCAAAATTTCTAGACAAGTCCTAAGCATGCAGAATCTATCCTCAGCTAATGGTTTTGTGAAAATATCTACTAATTGCTCCTCTGATTTAACAAATTGAATACTAATATCCCCCTTTTGGACATGTTCTCTTATTGAGTGAAATTTCACTTCAATATGCTTAGTCCTAGAGTGCAAAACTGGATTTTTAGAAATATTAATGGCACTTATATTATCACACATCAAGGGAATATTTTCAGCATTTAATTTGTAATCGACAAGCTGTGTTTTTAACCATAAAAGCTGAGAACAACAAGAAGAAGCAGCAATATACTCAGCCTCAGCAGTGGATAAGGCCACTGTTGGTTGCTTTTTACTTGACCAGACATTCAATGACTTTCCAAAGAAGCAACATAGACCTGAAGTACTCCTTCTATCAACTCTATCACCAGCAAAATCTACATCGCAATAACCAACTGCAGAAAAATCATCAATCTTAGGATACCAAAGACCAAAATTGGATGTGCCATGAACATATCTAATGATCATCTTAACTGCAGAAAGATGTGACTCTTTTGGTTTGGATTGGAACCTAGAACACAATCCAACACTTTGCACAATATCGGGTCTAGAGGAAGTTAAGTACATAAGAGAACCAATCATTCCTCTATACCTAGTCTCATCAATATCTTTTTCAGTTTCTCCCTTATCTAATTTTGAATTAGGATGCATGGGAGTACCCATGGGTTTGGCATTTTCCATACCAAATTTCTTAACTAATTCCTTGGCATACTTCTCTTGATGAATGAAAATACCATTTTCAGTTTGTTTAATTTGTAGCCCAAGGAAAAAAATTAAGTTCACCCATCATACTCATGTCAAATTCACTTGTCATGAGCTTTCCAAATTCAGAACAAAGGGATTCATTAGCTGATCCAAAAATAATGTCATCAACATATATTTGGACTAGAATAAAGAAATCATTAGAATTCTTGATAAATAGAGTTGTGTCAGTGGTGCCTCTTTGAAAACCATTTTTCAAAAGAAAAGAGCTAAGTCTCTCATACCAAGCTCTAGGAGCTTGTCTTAAGCCATAGAGAGCTTTAGATAATTTGAAAACATGATTAGGATGCTCTTTATTTTCAAAACCAGGAGGCTGCTCCACATATACTTCTCTATCTATCACACCATTCAAAAATGCACATTTCACATCCATTTGATATAATTTAAAACCACAAAATGCAGCATAAGCTAAGAGAAGTCTTATGGCTTCCATTCGGGCAACAGGGGCAAAAGATTCATCAAAGTCTATTCCTTCTTCTTGGTCATATCCTTGTGCCACTAGCCTAGCCTTGTTTCTTGCAATGCTACCATCTTCTCCCAACTTGTTCCGGAATATCCACTTGGTGCCAGTCACTTTTTTTCCATTTGGCCTTGGAACCAAAGTCCACACTTGATTCTTTTGAAACTCAAGAAGCTCATCCTCCATAGCTTTAACCCAAGATGGATCACTAAGGGCTTCCTTGACATTTTGAGGCTCTATTTGTGAAAGAAGAGCAATGTTTGATCCTTCATTTGCCTTTCTAGTGGAAGACCGTGTTTGCACTCCATGAGAAACATCCCCAATGACAAATTTCTCAGGATAATTCTTCAAGAATCTCCATTCATGAGGTCTAGTGGATTTGGAGGCAGATTCAGATACCAAGGGAATCTGGGTGCTGTTAGCTTTAGGGTTTCCTTCAGATTCATGAGACAAAATGGAATTGTCTCTTAAATTTTCAGCAACAGCAGTTTCTGGTTCAGCTTGAATAGAATTTCCATTTTCTTGATTTTGCACAGTTTCAACTTCCTTTTGAGCTTGATTTCCTACATCACAATCTTCCAAAATGCTTTGCACCAAGTTAGTATCACAAAATGTAACATGTATGGACTCTTCAATAATCCTAGCATCTTGATGATAAACCCTATAGGCTTTACTAGTTGTGGAATATCCTACAAACAAACACTCATACGCCTTTGGATCAAACTTACCCAAATTCTCTTTGTTATTCAAAACAAAATATTTGCATCCAAAGATGTGTAAGTAATCTAAGTTTGGTGGGTAGCCTTTCCAAAGTTCATAAGGGGTTTTCTTCAAAAATTTCCTTATGATTGTTCTATTCAAAATGTGGCAAGCTGTGTTAACCGCTTCAGCCCAAAGGAATTTTGGAACATTACTCTCACAAAGCATAGCTCTTGTCATTTCTTGTATGATTCTATTTCTTCTTTCCACAACACCATTTTATTGTGGTGTTCTTGGACAAGAGAAGTTGTGAGATATTCCAAATTCCTCACAAATGGATTCAAATAAATTATTTTCAAATTCAATTCCATGATCACTTCTTATAGAAGAGATTTTTAAATCCTTTTCATTTTGAATTTTCTTGCAAAAAGGTTCAAAGGCCGAAAAGGCTTCATTTTTGTGTGCAAGAAACAAAACCCAACCAAACCTAGTATAGTCATCCACAATTACTAGCCCATAATGTTTACCACCTAGGCTTTGAGTTCTTGTTGGACCAAATAAATCAATGTGTAGCAATTCAAGTGGTCTTTTAGTAGAGATGTCTTCCTTTGGTTAAAAAGAACTTTTGGTTTGTTTTCCCATTTGGCAAGCATCACAAGTGATGTCTTTATCAAACTTTATCAAAGGAAGACCTCTTACTAATTCTTTCTTTACAAGTTTGTTTATTTGAAACATACTTGCATGGCCCAATCTCTTGTGCCATAACCACTTTTCATATTCTTTAGAGTGAAGACAAGCTACATTTTGATCCTTTAGTTCATCAAGAGTAAGTCCATACATATTATTAAAACGCTTGGCAACAAACATCACTTCATTTGTTCTTTCATTAACAACACAGCATTCAAGTCTTTTGAAAATTACTAAATATCCTAAGTCACACAGCTGACTTATACTCAAAAGATTGTGCTTCAAACCACATACCAAAAGTACATCATCAATGAAAGTAGATTGTTCATTACCTACTTTTCTAACAGCAATGATTTTACCTTTACCATCATCTCCAAAGGTCACAAAACCTCCATCATACTTATTTAGTTTGATGAAGTAAGTTGACCTTCCAGTCATGTGCCTTGAACATCCACTATCCATGTACCACATGTCCTTTTTGTTCTTGGATGGTAGGCAAATCTGCATGAAGAGTTTCAAGTAGCCTTAGGTATCCAAATTAATTTGGATCCTTTGAAGTTAATCCATCTTGGTTGTCCAAGTGCATTGAAATCACAAACAACATTATAAACTTTGTTTCCTACAACTCTCTTTTCAATGAAACATTGTGCATATGAGTGACCAAATTTCTTGCAATTGACACAATGATTTTCTGATGTGTGTCGTTGAAATTGAGGTGAGTTATATTGCTTGAAATGATTAAAGTGTTGAAATTTTCTGGTTTTTGGAGGAGATGCATTTCTTTTGACAAACTGATTTTTATTAAAGTTATTCCTCTTTGCAAAAGCATTTTCACCAGAATTTCTTTGAACATTTTTACCTTTCGAAAATGAGATTTTGTTGTAAAATGGTAGTTTCTTGAAAGCAGCCTCATTTTTCGAAATGTAACCCAAACCTGACCCGTTTGAACTCGGATCAGTTCTTGGTGAAGGCTCAGTTTCACTTGTGTACACTTCATCAAATTTTTCTTCAAAAGTTGAAACATATCCAATACCCAATTTGTTTGGTATAGATTTGGTATTTGATGAAGAAGTCACAAATTTTATAGAGGAAGTATTGGAAACTGCATCTTCCTTGGCTATGTAGCCTAAACCAGATTTTTCAAACAATGGTCTTTGACTTGCAAGTAATTTGTCTAAGTAACTAGAACCTTGAGAAAATTTTGCTAAGTCACCATTCAGCCTTTTAATCATATCATTTAATCTTTCATTTTCAGCAATTAAATCATGAGAAGGATCCACAATGTGCTTTCCTTTTAATTTTTCAAGTTCAGATTTTAGAAATATATTTTCTTCAATGATGTCCAAAGCACATTCAGTTTCCTTCACTTTTTCTTTTAAAAAATCATTTTCAGCTCTTAACACATCTCTTTCAAATCTGCATTCATTGTACTTGTCAAGCAGTTTTGAGGTGTTTAAAGTGAGATCATCAATAATAGCATAAATCTCCTAGCAAAAAACAAAAGCTCGTCATCTGAAATACCATCACTAGACTTACTCTCTTTCGGTTCTATTTGTGACTTGAGGGCTATTCCCTTTTTCTTTGAGTCTGTGTTTGTGTGTGTGACTTCATAGGTAAGGAGTTTTCCTCTCAGCTCATCATAGATTATGGGACTTATGTTGTTACTCTCGGTTAGGACAGTGGTAGTATTTTCCCATTCTTTTGTGAGGCTTCTAAGGAGTTTTCTCACCAAGGTTTGTTCTGCATAGTTTGTACCCATAGCATCAAGGTTGTTGATTATGATTGAGAATCTCTCAAACGCTTCATCAATGCTTTCTCCATCCTTCATGCTAAACATCTCGTACTCTTTTCGCAGCATATCAATCCTTGTTTCTTTGACTTGTTTAGTGCCTTCATGTGTAACCTGGAGTTTTTTCCAGATTTCTTTGGCTGTCTTGCATCTAGACACCTTCCAGTACTCTTCAAAGCTGATAGCACAATGAAGAAGGTTGATTGCTATAGCATTCAGCTCTATCTTCTTCTTATCATCTTCATTCCATTCAGCTTCTTCTTTTGAAGTCACCACTCCATCAGCACTTGTTTTTGTTGGGATCTTGGGACCATTCACAACAATCTTCCATATGTTGTAGTCAATGGATTGGATGAAAATCCTTATCCTTTCTTTCCAGTAGGAGTAGTTCTTCCCGTTGAAGAAAGGTGGCCGGTTGTTTGACTGGCCTTCAGTGAGGGTGTAGGCAACTGTGGTTGTGCCCAAGTTGTTCGCCATTGGATCTTTGCTCCAAGCGGTTAAGCTTGATTCTTGAGACCTTAGCTCCTGATACCAATTGAAGGTTGTGGTAGGCTTAGAGAAGGGAGGTTGAATCTATGCCTTCCTTTTTGTTGCTGTTATGACCCTTTTAAACAAAATTACAATTCTGATTCTGTTTAAACTAAGCAGCGAAAATTTATGAGACAATTTATTTTTGTCTCATGAATATCAGAAAACAAAACACAGCAGAGAAGAGAAAAGCTAACACCAACATGTATCCTGGTTCGGTTGCCTTGTGCTATGCAACCTACGTCCAGTCTCCTCCACAACAGTGGAAGAATTTCACTATAGTTAACAGTATTACATACACCAATTTCACAGGATTGACCCAATCCTTTCACACTCAAGTTCTAACCTAACTTGACATTAGCTATGCTAATACCTAACTATTCACTCTTAGTGCTAACCCAACTAAGAAAGGGATACCTTACAGGTACAAGATACAAGACACTTAACCAACCTAAAGAAATCAGAAAATAACTCTAGGCTTTTTTCTCAAGTGTTTCTCTTAGCCTTTTTCCACTCATGGCTTTTTCTTAAGCTTTCTCACAATGCCTTTTCTCACAAGAAATTACAGAAAGATAAACTTAGAAAAGTACATTACAATCAGTAAAACATGAAGGAGTTTGATTTTATCAACAGCCTCTGTGCTATGCGAAAAACTAGATTGGCAAGCCTCTGATTCAGTTCTTCATACTGGCGGAATGCACCTTTGATTAGGTTACACTATCCAGTTAGTTGAACTTCTTCAAAGAGCTTTCTCAGAACAAAACCTCTATTCACTAGTTTTCTCTTCTTGGTTTCTGAATGAACATCAAACCTCTTTTATCTCCTTGCATGTTGCTGGGTTCTTCTTCCAAGGTCAACACCTTGAGCCTTGAGCTTCACCAACCCACAGATACACTTTTTCTCCTTAATCCCCAGAGTAGAAACTCTCCTTCTAACTTCCTTATCTTGACCGAAAGCCATATAGTAGCAACCATAGAAATCTTCCCATGGTCAACTTGATCTTAGCCCTTGAAAGCCAACTTGGTCCCCAAGTCATGTTTAAGACCGTGGATACACAGCAGAGAAGAACAGAAATCATCTTTCCTTTGTATCCCATTTCGGATAGAGTAGAGAGTTGGGAAGAAGAGAAGAAGATCTGATGCATGCACGAGGAAATGGGTTACCTTTAACCTAAGCTTGATTTGGTTTGAATTTTCTGATTAGACTTCTGTGTTTTAAGCTTAATCCTTCTCTCTCTTGCTTCTTTGGTGACTAGTTTAGGGAAGAAGCTCTTTCTCTCTTTCTCACTCTCTCTTTCTCACTTTTCTGATTTTCTGATTTGACTGAGACAGAAAAGAAAGGAATGTTTATTTGGTGAAAGCAAGTGAGAGGGAATTGAAATTCAATTCGGGCTTGGATCGGGTTCTTCTCAAGTTCAGCCCGTTTTGATTTCTTTGGCTTTTTTTGCTTTTCCTTGGGCTCTCAATTTTGCTTTCAGCCTACCATCCTTGCTAATTGCTTTTCATTCCATTTAGGCTATTGAATTCTGGCCTGCAATAATAAACAATTAGTAATAAGTAATTATAATTAATCAACACTAATTATTTATTATGCCCAAAAATAATATTTGTCATCACTAATTAATTTGGTTAATTTCTTAACTCAACAAATGTTGCAATGAGTAGGTGACCTCGAGAGTGAAAAAGGAAAGCAATGATAGGGGTGGAGGTTGGCGGTGAGGGGGTAGGAAGTGGCAGACAGCGATGGTGATTGCTGAGAGGAGAACATTTGAATTTTGTTGAATATGAGAAGAGAATAAGTGATTGCAGTTACAGATTATACGGGTCCCTGTCCTCCTTCCTCGTGGGTATGGAGCATGAAAATGAGTAACATTTTGTCTCGTTTTAGCAGGCACAAAATGCAAAATACACCTTTTTATTTTTCTATTTTTTATATTACGAAGACACAATTAAATGCATAAAATAATATATTTTTGTATTATTTTTATTTGATTAAATAAAGATTTTTATTTAAATAAAAAACTTGAGAAAGAGGGAGATTTTTTTTTAATTGTTATTGTTTGTTTAGGCCCTATTAAAAAGAAAATAAATGGTCTACAAACTAAATATTTGTTTACTCTTCATTATCCGATGCTATGTCTAAAACACAAAACCATGACCAAATCCAAATAACTCCGAATATGAAAAAGAAGAAAAAATCTCTTAAAAGTGCTTGACTAAGCCTAAAAATATCATTTACAAGGTGAACACTTTGTAATAATTGATATCCATGTTCCAAAATAATTAAAAGATTAAATACAAGATGACCAATTATTAGATGTAGATTGTCTAAAAATATCTACATATATAAATAAGTAGTTGTTGAGTTTAAGAAAACAATAACAATTATTGGATGATAGCCAAACATTATTATTATAGGTTAAAAATCCAATTAGGTGTGAGTTTGGTTTGTTAATGGTGTAGAAACTCAAAGCAACCAAAACAAGCCCAATAATAAGGCCACATACAGTCATGGCTCAAGAAAACCCTTATTACACCAACAACTTCCCAATCAAAAACAAAAGCAAGCATCAGACCAAGACACAAATGTTTAAATATCAAGTAAAATCCTTTGATTGGTTCGGGCCCAGAAGAGATAATGGAGATCCAAACTCATTCATACATATTTTTGCTAACTAAGAAATGGAACTTCACTTTCCATCTGAACTAAAATACAAAGTAACCAAACCATTCTCTCTCTTCTCTTTGTTTCTCTCTTCTCTTCTCTCAACCACATAAATCTCTTCCAAGAAAGAAAGCATAACAAGATAGCTCTGTTAGGGTTTACATCCTAGAAGAAATAGTTGTTAGCTATAAAGAAGAAAGAAGAAGAAATCAGAAGCTAAGGCACAAAAGTACAAATTATCTTAGGCAAAATCAGAAAAATCTTTCCACTTGAGGTATCCCAAAGTAGCTTGCTAAAACTTCCTTTCCCTCATACACATTTCTGAAAAAATAAAGAAAATTAAGTTCTATTATGGATCAACGGTCAAGAAAGGAACTTAGAGATAAAGCAAGAATAAATGGTTCAGATCTTTGAAAATATTAGAAAAAGGATAAAAGAGAAGATGGAAGGTATGAATGCATGAAATCTGAAAGCTCTGCTGCAGTCCCATCTCTCTTCTACGTCGCTGCTACTCTGATTTTGTGAGAAAAAGAAGTCAACTGTGTGAAGCAAGTCTTAGGTGTGGTAATTAAACTCATACAAAAAGGAAAGAACTCTTCAAAGTGAAAAAAAGGAGGGAGAACCTGAATCTAAGTTGTATTGAATGCATTTCCTGTGAGAGTTCAAGTTTTGGATAGTGTTTCTATATCAAAGAAACATTCAACTAAGATGGAGAGCTTCCTTAGAGGGTACTGAAGTTGGTTTTGCTTATAGGGTTCAAGGCTATGAATCATCATCTCCTTCATGGTTTATTGTTTTATTATTCTGTTTTAATGTTTATTTTTTTTTGTTTTCTCTTGAGTGAAAAAAGGCATAAAAGTGAGGCATTTGAAAAAGCCAAATAGAGAGAAAAGGCAAAGAGAGAAGCCTGGAGAGAAAAGCCAAAGTTGATTTTTGATTTGTATTTGTTTGTATTTCTATTTTGCATCTTGTATCTGTTGTATCCCTTACTAAGTTGAGTAAACACTTAGTGTATTGAGAGTCTAGGATGTTTCCTGACCAAATCAAGCTTATATTGAAGTTTGGTTTGTCCAAGATAGGATTATGTTGAGTCCTAGAAAATTGGTGTCTGTAACACTTGAAAGTATAGTAAAAATTCTACCAACATTGTTGTGGAGACTGGATGTAAGTTGCATTGCACAAAGCAACTGAACCAGGATATATGTTGGTGCCATCTTCTTCTTCTCTGCACTATTTTTGTCTCTCTGCCATTTATGAGACAAAACTAAATTGTCTCCTACATAATCCATCACGCAGACATACAGAAGCAAAGTTTCATTTTTTGGTTTTAAGGGTTAATCAATCAACTTAAAAGAAGGCCATAGTTTCAACCCCCTTCTCTAGGCCATCAAGAACCTTCAATAGATTTACATTGGATGAGCTCATGAATGACAAATGTCCGCTGTAAGGGATAAAGACTGCCAAAACCACAGAATTGGTGGCGTGATTCCTCGATACAGGGGCAAAACTTTTCATAAGTTAAGGGGGGAATGACCTTTTCTAAATTTCAATTTTTTCTTATAAATTATGTATAAATTTTGGTTTAGCTCTTTTAAAATTTTATTCTAATTTTTTATATTAAAAAATTAAATTTTGGCCTCTCCAAATTATATTCTAGCTCCGTCCCTGCCTTGATAGTGGTCAGACGTCTTTATAACCTTATAATTGTTGATGACCATTATTAAGACTAATTAGTAGGTTGATTATTTTTTGTTTTTTTCTTTTTGTTGAGCTTGTTCTTACTTGTGTCTTTTTTTGGGACCAAGATGAATAAACGCGCTTACAAATAATTTTGTGTAAAAAAAACTTTTTGAATACAAAAATGATCCAAGCATCCAATTTCATATGATAGTTCCTGATATAACTACTAC
>NC_029790.2:18311971-18314156 GCF_000816755.2 Arachis ipaensis | reverse complement strand
AAATTCATAAATCTTAATAATAATAATGATAATAATACTTAAAAGATAAATAATATTATTCATATTGTTAACATTATAATTTAGTACTTTTTTATGAAAATAATTAATCCAAAAAATTAAATTATGCTGCCTAATCTACTAATAAATATTATTGTTTTAAGATAAATTCATACTACTACCATATGTGTCAGCATTATGCTACTGAATACGTTGTGAATTGTGATTAAAAAAATGTATTAACATTAATTAAGTCATATGCAATTGCATAGTAGTATGGACTCTCAAGGTGGTTTATGGCCTAGATGTTTTTTTTGGGCTAGTGATCGTACAAAAAATCTAAAGCCATTTTGTCAAATTTTTGTAAGAACCTTCAGCTTTATTGCAAGACGTTTTGGAATTGACAAATAGTTTTTGGTTGGTTAGTAAATAGTAGACATTTAGTTGGAGCGTTTATGTTGTGATTTACAACTTTTACACGCTTAGCATGCTTAACATAGTTGTGCGCATCCTTCTCTGTAAATCTCAATAAAGAATAACCACATGCAATGTCTACCATGTAATTAAGTACATTAGACGTCGGCAATCCATTTGGATGCATGCCATCAATGTGGGCCTTAGCAAACCCAGAGATCGCATGAATTCAAAATCATGTGAACTATTTCCTTGGGTATCAGGTCATGGTTATGCTCAAGTGTAACTTTTCGAACCTTCCAAATGCACATTTTCTTGTCAAAATATATGGATATCAAAGTCTGGCAATTCATGCTAGTCTAGGGTCTGTGGGCTTTCTTCCTATCTAATCTATTGTAATTCTTTTCATCCCTTAAGTCGGCCCGTTACAAAAGAACCTGTCTTACAATAATCTTATCTTTATCCTTCGCATAGTCTCTCTTGCGTACCCAAATCCATAACATCTCCCAACACTTAAATAAAACTCATACGCACACTCCTCACTTCGAAATACCTTTTTCATTATGTCCTCTAAGTTTAATCCCATCACCTCTTTGTACTGAAAGCTATCCTCATCAAAATATGAGCCACCAAATTCATGTTTGTTGGCTGGATCATTGTTTGGAAATTCTTCTCACGAATCACTTTCTTCAGATGACATTTCCATTGTTTTTTCCATCCGAAAATCGCACTCTATCTGCCAAATTCAAACCAAACTGAACTTCATTTAACAAGTAAATACTAACTAAACCAACAATAGCCACACAACAATTCAAGAATAACCTATCAATATTAACAACAACAATCTACTATATTTAAACTATTGCTAATCTCTTAATTTTGATCCAGAATGTTCAATCAACCATTTTCATAGAATATATTACAATATTTTTCCCTCTTACTTAACACTAATACAAAAAAGATTGGAGGGGTATAAAGAAAAACTCATGTCATAAGATACACGTTTATATTGCCTTAATTATACTATCTTTCAAAATCATAGTCCCATTGTTATATGATTTTTTTTGTTTAAAAAACTTGTATTTCTTATTGAAGCAAAATATCTTGTTTTCCTACACATACTAGATGGCAAATATTATTAGAAGTATTACTACCACATTCATTTATACACTTTATCACGTAATGTATTCTGCACCTTACATGAAACATATTAAATGCCCATGTTTTAGGATTTTTCTGTATTTTTTAATAAATAAAGGAGTTCAAACTTCAACAAAAAAAATTTATAAAAACACAAAAATTTTAAATAAATTCATACTAATAGTCGAATAAGACCCAATAATTAAATAACATCACTAATATTTATACTATACATTCAAAAAACTTTTTTCTACACAAAATAATTGTGGTTCATTTATCCATTTTGATACCTAAAAAAAGACATAAGTGAAAATAAGTCCAATAAAAAAAATAAAAAATAATCAGCTTACCAATTAGTGTTAATAATGATCATTAATAATCCTAAAGTTATAAAGGCGTTTGACTACTTTCGCAGAAATCACACTGTTAATTCTGCGATTTCTGACAGTTTTTGTCCCTTATAAAAGGCAGTTATTATTTAAAAGACTCATCCAAAGCAAATCTATGTATGCAGATTATCTTTTTACACTTGAGAATTAATCATAAAAAATAATCAAAATTCAATATATAGTATTATATATATAATAAGGATATTTCAGTTATTTCATACATACAGGTATTATACGGATTTTTA
>NC_029790.2:18297112-18311819 GCF_000816755.2 Arachis ipaensis | reverse complement strand
CTTGACTAAGCCTAAAAATATCATTTATAAGATCAACTCCTTGTTACAATTGATATCCAAGTTCCAAGATAATTAAAAGATTAAATACAAGATGATCAATTATTAAATGTAAATTGTCTAGAAATATCTATATATGTAAATAAATAGATTTGCAATAGATGAGTCATTGAATGACAGCTGGCTTTTGTAAGGGACAAAGACGGTCAAAACCACAGAATTGATAACGTAATTCCTTGATACAGGGACAAAATTTCTCATAAATTAAGGAGGGGCAATGACCTTCCCTAAATTTCAATTTTTTTTTAATAAATTATGTATAAAATTTGATTTAGTTCTCTTAAAATTTTTATTTTAATTTTTATATTAAAAAAAATTAAATTTTGGCATCCTCAAATTATATTTTAGCTCCGTCCCTATTTTGATAGTGGTCAGACATCTTTATAACTTTAAAATTGTTGATGACCATTATCAAGATTAATTAGTAGGTTGATTATTTTTTGTTTTTGTTTTTGTTTTGGCTTGTTCTTATTTATATCTTTTTTTGGGATCAAGATGAATAAATGCACACACAAATAATTTTGTGTAAAAAAAATTTTTTGAATACAAAGATGATCTAGACATCGAGTTACATATGATAGTTCTTGATAAATTACTACCACTACTAATGATATTCACAGCGATAATAATATTTATTACTAATACTTATAATATTAACAATAATTATAAATATTAGTACTTTGATAATAATTTTAAAGGTAAATTATATTTTTTGTCTCTGAAATTTGACAAAAGTTTCAAAAATACTTCTAAGTTTTATTTTGTTTCGATTTTGTCCTAAAAGTTTTCAATTTGCATCAAATATACCATCGACAGCTAAATTTTCAAAAATTTAAAACCAATCTAACAATAATGCATGGAAATTATGCTTAATTTGCTTGTGTTGAGGGTTATTCTTATGAAATTGTTGTTGAATCGGTCTTAAATTTTTTGAAAAATTAGCCGTAGGAGTATATTTGATGTAAATAAAAAACTTTTAGGACAAAATTGAAATAAAATAAAACTTAGGGGTATTTTTAAAATTTTTGTCAAATTTCAGGAACAAAAAATATATTTTATCATAATTTTAAATACTGTATTGAACAAAGTTAAAAAAAATTAGAGTAATACCCCAAATTAGTCTTCAAGAAATTTACGGTCGGACAGATTTGTCTCCAAGAAAATTTAATTAAAATTTTGACCCTAACATTTTTAGTTATATACCAGATATGTCCTCATGGCAGTTTGACCCGGTCAGGACGTCCTTCGTGAACGGACTGACGTGTTAGGTTAACTGTCACGTGTCACCTCCATGACAATTTAGTCCCCATCTAAACTGGACAAACGAAATCATATTGGATCATGAGGCGAACGATGTCGTTTCGTGGAGGACAAATTCATCCCCACCATGGAAGTGATTTAATATTTTTTATGATAATAATTAACCCAAAAAAAATAAATTATACTGCCTAATCTATTACTAAATATTATTGTTTAAAGATGAGTTCATACTACTACCATATGTGTCGTTGTGATTCGTGATTAAGAAAATGTGTTAACATTAATTAAGTAATGTGCAATTATATAGTAGTATGTGCCCTTAAGATGATTTATGGCCTAGATGTTTGAATAAATGACCATTTATACTCATGAGAGATGAAAATACTGACATTTGTACCCATGAAAGCTTGAAACTAATCTTGTACCCATGATAGATGCTATCCGTGTGACAAAAGTACCCTGGCTTGGATCTGAGCTTGGTTCGTGGGTTTCCGAACCTACGTGGCACTCCCAACCTCCCCTCCCCCCCCAAATATGAGCCAACCATTCACCATCATCATCTTCATCTTCTTCACCATCACCATAAGTCCATAACCTCCATCACCATCACCTCAGCACCGCCACAGCCACCTCCCTTCACCACAACCTCCGGCGACAACCCACACCGCTGCGCCCCTTTCTCTTCTTCTTTCCCGCTTCTCACCTCCGCTGAGCCCAGAAACCACCGCGCTAGCTCCTCCTCTCCACCAAAGCCCAGAGCGGCAGCGGCCATCTTCTCCATTCCTGGGTCTCCTCTCGTCTGCCACCAAACAGCTGCGACACCCAACCTTCTCCGCAGCGTCCTTACGGCATTTCAACCCGTCACCACTCCTCTGTCCGAACCCTAGCTCCGCCAACCATCACCGTTGGCCTCTACGAGCCACCGCAACCCTCTTCCCTTTTCTTCCCTTTGCGTGTTCTCTGTCTTCCTCAGCCACACCAACAAACCGGCCACCTTCTCCTCCCTCTCTCACACTGGCCGAACCACCGCGCCGTCGACGAGCCACAGCAACACCGACGATGAGCCCCTTTTCCCCTTTCTTCTTCCTTCTCTGTCATCCCATCTCACCATCGCGAACCAGCCTAGCACCGTTGCGATTCCAGCGCCATTTCCCGTTCTCCCATGGAACGACCAGAACAGGGTGCAGCCCCTGTGTCTTCCATCCCCTCCGTTTTCCCCTGTGTCTTCCATCCCCTGCGTTTTCCCCTGAGTTCTGTTTCTTTCATTGTATTGCTTTTAGTTCATTTTGCTTAATTTGGTTAGTTAGAAATGCATGTTAGTGGATTTAGGTTTGTTTTGATTCATGCTGGTGTTTGAAAATTCTGTTTGAAAAATTTGGCTTGTCTGATGCTACTGGGAGCTTTGGGGGAGGTAGGGTTCGGACAGACGCTGCGGAGAAGGTTGGGTGTCGCGGCTGTTTGGTGGAGAGGAGGAGTGAGAAGAGGGAAAGAAGAAGAGAAAGGGGCGCAGCGGTGTGGGTTGTCTCTGGAGGTTGTGGTGAAGGGAGGTGGCTGTGGCGGTGCTGAGGTGACGGTGATGGAGGTTATGGAGGTTATGGTGATGGTGATGGTGAAGAAGATGAAGATGATGAATGGTTGGCTCAGATTTTTGGGGGGGGGGGAGGTTGGGAGTGCCACGTAGGTTCGGAAACCCACGAACCAAGCTCAGATCCAAGCCAGGGTACTTTTGTCATACGGACAGCATCTATCATGGGTACAAGATTAGTTTCGAACTTTCATGGGTACAAATATCAGCGTTTTCATCTCTCATGGGTACAAATGGTCATTTATTCCTAGATGTTTTTATTGGGTCTGTGAAAGTACGAAAAATCTAAAATCATATTGTCAAATTTTTTTAGAATTTTTGTAAGAACTTTTAGTTTTGTTGCAAGAGTTTTTGGAGTTGACAAATATTTTTGGGTTGGTTAGTAAACAATAGACATTTAGTTGGAGTGTTCATATCGTCATCTATAACTTTTACACGTCTAACATGATTAACATAGTTGTACGCATCCATTTTCATAAATCTCAATAAAAAATAACCACATGCAATGTCTACCATATAATTAAGTATCTTAGATGTCGGCAATCTGTTTGGATGCATGCTATCAATGTGGGCCTTAGCAAACTTAGAGAGATCACACGAAATTTCAGAATCATGTAAACTATTTTCTTAGGTGTTAGGTTATAGTTATGCTCAAGTGTAACTTTTCGAACCTTTCAAATACCGTTTTTTTTTTTGTCAAAATATATGGACATCAAAGTCCGAGAATTTGTGCAAGTTTAAAGTTTGTGGGCTTTTTTCCTATCTAATCTGTTGTAATGCTTTTCATCCCTTAAGTAGGACCTATTACAAAAGAACTTTTGTCTTACAATAATTCTATCTTCATCCCTCGCATAGCCTCTCTTGGATACTTTAAATCCATAGCATCTCCCAACACTTAAAATAAAATTCATACGCACGCTCCTTGCTTCGAATACCTTCTTCATTATGTCCTCTAAGTTTAACTCTATCACCTTTTTGTACTCAAAGCCATCCTCATCGGAATATAAGTCACCATTCTGGAATTCCTGCTTGTTGACTAGATTATTGTTTTCCCGAATCACTTTCTTCATATGACATTTCCATTATTTTTTCCATTCGAAAATTATATTCCATCTACCAAATTCGAACCAAACTCAACTTCATTTAACAAGTGAATACTAACTAAACCAACAATAGCCACACAACAATTCGAAAATAACCTATCAATATTAACAACGACAATATGCTATAATTAAACTATTGTTAATCTCTTAATTCCAGTCCACAAGGTTCAATCAATCATTTTCATACAATATATTATAACATTTTTCCCTCTTGCTTAACACTAATGCAAAAAAGATTGGAGCGGTATAAAAAAGAAACTCATGTTATAAGATACACATTTATACTACCTTAATTATACTATCCTTCAAAATCATAGTCCCATTATTAATGATATTTTTTGTTTAAAAAATTTGTATTTTTTATTGAAGCAAAATATTTTATTTTTCTATACGTACTAGATGGCAGATATTATTAAAAGTATTACTACCACATTTATTTAGACATTTTTTAATAAATAAAGGAGTTCAAACTTCAATAAGAAGAATTTATAAAAACACAAAAGTCTTAAACAGACTCATATCAATAGTCGAATAAGACTCAATAATTAAATAACATCACTAATATTTACCCAATCTTGTATTTAAAAAACTTTTTTTTTACAGAAAATAATTTGTAGTTTATATCCCTGAAAAAAAAAAAAAGACATAAATGAGAACAAGTCCAACAAAAAAATAAAAAATAATCAACCTACCAATTAGTCTTAATAATGGTCATTATTAATCCTAAAGTTATAAAAGTGTCTAACCATTTCGTAGAAATTACATTGTTAATTTGACGATTTTTGACCGTTTTTATTCTCTATAAAAAATAATTGTCATTTAAAAAACTCATCTAATGATAAAGTTACGATAGAGAAAAGGAGAATAATAATCCCTAAAAATCAATAAATTGTATGTATAAATTTTTAATTTTTTAGTTTGGCTTCTTTTTAATTTTTAATTTTTTTTCTTAACTTATATTTTTTATGTTAGCCACTCTTAACGCCTTTGATTTATCCAAAGCAAATTTTGCAAATTATCTTTTTACACTTGAGAATTAGTCATATCAAAAGTTATTGTATAGTATTAGGCAAATGTGTAGCCTATTAGAGTGCTTCCAAGCAAAAGAAAAAATAATTTATTAACAATACTAAATAAATAAAGATGAAGGGTAAGGTTAGAGGCGAAATTCATATACAACAGAATCCACAATTCACCTCCTCCTGCAGCTCGTAGCCGTCCGATCAGATGACGGAGTCACCGTCGGATAGGCGGTGTAAGCGCAACGCCGGCCCAAATTGCCGGTGCAGCGGGGTGGCGTCGCTGGGAAAATCGTTCTGCGAGAAACACTTGCAGCAGCGTGCGCTTCAAGACCAGAAACGCAGAATTAAGAGGAACGAAGGGAACGAATCGGAGCGCAGGTCCAACAAGACCAAGAGGAGGCTATCGACCGCCGATGACGTCAGTGCCGGATCCGAATTGGAAGTTTCCGTGTCCGAATTGATTGAAAACTCCGTCAGAAAGAAAAAAAAGAACGTGACGAAGAAGAAGAAACTGCTTGATCAAGTTAGCTCAGCTTGATTTTTTTTTTAAATGACTGCTACTGTAATTTTGGTTTAATTTTGTTAAGCTCTAGAACTGGAAATGTAGCATCGTTGTTTCCAACAGTGTTGAGTCGTTTGCATTTTCAGGAGAGTGTAAATGAGTGTGGTATTCACGAGGACTCTGACAGGGGAATTGAAGATAAGAAACAAATGGTGAGGAAACTGCTATGTCGTGATCATTTATGAATTGCGACTGGTGGTGTTTAATTTTTTAGAAAATTCACATTTATTAATCTTCATGATCATTATTTTTGATTTTAATGATGAAGGCTTAACTTTTATTTTCACTACAATGTTGGCTCCTCAGGGTAGCAAAAGCAAGGAGGGTGGAAGTTTGATGTGTCATCAGTGCCAGAGGAATGATAAGAGTGGAGTTGTCTTTTGCTCAAAGTGCAACAGAAAACGCTACTGTTATGAATGCCTTGAGAGGTGGTAAGCTTTGCTCTTCCTGATGTTAATATTTTGAGAACTTGAAAACTGTTATATGCAGTCATCTTGAAGGAATTAATAATCTTCCCATTTTGATATAAGGTGAATAGCCTTTTACCTTTACTACTTTAGAGTTTCCAGCCTCTCACTGATTGTCTTGAATTAGGTACCCAGGTAAAACCCAGAAGGAAGTTGAGAATGCATGTCCATTCTGTTCAGGCAATTGCAATTGCAAAGCCTGCTTGCGGGAGGTTCCAGTGCTTATGGTAGATGGCATATGATGAAACTTGGAAACTTTTGAAACTTGCTTACCTTATGTCCTTGTTTAACTATCTTCTTTGTTTTAACAGGACCGAGAGGTAAATTCCAGTGTCAAATTACATCGACTGCGCTACTTACTCTATAAAGCCTTGCCTGTTCTGAGGCATATTCACAGGGAGCAAAGCTTAGAACTAGAGATTGAATCTAAAATAAGAGGTATTATGTTATGGGCCAGTCTATAGAAATTTAGTTTCTTTGAATACTGTCTTTAATTTACTTGCTTTAATGATTCTGGGTATTAGGTGAGCAACTGCAAGAAAAAGGCATAGCAAGAACAGAGCTAGACAAACGTGAGCGCTTATACTGGTACGTTTTCTGAGTTTCGTAACCATTATGTTCCATCATATTTGCCTTTGATCTATCACTCTATCTAGGACTTTTGTGTATAGAATGATGCACTTGGTATAAATTCGTTGCGACAAGGTTTTGTAGCTGCAAGGGTTGGATTACTTCCATCTATAATTGTGTCAGTCCTATGTTGGTCTTGAACTGACTGCCTCCATTATAAATGGCAGTGACAATTGCAATACGTCTATAATTGGGTTTTACCGGAGCTGCCCCAATCCCAGTTGCTCTTATGATCTATGTCTCATGTGTTGTCAAGAGCTTAGGGAGGGTTGCCAACCTGGAGGCATAGAAGCTGAAACATCCCAGGAACAATTTTCTGAGAGAGCTCATAATCATGATTCATCAAGAACTAAGAGTAAAAAACAAAATAAAAGATATGGATGGGAGAGCCAGCTTGTGCCTACGAATTTTGATTTTCAAGCTGACATGTCCACCCCCTTCCCTGAATGGAACGCTAATACAGATGGTAACATTCCATGTCCACCAAAACAGCGTGGAGGATGTGGTACCACATTGCTAGAATTGAGACGTACTTTCAAATGTAACTGGGTAGTGAAATTGCTAAATAATGCTGAGGACCTCACCAGAGACTACACACCGCCTGATGTTGATATTACTGAAAAGTGCTCTTTATGTCAGAAAAATACTATTGAAGGAAAAACCAATCTTGAAGCCCGTAGGGCAGCATTCAGAGATGATGATAATGATAATTTCATATATAGCTCAAATGCCCGTGATATTTCTGATGATGAAATTGAGCATTTCCAGAGGCACTGGATGAGGGGAGAACCTGTTGTTGTGAGAAACATTCTAGATAAGACATCGGGTCTTAGCTGGGAGCCAATGGTTATGTGGAGGGCTTTAAGAGAAACAGGCTCCAAAGTGAGGTTTAAAGACGAAACTCGAAGTGTAGAAGCTATTGATTGCTTTGATTGGTGTGGGGTAAGTCATGCAAGTTAATCATTTCAAAGAATTTGATCTATTGCAATGAAAATTTATTTTATTTACATGGTTCAGTTTCACAGGTTGAGATCAATATTCACCAATTTTTCCAAGGCTACCTAGAAGGTCGAATGTATAAAAATGGGTGGCCAGAAATGCTGAAATTGAAAGATTGGCCCACATCCACCACTTTTGAAGAGCGCTTGCCTAGGCATGGCACGGAGTTCCTCATGGCACTCCCCTACAGGGATTACACTAATCCAAAATCTGGGACTTTGAATTTTGCCTCTAAACTTCCTGATGACTCACTAAAGCCGGATTTAGGACCCAAAACATATATTGCTTATGGATTTTCTGATGAGCTTGGTAGAGGAGATTCTGTGACAAAGCTGCACTGTGATGTGTCTGATGCAGTAATTTCTTCTCTAGGGACTCCTTTCAATTTTATTTTCTGAATATTGCCATTTTTCTTATTAAAAAAATGTTATTTGTAAATTGTACCCTCTTTTATTGCTTACACATATTATGGAAAGGTTTAGGTTAATCATGTGATATTTATAATTACAAAATTTTCCAACTATTAGACATTTGATAATCTTGTCCATTTCTATCTCCAAGTTTTCCTCTTGGAGATTGGTAAAATAAAACTTATTTTCTTTTCTTTACTTACTCTTTATGATCTTCCCTGCATGATAATTCTATTGAATTTGTTCTTGTTTCAAAATGAAACCTCTAATACTTCTATTGAATTTGTGTTTATAGTTATTGTCTTTCTGAGTTCATTTGGACGGGAGGAATTTGGTTTATGAATGGAGTCTAATCAATGTTAAAACTCCTAGCCTCCTTTTTTGACATTGTTTTAACTAGGTGTATTGTGTACCTTATAATACTATAGATAATGTAACATAAATTTGTGATTTAGGTCAATGTGTTGATGCATACAACCAAAGTGAAGATAGATCCTTGTCGGAGAAAAATAATAAAAGAATTGCAGAAAAAATATGCCGAAGAAGACTCTCGTGAACTTTTATGTGAAGCTTTAGGAGATGCTGATGAAAGACCTAAATCTGAAGCATTGAGCCATGATCCGAAGGCAGACATTGGAATTGGTAATATTTCACCAACTAGCCACGTGGATCAGTGCATTCCATCTATATGTGAAGAAGGCAAGAGTCAGAAGTTAGAAACACATGATCTATCTGCAAGTAGCTTAGCTAATAATATGAGCAATAAGGAAGACAGAATGAGGATTGATTTTTTAGATGATAAGGAGCCTGCTGGTCCTGAGCTGAGAGAGTCAAAACAAGGCCTGGAGAAAGATACTTTGCAAACTGAAGATGGAGCTGAGGTTGCCCTCGGTGGTGCTGTTTGGGACATCTTCCGCCGGCAAGATGTCCCTAAGCTAATTGAGTACTTAAGAAAGCACAAGAATGAATTCCGTCATATAAAAAATCATCCTGTAGATTCTGTGAGTAGCTTTGCCAGTCATTGTTGATGCTCTCTCCCATATCTGGAAAGGGCTAAGTCAGTTTTTTAATATACTGTTTTTTTTACAGGTTATACATCCTATTCATGATCAAACTCTGTTTTTAAATGAGAGGCATAAGAAACAGCTGAAAAAGGAGTTCGGTAAGTTTTTCAATTAGTTTTCTTAGTTTAGACTTGGTTGAAACGTAATACCACTCCACATTAAAGATCCTCCTTTTTTATGCAGATGTTGAACCATGGACCTTTGAGCAACACCTTGGGGAGGCTGTCTTCATTCCAGCAGGATGTCCTCACCAAGTGAGAAACAGACAAGTAATTCATCATCTTGTGACAAACATGTCATTTTTCTTCGGTCCAACATGTCTGTTTTTAAGTTCTAGCAAATTTCTCTTCTTTTTTGGTGGGATAAGGTTTTTTTTGTTGTTAACAAAGTTGTGGATACTTAAATATTCGAGTCACTTTTTGCAGCCACTAAAACGACCTAAAGTAAGTGTCTATGGAAAAGGTTGGCATTATGGTAACAAGGCGTTACATGTTGAAAAAATTGAATTAACTAGAAGAATAAATAGTATATATTTGAGTCCCCCATCCAATTCCTTTAATTACTTTTAGTTCCCATGGGGTCTGAGGCGAATAGTAATAGTAATGCCAATGCTGAGGCCCAAAAGAAACAAGAGGATGGGACTAATGAAGCAATTATGCAGAATAACCCAAGTAGCAAAAGGGTGAGGAAACCTCCCATATGGATAAATGACTACAAGAAGTAAGTATGAGTGCGTCACAAAAAATTATTAGCTTGTGCTGAGGTTAGAGTTAGTTACAACAGATTGGGAAATGGGTTGTGATATAAAAAGGAAATTATAGGGTAAGAAAAGGAATGATAGGTATTATGTTGCTATTTGATATTGCAGACCTCCCTTGAGCTCAGGGTGGTATTAGTATACTGTTTCATTGATTTTTGCCTTGTATATCAATTGAGTACTTTATATGTCAATTGAGTACACTTATTCTCCTTTGTCATATTGCTACTGTGATTGTTGTGAATTGCTGTGAATGTTTATAGTGCCTATTAATTAGTGCTTTCATTGAGAGGAAATGGAGCCATGGCCGACGGAATCCATTTGACCCGACTGGAGGAACTCACCTTGTCCAACAAACAGGAGGTAACCACTCTTAGCCGCGGGTTGGTGGAGGCAAATGAGAGGATCACCGATACGCAAATTCAACTCACAAACATGGACTCCTTACTGCGATCTATTGAGAAGTTGCTACGTGAAAACTTGAAGCTGAAAATGAAGGCCGCTGATTATGGCCCCATTGGTGACGATGCCGCAGATGGCTGTTCCGGTGTTGGATCAGTAAGCATGTGCACTAAACAGCCGTGGCCTGGCTAAGGGTGAAAGTCGCCGATCTCTCCATGTTTGACGGCGAAAGAGTGGAAGATTGGGTCTTCCATGCCGTCAGCACTTGGAGACGTTCGAGATACCCGTGGAGCAGAGAATTCGGGTGTTATCGTTTCATTTGGTGGGTATGCATGGTATTGATGGGCATTAACAACAGCATCACCTACACCTACACCTGGGACACATTTCTGGAGGCGCTAGTAGTCAGATTTGGGAAGAATCTCTTCTATGACCCTTGCACCGCCATTAAAGAATTGAAGCAGAGTGGATCGGTGGAGGAGTACGAGAGCCAATTTGTAGAGTTGACCAACAGGATCAATGGGCTGAATGAGGAGTGGATCATCTCCCTCTTTGTTGTTGGGCTTCAGGACCAGCTCAAATGTGAATTGCTCCTAGCCCAACCCACATCTTATGTCCAGGCCGTTTCCATCGCTAAACTCCATGAGCAGAAGAACGCGACAATGCTGGGCTTATCTCGGGTCGGTAGCAATAAGGCCACAGTAGCCCAGAACCTGCCCCGGTTTGCTCCTAACAGAACCTTAGACTCAAGAGTTCTCACCCAACGACTACCCCTTCCACGAGCTCCATAGCCTCCGCTAACACACCCTCTTCTTTCCCAACACCATAAACAACCCCACCGGCATTTAACACACCCTCTTATTATTGCGATTAACGTTACAGCCAGGGGTATCGCTGCAAGGCTTCTTATCAGCTTCTCGTAGGTGAAGAGGAACTCCAAGAGCTCTTACATGGCACTGCCGGAACACTTGAAGAGGAGAATGACTCTGATTTGGAAGATGAGGGACATGACGAGGAGGAACAACCTCCACGAATCAGTCTCAACGCCCTTGCCGGGGAGCTTCACCCTGAGACTGCAGGTGAAAGGGACACACGCCAACCGACCCCTGCTGATTTTGATTGACGGCGGCAGCACCCACAACTTCATTAAAGGGTCAATTCACTCAATTGCCAGGAAGCTCAATTTTCCTCTTACCCCCACACCAACACTTCAATGGTGGACAATGGCGACTCCATTAATTGTGCTGCTAAATGCCAAGATTTTTCATTATTGGTGTAAGGGTATAACTTCTCCGTGGACACTTAGGTTGTGTTTGTTTACAGGCATGGGATACTAACATAGAGACACAGAGACACAAAATCGTGTTTGGCTGATGAGACATGGACAGAGACATTGTGTCCAGAGACACTAAATTAGTGTATTTTGTGTCTATCCTGGCAGGAAGGACACAGAGACATTAACAAGAGACAACTTATTTTTCATTTTTTCTTTCATTATTCTGGTTAGTTTTTCATAATTATATTTTTTATTATTATTATATTTTTCTTCCAAAATTTTTTGAATGAAAAAAATGAGAATAAATTAGACTTTCATAGTTTGTTCTAGTTTATCACCAAACAAAATATAAGAATACTAATTTTTCTGTCTCTATCCTTTGTGTCTTGTCTTGTTCTGTTCTCAAAACCAAACGCAGCCTTATGTACTGGACCACAAAGGCGCAAATGTGGTCCATGAAGCATTATATGGGTTTCTAGCTCGGACCATTCCGGGGTATGTGCAAAGTGGGAAACCACACTTTAAAAGTTAGCTGTTAAGGGGGAAGAACCACTCTCCTTATATACAACATCAAGCATTCCATACTACTTGATGTGGTACTTTGAGCACCCATAATACCCAAGTCCCTAACAATACACCAGCCCTGAGAGCCGACATCCACGGCGGCTTCACTCTATCGACACTGACCCAACGGGCCACTTTGCTACGGTCTATCAGTGCCTATAGGTAGCCCTTTCCATAGCGCCAACGACTACGCTCTGATACCATTGTTAGGTATCTAAGGAAAGTGGGAAACCACACCTTAAAAGCTAGCTGTTAAGGGGAAAGAACTACTCTCTTTATATACAACATCAAGCATCCCATACTACTCGATGTGGGACTTTGAGCACTCATAATACCCAAATCCCTAACAGAGTCTCTTTATATGGAACTGAAGTTTCGCCCTCCAACAAGCATAGAACCGAATGAAACGCCTGGCTGATAGTCATCGTTGAGAGAAATTGTTCAATGCCGATGATTGGGTTCTGTTGAAGCTGCAACCATATAGGCAAAGCTCAATGGTGGTTCGTGGTAACTTAAAGCTTGATAAGCAGTTTTATGGGCCGTTTAAGGTGCTGCAGGGGGTAGGGGATGTCGCATACAAGTTGGAACTTCCAACTGGCAGTGCTATACGTATGGATGAAAGACTACGAGAAGTAAGTATGAGTGCATCATTGGGAATTATTAGCTTGTGCTGAGATCTGAGTTAGTTACAACAGATTAGGAAATGGGTTATGATATAAAAAGAAAATTATAGTGTAAGAAAAGGAATGATAGGTATTATGTTGCTATTTGATAGTGCAGACCTCCCTTGAGCTCAAGGTAGTATTGGTATACTGTTTCATTGATTTTTGCCTTACATATCAATTGAGTACTTTATATGTCAATTGAGTACACTTATTCTCCTTTGTCATATTGCTACTGTCATTGTTGTGAATTGCTGTGAATGTTTGTAGTGCCTATTAGGGTCATTATCAAGGTCCAACCATTTATGTTTCTTATTGCACACGTATGCGGTTGAGAGAGTGATTTGTATAATTAGCAGCACATTTTCTTCCTACTTTTATTTGAAAATGGACTTCATATGGTTCCATCTACCATGCTAACCAATATTATTTTCTTATAAATTGTCTTAAACTTGTTTTTGTTGATCAGTCTTGTATAAAGGTTGCTCTTGATTTCGTTTCTCCGGAAAATGTTGGAGAATGTTTACGACTAACTGAAGAGTTTCGTTTGCTCCCAAAACACCACAGAGCCAAGGAAGACAAATTGGAGGCAAGCTTTTATATTATATCTTTGTTCTTTTGTACATGTCGATGAGTCTTGTTCGTCGCCCTGTTTCCTACATAACTTCTATAAAAATATTATGTGTCATGGAAAGTGCTTGACAGTTTTGTGCAATTCTCTCTGTTTACAGGTTAAGAAGATGACGCTTTATGCTGTAAGTAATGCTGTTAGACAAGTCAAACAAATAATATCGGTCAACGAGTAAGATTGGTTCTACTATCTTAGAAGTTTGTTCATGTTTTAGCTACTTCTGCCATTGTTTTGACGAATACTTGTTACAGTTATAAACAGATTCCCCTTTTTCTTAATAACATTTAGGTGAATAAGATTATGAAATATGAAAATGACAAAATGTATCACTGCCATGTTATAATACCTAGCTTTTTTAGCTGATGCAACAATATCTTGTTAAAATGTGTTTGTAGTATTATTACAATCTTACTTTTAGCCAGTTCAGCATTTTTGTTCTAAACTTTTTTGGTTTAGTCTAACAACATCTGGGAACCTTTGTCAAAAGAGCTTTAGGAAAAAGCAAAAAACAGAAAACATATTTGGTGTCTAAACTAGTATTTTTTAGGCCAACAAAGAAAGACACACTAGACAGGGAAGCGAAAGAGAAAGAGCTAAATATCTATTAAATTCTAAACTTCTTTTTATATATATAGAAAAAAGTAAAAAAATATATTATTCTCCCTACTGATGCGGGGTCCATATTTCCTCCACTGTCTACAAGACCCGCCCGCTTTATCCATTTCACGGATAGGAAAGAAATTTGGGAGGAATCACGATTCTGCTCCGGTTACATTAAATATTCCACCCCCCTTGAGTAAAGGAAAATGGGTAGAGAAATATATTATTTTATCATTGGATACAGCCAACGGTTCTGGCCCCTCATTGCCGAACTTATATTTCTCTAATCTGTTCCCCCACAAACAAAATCAGTCTCTCACACTTGCCAAGGCATTCTCAGATTATCTCCTGCATGCCTGCCTATTTGACTGGTTTGATCCTGCATGTGCAACTTTAATTCACTTTCACGACGTATAATTATAAACATCCAACTCTGGATATAACTACTAGTTCGCTGAAAGTAGTTTTAGTGATGCTGTCCAATTTTAAAAATAAGTTATAGAGTATTATTTGTATATATAATATGTCAATTATTATGCTGACTTACAATATTTACTATTAGATTTTATCATTAGATGATATATGAATTTCACACAAATTACATTTATATCTCATCCGCTAACAGATGATGCATGAACCAGCACCAGGTTTCATCC
>NC_029790.2:18287105-18296624 GCF_000816755.2 Arachis ipaensis | reverse complement strand
CCCAAAAAAAAAAAAAAACCAGGTTTCATATATTAATTATCAAATGTACATGTAGTAACATTTTTTAAAAAGTATAAATTTGTAAATAGAAAAGGATTGTATAGCTGTAATATATATTTATTCTAGGATTCCCTGATCAAGCTATTACTTTTTGAAACTTAGATCCGGATTCACTGTACGGACATAAGTGCCATGCCATAAATTATTTCTTCTTTTTTCTTTTATATAAATGAGAAAGATAAATTCAAAGTTGATAAACAAAGTTGCAGTACATACGAAAAATGCATGATTTGTACGGGTGAGAAAGGGACACATGTCACGAGAATCCATTCCCCAATCATAAAACACCCAATTTCTTAAGCTAAGGTGAGTAGATAAATACAAATACATCACCATTCATAATTCCATTAGGGAGAGAACAAGGTGTAGGTAGTAGGTGTTGAGCTGTTCATGCATGGTTGATCAATGTTGGAGGTGAATCACGGTTTGTCCATGTTATTTGAAACAGAAGAGACAGTAGTTTTTTTTAGTTTCCACGTAATCTTCTAATTCGACAGATCAAGGACTAATTTGTCGCAGATTTGAGATTTATTTAAAGGTTTTTTGACTAATGGGTTGCTGCATGCACAAAGTGTAGGGATGTATATGGGCCGGGTAAAACCGAGTTTGTTCTAACCCAGATTCAGCCCTAAATATACACCAGATCTATTTTTTAGACCCTAATCCGACTCTAAACCCGATAAAACCTAAACATTTTCGTGTCACAATTATACCAGGTTCAAATCGGGTGAAAACCGGGCCTTTAAAGTTTTAACAATAATTTATAAAACCGTGTCACTTATTTATAAAGAAAAAATTGTTACCGAAAAATTGATATCCATATTTAAACTTGAATTTACCCATAAATTCTAATTTGATGCTTCTTTGATCTATTTTCTAATTCAACAAGTGTGATTAAAAATAAAATAATAATCTTATAATTATTATAGCATAATATTGGAATTAATTTAAAACATATATACCTTTTTTTGTTCCCTTAGGGTGCACATAGGTCGGGTGAAGTCGAGTTTGCTTTGATCCGGATCCGACCCTAAATAATGACCGAGTATATTTTTGAGATTCTTATTCGACTCTAGACCCGGTGTAATTACACCAAATTAGCCCCCTAAAATGTTCGGATTCGGGCTGGGTCTTTGGACCGAGCCAGACCATGTACACCCCTAATAAGGTGGGATTTGAACCCTCGACACTTGCTTAAGCGGGCAAGTGAGTTGATCACTCGACCAATCCAAATTAGTTGAAACAAAATAGATTTTAATTCTTTATATATTTACTGGACTTCAGGTTTTATTTTTTTTAATACACTGTCTTTGGAATTATGGATATGTTTTGGTATTATTTTTTATTTTTTAAGAAAAGGATAAATAAGTCTTCTTAAAATATTTCTTTTCTTGACCATTTTAAAATATTTTTAAGTTTATGACTGATGAGTTTGAAAAACTCTAAATTCAATTTGATGATGAACAAACATTATTAAAGCAATTATTTATAAAATTATTAGCTTGATCTCAATTCATACTTGCTAAATTAATAATTTTGTTGATGCAGAGTTGCATTGGGCCGAAATTAAAAGAAATTGTTGCAAGCCCAATATTAAAATATTCAGCATTGATATAAAATTATTTTTGATCTTTATTGCTGAATGATTGATATATTAGTTGGGCCAGTTTTAAGTATTATTGATACAAGCCCAAATTATTCTTCATGCATGATCTGAAACCAATTGAGAAGGGAAGCAAATATTTTTATTGCCTTATGTCTCCAACGGATCTCATGCTTCACCATGTGATGGAATTCAAATCTCATTAAAGTGAAGTCAATAAATACATGGGAACTATGAGAGAGATTGTCATTGACATGATTGATAGCATTAATGCTACATGCTACTAAGGGAAGTAAAAACAATATCTTTTTAATTAATTTGTTTAATCACTTTGAATTGCTTTTCTTCCAATTCTTTTTTCTCTCTCATCTTTCTTTCTTCTCCTTCGGTCATTACACAACAAACCATGGAAGCTAAGCCTAGCCACCGAAGAGAGGAAGATGCACACTACAAGACCATCAAAATGATGGCAAGAAAAAGCAAACTAAAAGTATGTAGTGGCTGAGATTCTCACCAAGAATGGTAAGATTTGGTGAGGTAATCTCGAGCTCTTCATACCCAAAAAGAAAGAAGAAGATCTCGGCCAGCAAGGAGAAGATCCTTGGAGAGGATGGCTTGTCTCTGATTCTGCTCAACCACCACAGGAGGTAGCTACAATGGCTACGTGATGGAAGAGGTAGAGATTGGAGCAGATGAAGCCATCATCATCATGAAGCATCAAGGGCCAGAAGTTCATCTTGGGGAGCAAGGCAAGGATGAAGGGCTCGGATTGATGAAGAGTGGTGACCAAAGAAGGACTAGAGGTAATTGCATGTTGGATTTTGCATGGGTTATCTCTTCTCTCTCTCTGGCCGAACCGGTTCTGACTTGAAGAAGAAGAAGATTGGCTTGGTTTGTTTGGTTTTAACCTTAAAGGCTTCTCCCTATAAGTATGGGTGAACAGTCAGGGTTTGATTCAAGGAGTGAGAGTGCAAAAGCACAGGGTTCTCATAGCTCTCTAAGCTGACAGAATTTTTTCTCCTTCAATGTTCTCATTTTGTAATTTTTCTGTTTAATTTTGTCATGTCTTGAGTCTCATGAAAAAAGGCAAACAGTGAGGTTTGTATGAAAAAGTCATAGAGCGAAAAAAGGCAGAGAGTACAAAATTAAAAAAAAAGCCATAGATGTCCTTAGAGTTCCTTTGTACATCTGTGTTGTGTTTCATAATTCTGTGGGAATCCCTTTGTAAGTTGGGTTAGCACTTTACAGTTGAAAGCTTGGCAGCGACCGAGTCAAGTTCAGTTTGGGTTTAGATTCTGGACTTGTCCCGGATAGGAAGGGTAGTTCCTAGGGAGAATTGGTGTTTGTAATCAAAGATGATTATAGTGAAATTCCATCATTATTGTGATGGAGACTGGATGTAGGCTGCCTTGCACTTAGCAGCTGAACCAGGATATATCTTGGTGTAATTCTCTCTTTCTTCTACTCCATTTCTGTTTCTGCTGCCCAGGAGATAAAACTGAAAATATCTCGTGCTGACTGACGAGACAAAAAGAAAAGTCTCGTGGCTAGTTACGAGATAAAAAGACAAAAAATTTCCAAAAGTGGTTTCAAAAGCCAGCAAGTACTATCAAGCAAAAAGGGGGCTAAGATTCAACCCCCTCTTCTCTTAGCCACTGATAACCATCAATTGGTATCAGAGTTTGGTCTCAAAGAGATCAAGTTTTTCAGCTTGGAGTAAAGATCCAGATGGCAGAAAACAGTGGCTCAAATCTGGTGTCCTACAATCTGACCGAAGGACAATCAAGCAACAGACCTCCTCTTTTCAATGGGAAAAACTATACCTATTGGAAGGAGAGGATGAAGATCTTTGTGCAAGCAGTGGACTACAGACTCTGGAAGATCATCCTTGAAGGTCCTCAATATCCAACCGTCACAAGTGCCGAAGGATTTGTCACTCCTAAACCAGAAGCAAGCTGGACCGAAGAAGACAGAAAGAAAGTTGAGCTCAATGCCAAGGCTATCAACTTGCTCAACTGTGCTATTAGCTTTGAGGAGTACCGACGGGTATCACGATGCACAACAGCAAAGGAAATCTGGGACAAACTCCTAGTCACTCATGAAGGAACCACCATTGTAAAGAAGACCAAGATAGATATATTAAACAGAGAGTATGAAATGTTTGCAATGAAGGAAGGGGAATCCATTGATGAGCTGTTTGAGCACTTCAACACCATTATTGTTGACTTGGATGCTATGGGAATCAAGTATCCTGAATCTGTGCTAGTGATAAGAGTGTTGAGATGTCTCACAAAAGAGTGGGAAACAAAATCTTTAATTATTTCTGAGAGTAGTGGTCTTGACTCCATGACTTATGATATGATGATTTGAGAGAAAATTTACTTGCTTTTGAAAACACCTATTTGAAAAAAGATTCAAAAAAGAAAGGAATGGCTTTCTCTTCTGTTACTAACCCTCTGGATGATGAATCCAGTGATAACTCATCTGAAAATGAATTTGTGTTATTTGCAAAAAAAATCAGGAAAATGGTGAAGCTCAAGGAGAGAGGCAAAGGAGGCAGCTCAAGAAAATAGAAGAAAGATTTCAGTAAAGTGACTTGCTACAACTGTAAAGAAACGGGGCATTTCAAATCTGACTGCCCTAAGTTGAAAAGGGAAGAAAAGCCGAAGAAAGGAAAGAAAAAGGGACTGATGGCTGACAAATGAATTTTTTCCGGTATAGAAATTATCAAATGATCAATCGTAGTATAGTCTAAACCGACGCAAAATCCTTCATCAAACAAATCTACAATCTATATCCGAGAGTACTATTCTCCCGAGTCGTTCTCCCTTGGAATTGCCAAAGTGTGCATCTTATTGATTTAGTAAGCCTTGTTGGAATTCTTTGAGGGTTTTTAGCAAAGTAATGAGAGACAAACAATCAATTATCAAAAGACTTGGCTTAGGGTTGGCATTAGAAATTCTATCCCTATAGTTCATTCAATGTTGATAACAATTAGGCCTTGCTTCATTTAGTTATCCCCTAGGTATAGAGGGAGGTCAAATGAAAGTAATCAACTTGAGTCACAAGTCCTAGCTTCACCTTATGGTAATCTAGCTTTAGTGCACTCCAAGCCAACTAGCAATCCCTAATTCCACATCAACTATTGATACAACTATTCAACTTCTTCCAAAGACCAAACCCTATGCCAAGTGTGAGAATTCTACTCCATAGCTAGTGTTGTCATTTTATCAAACATGTGATGAGCAAGAAGGAAAGTCATAGTAAAATGAGAAGAAAAGTCAAATTGAAAGTATTGCAACACAAAGATCTAACAACAAGTCTCAAAGAGTAGCAATGAAAATCTAAAATAGAGATGAAATCCCAAAATTACAAAGTTGAATTCTAGATCTATGAGAATTAATCAATTGTATCTACTACTTGAAATTGGAGAAGAAAATCTATGACATGAACAAAGTGGAGTGAGAATTGTAATGGATCTCACCAAAAAGTCATTGCTCATGAAGTGCAACCTACTTATATGCATGCAACTATGACTAGTGTCACTATCCACCTGGTTGGGAGCAAATTAGTCTTCTTAGGACATATGCGAGCACATGGGATGCAACGATGGTCAAAGCATAGGACTTGCCACTTTCTAAGCATCAAATGCAATATGTGCAACCTTGCATGAGGAATGCTCGCGAGAGCCGGGAATCAAAGGATTGAGCATCGAACCCTCGTCGGAAGTGTTTGCACTCTAATCACTCGGTGTTTGGGGTTTATTCTCTCAATTCTCCCCTAATCATGCTTTCCAAGAATTGTTTTGCATCTAACAATCAACAATTATTCAATGCATGCATACAATTATCATGAGGTCTTTTCCTTAGGTTGTAATGGGGTTAGGGTCAAGGTAGGATCATATATGGCTAGTGGACTTAGGATTTGAATCTTTGATTAACTTAAACTTTCCCTCCTAACCTATATAATGACCTATACAATTAAGTACTAACCTAACTACCCATTCCTCACTTTTCCACATACTCATGCATTTTCTTTTCGTTTCACAATACTTATGCATTGATTCCTCTTGAGCTTCACTTTGGGGCATTTTGTCCCCTATTTATTAATTTTTTTCTTCCCCTTTTTTTTTCTTTCTTTTTCTATTTTTCTTTTTCTTTTCCATATTGTTCTTCTTTTTCTTTTATTCTTTTGTTTTTCTCATTTTTTTATATGCAAGAGCGTCAATGCATAAGGTTTTACATTTGATCAATTCATGAGTATGTACCCAATTCCCAATATTTTCAATAATAATACAAAATACCCTTCTATTCACCCAATGTCCCAAGGTTCTCACACTTGAATGATACTCACACACACTAGCCTAAGCTAATCAAAGATCCAAATAAGGACTTTTGTTGTTTTCCGCTTTAAGGCTTGTAATGTGTTAAATTAAGAACAGAGTGGGTTAATCGTAGGCTCAAATTTGGCTAACGAAGGAAGATCGAAGGTAAGGCCATTTGGGTGAGTGAGCTAATGAAATGATGGCCTCAATCATATAAATGCATGAATACACCAAATAATGGACATAAAGAATCAAACAAATCAAAGATCACAGTCATAGAGAGAGAATAATGCACACAAGAAGGAAAAATAAGTGGTTATAAGATGTAACCACGGTGGAGATATCGGGTTCCTCCATTGGTGGGGTGATCATGCTTAGAAGCCTCTTGACATGAGCATAGCGGCGTTGGTTACGCCTCTCATAACGGTCTACTTTGTTGTGAAGGTCTTCAAGGCGTTGGGCGGCCGGTTTTTGTGATGTAGATGAAGTGGTAGCGTGGCCAGTTGGTGTGGGTAGTTCAATGTCCTTGGTGACTTCCGGAGGCTTGAGGCATCTCTTGGTCGGGATGATGTCACCATCGACCGGTATTGAGGTTCGCCTATCTTTAGTCTCCCGGTTGACGCCGGCTTTCGCAACTAATGCCGTCACTAAAGCCGGGAATGGTAGATTTCCCTTGGCATGAATGCGCCCCATGGATTGGCGGATGGCATGCGGAACGTTGACCGGTTTCTCGGTCAAGATGCACCATATCAATAAGGCAAGCTCGGCGGTGATGGATGACCCATGTGTGCTCGGGAGCACGTAGTGAGCTAGAATTTGGGCCCATGCCGTAGCTTCTTGAGTGAGGTGGCGGACATCTAAACCCTTGGGTCTTCGCTTTATGGTCCCCCGAATCCAATATGCGTCGGGTAAAGCAATGACGCGGAGGATCGCGCTCCAATCGAATGCACGGTCAATGCATGTAGCCAAGACTTCTTGGTAGGCGTCATATGCATCCGTTGACGGTGCAATTCCAAGGACTTCTCGGATGGTTTCCACTGTGGCCGACACTTATTTTCGGCGCACAAATATTGATGTGAGATGAGGTGAGTGGAAGTTGGAGTAGAATTCCACCACCCATGAGAGATTGGCCTCCGTTGGTTGCCTCAAGAGGAACCTCCAATGCCTCCGGTCAATGTGTGGCATCACAATCGGACTGAGTTGAGCCGGTAAGACTAGGAGGGGTTCCGGGTGGTAATTCCTTTCAATCATTCTGGAGTAAACAAGTTTGCAGTAACGGTTGGGAAACTTGTTTGAATCCTTAGGAGGGTTGTCCTTCTCTAGAACGTCAACGGGGCCCTTGGTCTTCTTCAGGAGGGGCCTGGCCGTTAGTTCTTGGCGCGCTTTATTGGAAGCTGGCTTCTTGGGGCCTTTCCCGTTGTCCTTTTTGATGACCATCCTGTGAAAGCAAGAAAGGAAAAATATCAAACCCAAAGAAGTGGAGGGACATGAGCTCTATGTAATGAAAAGTTATGCCATAGAATATGGGTATCTTAGTTACATGACAGCTGCAACATGTAACTAGGATAATGTGTGAAGAGCAAGGCAAATAATTTTCATGTGGTGCAAGGGTAGTTTAAGCATGCAAGGAAGAAGCATGAGAAGCACACACCCTTATGGACCATAAATGGAAGGCAAGCTAAGAAAATGGAGATGAATGGTTTGTGGAAAGTGGGAATGCACTCAAAAGTGATTGGTTGAGAGGCAAGGTAGTCACAATAAGTCCAAAATTCAAGTGTGCCTTTCATCGAACACTTGGCGTGCATTCATGAAATAGTATTTGATTATGTGAGAGTGGGGGCGATGTAACATTCCACAATCCATTATTAATGATTATAGTGCATATTAATTGCAAGAAAATAAAGCAACACCATTCATCTATGCATGTAAGTTAGTTTGAGACCCAAATGCCCATGAAGAATTGGATTGAAGGAGAGGAGAGAGCAAAGACATCCCAAGGAAGTAACTAGAGAAAGAAGGGAGAGAGAGAAAGGAAGAAAGAAACTACCTAAAAGATGGTGCAACTAAATGAATAAGAACCACAAGAGATTATTGGACTAAGAGGGGGCCTAGTATAATACCTTGTGAGATGGAGAAGGATGTGGAAGAAGAAGAGAAGTGGAATGAGAATGAAGGGGTAAGTGTGCCCTTCTTAAAGGTGGCGTCGATCACCGGCACGTGCGCGCGCGGTGCGCGCTCGCGCAGGGAGTAAGGTGACTAGGGACGCGCGCGCGCGCACATGTCGCGTGCGCGTCCATGCGCTTGGGCTGGGGGCACAGGAGAGGCACAGGGGTGGCATAACTCTCTGGACGAAGTACCAGAGATTGCTTTAGCGTGTGTTGGCGCGCGCGCGCACAGTGCGCGTACGCGTCCACGTGGTTGTGCCCCAGGCATGAGAGGGGCCTGGAGGGGGCTTAACTCTCTGTGAAATGGCCCAGAGAGGAATGCAGAGTGAAAGGGCACGTGCGCGGCTGTGGCGCGCGCGCGCATTCCGTGCTCGCTTTGTATGGACGCGTACGCGCCAGCTGCGCGCACGCGGCAAAGGTGCTGGGCTGGTGGCTTAGTGTAGGCTTGAGAGAGGCTGAACTCTCTGTAGAATGTACTAGGGGGCAGCAAGGCAATCGGCGCGGACGCGCACAGTGCGCTTGCGCGCCGATTGGCAGATTTCGCCCATGTGCGCGGACGCGCCATGTGCGCGCACGCGCAGAGGGGTGGGTTTTTCTAAATTTACAAGTGGTTACACCATTTTTGACATTTCAAACCCCCCCTCCATACAGCCACTTAAGAACTATAGCAAATGAAGTCAACAAATGAAGGGGAGTTGTCATTAAAATCTAGCTAACAAACATGAAGTCAAGTGTCTATGTACAAGTCTCAAAGGAAGATCTTACCATGGTGGGGTGTCTCCCACCTAGCACTTTTGTTTAACGTCCTTAAGTTGGACCTTCAGTAGCTTATAGTGTTTATTCAAGAGTTGCATCCCTCAAGAGGAACACTTCAAATTCCTTGGCGTTCTTTCTTTGCTCACCATGATACAATTTGAGACGGTGCCCGTTTACCTTGAAGATGTCCGGGCTTGATGGGTGGCGCAAGTGGTAGACTCCATAAGGTTCTACTTTCTCCACTTGGTAGGGCCCATCCCACCTTGATCTAAGCTTTCCTGGTAGTAATCTCAACCTTGAATTGTAGAGAAGGACTAGGTCACCGGGTCCGAATTCCCTTCTCCTAATGTTCTTGTCATGGATGGCTTTCAACTTTTCCTTATAAAGTCTGGAGTTGTCGTAAGCTTCCAATCTCATACATTCTAATTCAGCCAATTGAAGTTTTCTTTCTACTCCGGCTCCACCCAAGCTCATATTACACTCCTTTACGGCCCAATAAGCTTTGTGTTCAATTTCCACCGGTAAGTGACATGCTTTACCATATACAAGCCGGAAGGGGCTCATGCCAATGGGTGTCTTGTAGGCCGTTCGATAGGCCCATAGTGCATCGG
>NC_029790.2:18272071-18286993 GCF_000816755.2 Arachis ipaensis | reverse complement strand
CGGCAAGCGTCCAAGATTGCTTGGAATTCGGTTTGAGGTATGCACCGTCGCATTATTTGGTCCGCTCCACACCTCCACAAATAGATCACACATGCTCCGAGGTCACACATACAATCTCTAAATTGAACTCCATTGACAGTGCAAGTGACCATACAAGGGCCCGGGTCATCACACTTCTCCGGTAATGTTCCCATCAAAGCGGAAATAGAACTCCCCAGTGGGATGGTTTCCAATTCAAGAATTCTATCCTTGTTTATGCATAAATCTTTGAGGAATTTAGCATATCTAGGAACTTGATGGATGGCATCAAAGAGGGGGATGGTTACCTCAACTTTCTTGAACATTTCTACCATTTTGGGGTCGAGTTCTATGCGCTTTTTAGCCTTCTTTGCAAGTGTTGGAAATGGAAGTGGTTGAGCAATTTCTTCTTCCAAGGTTCTTTTGGCCTTGGTTGTCTCCCTTGTTGTTTGGGCTTCATCCTCAACTATGGCTTGTGGTGTCTCCTCTTCCACTACCTCTTCTATATCTATTCTCTCTTCCTCTTGGGCGGTTGTGATAGGACTTGGGTCCTTTGCTTCCTTCTCTTTTAGTTGTGTACTGGATCTAAGGGTGATGGCGTTGATGCCCCCTTTTGGATTTGGTTGAGGTTGAGAGGGAATGAAACTTTGGATTGGGGGTTGAGGAGTGGGGGTCGATGGTGTGTCCATGCGTGCAAGAAGAGCTTGTAATGTAGAGGTGAGGCCGGAAGCAAGTGTGTTTTGTAATTCCTTTTGGCCTTGGATGATGGTCCGGAGTGTTTCGTCTTGGTTGGAGGGGGTGGTTGCATATGTGAGTTGAGGAGCTTGTGATTGGTTGGGTGGTGGTCTTTGATGTGGTGGTTGATATGTTTGGTAGTTTCTTTGTGGGTTTTGTTGATTGTGTGGTTGATTTTGTAAGTTGTATGGTCGGTTTTGTGAGAAATTTTGCGAGTTGTTGTTCCATCTTTTACCTCCTCCATTGTTGTTGTTATCCCTATTCCCTTGTTGATGATTGTCTTTCCAATTTTGATTATTGTGTCCACTTCCTTGGTTGTAGCCTCCTCCTTGATAAGGGTGCCCTTGGTTAGGATTACCTCCTTGGTAGTACCCTTGATTAGGACGGTCATAGAAATTATGGGTGGCCGCCAAGGTGTTGTCTTCTTGAAGGTTTGGGCACTCATCCGTGTAGTGAGAGTAGCAAGAGCAAATGCCACATACTCTTTGAGGGACCAATTGTTGGTTGTGTTGTTGAGGTGGTGGAGGATGTTGTTGATATGATTGAGGTTGTTGTGGTTGTTGTTGGTTCAATTGGAGTTAGGAAAGGAATGCAAAATCTTGTATTTTCATATAGAAAGTGTGTGGAATCATTGATAAAACCCCTGAAATCATCACAAGATAAATCCTCAAATTGGGGTTTGTCAATGGCATCATGGGAAGATCTTGAAAATGATTCTGAAGACGATGAAGAATCTGAAACAAAGTTTCAACCATGCCTTATGGCTGACCACGTTGAGCAGGTAATCGTCCCCAACCTTGACACTGAATCTCTTCATCTTATGATAGATCATCTTTCTAAAAAAATAAGATATTTTTTGCTGGATAATCAAGAACTTGAACAACAAATTATCATCCTTAAAGCAGAAAATGGATTTCTAAAAGAAAAGCTAAGGGAGGCTGAAACTGCTTGTGATCTTGTTGAAGAAAATAAGCAGTTAAAAGCCCAATTTAGGAGCTATGAAAGTGACCATTCGGTGTTGCATATGTTGATTGTTTTAAAAGGAATGAAGAGTTGCTTAAAGAGGTCAAAAGGCTTAAAGAAGACTTAGCCAAGTTCACTCAAAGTTCTGAAAATCTGAACCAAATCTTGACTAGCCAAAAACCTCTTTATGATAAAGCTGGCTTGGGGTTCTATAAATCTATTGAAACATCTCATTTTGAAAACATTGCTTCATCTTCCAATGATACAATATTTCAAAACCCAAGAAGCTTTAACAAAACAGCAACTCCAAGATTTTGTAGATTATGTAACCGAAATGGACACTTTCCCATACAATGCTTTTTTGGTGAAAGGATGATAGGTGATAAAGTTTACAAGGTTTTTTTTATTATAATGGCTTAGGACATAAGATATGGTTTAACGTGAAAGGATCCAAGAAAATTTGGATACCTAAGGTTACTTGAGCTTGTTTTGCAGGTGTGCCTAGCATCCAAACGGAAGGAGAATATGTGGTATATGGACAGCGGATGCTCTAGGCATATGACTGGAAAGACAACCTTCTTCATAAAGCTTGATGAATATGATGGAGGACTCGTCACTTTTGGTGATGATGCAAAAGAAAAAATAGTGGCTGTTGAGAAAGTTGGTAAAAGCTTTTCATCTTGTATAAATGATGTCCTTCTTGTAAATGGTTTGAAACATAATTTACTTAGTGTTAGCCAATTGTGTGATTTGGGTTTTGAAGTTATTTTTAGAAAGTTTGTGTGTTTGGTTGTTTGTGAGAAAACTGGGGATATTTTATTTGAAGCTAAAAGGTGTAATAATGTGTATGGATTGACTCTTGAGGACTTGAAAGAACAAAATGTAACATGTTTTACTTCTCTTGAATTTGAAAAATGGCTATGGCATAGAAAGTTGGGTCATGCTAGCATGTACCGAATTTCTAAGCTAGTTAAGAAAAATCTGGTTAGAGGAATTCCAAACATCAAATTTGATAAGGATCTTACTTGTGATGCTTGCCAATTGGGCAAACAAGTAAAATCCTCTTTTAAACTAAAAGATGGAATTTCAACTAAAAGGCCATTAGAGATGTTACACATTGATCTTTTTGGTCCAACAAGAACTCAAAGTTTAGGAGGTAAACACTATGGCCTTGTGGTGGTAGATGATTACTCTAGATTTGGTTGGGTACTTTTTCTTGCTCATAAAAATGATGCTTTTCATGCTTTTTCAACTCTTTGCAAGAAAATTCAAAATGAAAAAGATTTAAAAATTGCCCACTTGAGAAGTGATCACGGAAGAGAATTTGAAAACCAAGACTTTGAAAAATTCTGTGATGACTTTGGAATTGCTCATAACTTTTCATGCCCTAGAACCCCTCAACAAAATGGGGTGGTTGAGAGAAGGAATAGAAGCCTTCAAGAGATGACTATGGCCATGCTTTGTGAGAATGAGATTCCTAAATTTCTATGGGCTGAAGCTGTAATACAGCTTGTTATATTTTGAATAGGACAATTATTAGAAAAGGGTTGAAGAAAACTCCTTATGAGCTATGGAAAGGAACCCCTCCAAATCTTAAGTATTTTCATGTTTTTGAATGCAAATTCTTTGTACTTAACAATAAAGAAAATCTTGGTAAATTTGATCCAAAATCCTATGAAGGAATGTTTGTTGGATACTCCACCACTAGCAAGGCCTATAGGATTTATCTCAAAGAACATAGGACCATAGAGGAATCCATACATGTTACTTTTTGTGATTCTAATTTAATTCCCAGTGCTGTGTTAGATGATGATACAGATTGTGAAGAAGTTATCAATAAAGGAACCAATGAAGAAAACTCCAAATCTGCTCAAAATGAAGAATTTGCCAGTCCAGTTTTGTCTCGTCAGATTGGAGGAGACATTTCCATTTTGTCTCCTGAGCAGGCACGAGAAACTGAAATAGTGAGACCACCAGAAGTTCATCAAAGCACAACACCACTCCGGAAGCCCAGGGAATGGAAGTCTATGAGGGGTTATCCTCATGACTTTATCATTGGTGATCCCTCTCAAGGTGTAACAATAAGATCCTCAACCAAAAGGCAATCCGAACCAAGCAATTTTACCCTCTTGTCACAAATGGAGCCCAACAATGTCAAACAAGCTCTTGAAGATCCCTCATGGGTCAAAGCAATGCAAGAAGAGCTTGCCCAATTCGACAAGAATGAGGTTTGGACACTAGTACCTCATCCGGATGGTATGAAAGTAACGGGTACTAAGTGGGTCTTTAAAAATAAACTTGGTGAGGATGGACAAGTTGTTCGTAACAAGGCTAGATTAGTGGCCCAAGGTTACGATCAAGAATAGGGTATAGATTTTGATGAGTCTTTTGCTCCGGTAGCTAGAATGGAAGCAATTAGGTTGCTTCTTGCCTATGCTACCCATAAGGGTTTCAAAATATTTCAAATGGATGTTAAATGTGCCTTCCTTAATGGCTTTATTGATAGAGAAGTGTATGTGGCACAACCCCCCGGTTTTGAACATAAAGATTTCCCAAATCATGTTTTTAAACTATCTAAGGCTCTTTATGGTCTTAGACAAGCTCCAAGAGCTTGGTATGAAAGGCTTAGTGCCTTCTTGTTGGAAAATCAATTTCAAAGGGGTACCACCGACACTACTTTATTTATTAAAGTATCTAATGATGATATTCTCCTAGTTCAAGTTTATGTGGATGACATTGTATTTGGTTCGGCCAATGAGTCCTTGTGTAAAGAGTTTGGAAAACTCATGACTAGTGAGTTTGAGATGAGTTTAATGGGAGAGCTTACTTTCTTTCTTGGCCTCCAAATTAACCAAACTCCTAGTGGTACCTTTATTCACCAAGGAAAGTATGCAAAAGAACTTATCAAAAAATTTGGCCTAGAAAGTTCCAAACCAATGGGAACACCAATGCATCCTAACACAAAACTTGAAAAGGATGATGATGGCCAAGATGTGGATGAAACAAGGTATAGAGGAATGATAGGTTCACTCATGTACCTTACCTTTTCTAGACCGGACATTGTTCAAAGTGTGGGTGTATGTTCAAGGTTTCAATCTCACCCAAAAGAATCCCATCTTTCAGCCGTTAAGCGCATCATTAGATACATTAAGGGAACTAGTGATTATGGCTTGTAGTATCCTAAATCTGATGACTTTTGTGCAGTAGAGTTTTGTGATGCAGATTATGCGGGAGATAGGGTGGATAGACGGAGTACATCTGGCATGTGTTGCTTCCTTGGAAGCTCACTCAACATGTGGTCAAGCAAAAAGTAAGCCACAGTGGCTCTATCCACAGCTGAAGCCGAATATATTTCCGCATCTGCATGTTGTTCACAATTAACTTGGTTAAAAATGCAGTTGGAAGATTACAAATTAAAGATCAATAGTATACCCTTATTTTGTGACAATATGAGTGCTATTAACATCTCAAAAAATCCTGTTTTGCACTCAAGAACCAAGCACATTGAGATAAAATATCATTTCATTAGAGAGCATGTGCAAAAGGGTCTATTGATATTCAATTTGTAAAATCTGAAGACCAACTTGCTGATATTTTTACAAAACCTCTCTGTGAAGACAGATTCTGCACTTTGAGAAAAAGTTTAGGCATGATTGATTTAAGTTCTATTGATCACTTGTGAAATTTTGATTCTGCTCAGTTTTATCTCGTAGGAATAATGGACGAGATAAAAATAAGAGTGTGTTGGAAGGGCTATGATCTAGGGGGAGACAGCGCCAAAAATTAATTCTCATGGGCCCCACCAAATTTACTTGACCCCACTCTGACCGTTTTGTTAGTTTCTCTCTATGTAAATCACAATCTCTTTTTGATGTCCCATCAAATCTTATTGGAAGTGGTTATTGTTAAATCAAATCATTCTCTTCAACTAATCCCTTGATTCTAGGGAACCACTTTTTAGTTTCAAATAAAAGAGAAACTCCCTTGGGTATTAACCACCACTTAATAGTCATTTAATTCCCTCAAATTCTCTCTCCACTCCACATTTAATGCTTCCCTAACCTCCCTCCTCCCTCACTCCTTTCGGTTTCTATTCAACCCCCTCACCTTCCACTTCTCCATTTTCACTACCATGAAAAAGAAAACTGCACCTAGGAAAAGCGAACAGATTCTTTTCTCTCAAAAATCGTCCACACCACAATCACATGCCCATATCTATATTCACTCTACTTCATCATCTTCTCCCTCACCTCCCTCAAAACAAACCGACACCATGAGAAGGAAGATCATTGCCACAAAAACCTCTTCAAGGAAGAAGAAAGAGAGAGTTCTTGTGGAGGAAGAGGAAGAATCTCACACATCTCCCATTCCGTCTCCACCACCATCTTCACCAAAGAAAGCCACGCCTGAGAAGAGTGCTCAGAAATCAAAAGGATTCGCTCTGCACAACACCAAGGAACCATCAAACTTGGAATCCTTGGATTTCAAGAACAAATTCAACAAAACTCACTCTCACTATGATCCTGCGAGATTCAACTCCTGCGCTTCATATGAATTTCACAAAGAGGTTCTGGAAAAGCGTCATCTCTGTGCAACCTACCTTGTCAACCTTGATTCTCTCACCAACAAAGGGATAAATGTATCTTCTCTTTTTGAACTGCTTCAATGGACTCCATTGCTTCACATTCAAAAACCGGTCTACCCTGGCTTAGTTCGTGAATTCTATGCCAACATGAGATTGATTGATGGCACCATCCATTCATATGTGAAGCGAGTTCACATCACTCTTGACACTGCAACCATTGGGACGGCCTTGGGCTACAAAGAGGAATGACCGAGAGCATACATGGCTGAAAAGTGAGACTCACAGGTCGGCGTTCCATATAAGGTTGTTCTTCAACACATTTGTGAGAATCTCTCTGGCTTGGATGGCACTACTCCCACACACAAAGCTCTCGGACTAACCAACTCTCTGCTTCACAGAATTATAACCCACATTCTGACTCCTCAAAGCGGCTCCCATAATAGAGTAACACTCTCTGACTCTCTCATCATTTTTGCACTTGTTACATCTACTCCAATATCTTTTGGCTATCTTATGATCCGACACATGTGGGAATCGGTAAAGAGCACCAAAAAGGCAAATCTGCCCTATGGTATGTTCTTAACCAGCATATTTGAATTTTTTAAAGTTGATCTTCTGAATGAGGCTGTAGAGAACAAAGTGTCTATGATCAAAGGAGGTGGAGCTGTTAGAGGAACCAAGGGCAAGAAATCTGTGGCTTCGGAGAGTGACTATGAGAGTCGGCCCGAATCTTCCAAAGCGACCGAATCCACCAAAGAAATTCTCACAGAATTTTCAAATATGTCCGAGCTCATGATACAATTCCATAAAGCAGGATGCAAGTTAGCCTATGAAAACGAGAAGGCTTGGACAAGATGCAAGGATAAAATCAGTTTGATGCTGGAGAGTCTTGAGGAGGATCTGGGAGATGCTAGTGAGGAAGGACCTCAGGAATCTAATCTTAATTTATCTGATGATTGATCTGTTTCTTTTAGTATTTGATATTGGCAGATTAGGCTCAATTTGATACTATGTTTTGTTTGGTTAGATACTGTTAGTACTATAACTCTGTGATACTCTCTGGATACTTTTGGGAAATATTTTGGATATTCTGGTTGCTATGTCAAATTCTTTTTGCAGGTGCCCCTTGATGCCAAAAGGGGGAGGAATGGTTCTGAAAATTGAACATGGAAAACAGGGGATGAAACTCTTTTGAGAGTTCATGATCACCCTTGTTTAGGCTTGCTTAATGATGCATGTTGATAATGCACTTGTTTTATCATGATTGCTGTTGATTGCTTGATGTTAACTTGGTAAAATGCTTGGTTGATTGTTGATTATAATTATGATGCATTTGTTTTACCTTGATATAATGATTGCTATTTTGGATTTATTTTTGGCAGTTCCTTTAAGCTGAGAAATATGAAGTTTACTATGGTTTGAGATGATCATGAATGATTAGAAAACTTTCTTTTGCTATGATCAATATGCCTTGTTTTGATTAGAAAATATTCAGGAAACATCATGCTGTTTGCTTTTGTATGTTTGAGCAGAAAATCAAATTATTGATAACAAATGAGTTTTGATTATCATTTAGTTCTGCTCATAAATCAAGCCATTCAACATTACATAATGAATATGTTGAATAACATTGCTGCCTTAGCCTTGATAAAAATTGTTACAAGTATAAAGCTTCCCTTGATAAAATAGCATACATTAGGGGGGAGCCATGTGACAATAGAAAAGGGGGAGAAATTCAAATTTAAAGGGAATACTCTATACTTTAATCTTTAATTTCTTTCTATTTTAATTTTTTAATAATGTTTGTCATCAATGGGGAGATTGATGAGTTTGGAAAACTCTAAATTCAATTTGATGATGAACAAACATTATTAAAGCAATTATTTACAAAATTATTAGCTTGATCTCAATTCATACTTGCTAAATTAATAATTTTGTTGATGTAGAGTTGCATTGGGCCGAAATTAAAAGAAATTATTGCAAGCCCAATATTAAAATATTCATCATTGATATAAAATTATTTTTTATCTTTATTGCTGAATGATTGATATATCAGTTGGGCCAGTTTTAAGTATTATTGATACAAGCCCAAATTATTCCTCATGCATGATCCGAAACCAATTGAGAAGAAAAGCAAATATTTTTATTGCCTTATGTCTCCAACGGATCTCATGCTTCACCATGTGATGGAATACAAATCTCATTAAAGTGAAGTTAATAAATACATGAGAACTATGAGAGAGATTGTTATTGACATGATTGATAGCATTAATGCTACACGCTACTCAGGAAAGTAAAAGCAATATCTTTTCAATTAATTTGTTTAATCACTTTGAATTGCTTTTCTTCCAATTCTTTCTTCTCTCTCATCTTTCTTTCTTCTCCTTCGATCATTACACAGCAAACCATGGTAGCTAAGCCTAGCCACCGAAGAGAGGAAGATGCACGCTACAAGACCATCAAAATGATGGCAAGAAAAAGCAAACTTAAAGTATGTAGTGGCTGAGATTCTCACCAAGAATGGTAAGATTTGATGAGGTAATCTCGAGCTCTTCATACCCAAAAAGAAAGAAGAAGATCTCGGCCAGCAAGGAGAAGATCCTTGGAGAGGATGGCTTGTCTCTGATTCTGCTCAACCACCACAAGAGGTAGCTACAGTGGCTATGTGATGGAAGAGGCAGAGATTGGAGCATATGAAGCCATCATCATCATGAAGCATCAAGGGCCAGAAGTTCATCTTGGGGAGCAAGGCAAGGATGAAGGGCTCGGATTGATGAAGAGTGGTGACCAAGGAAGGACTAAAGGTAATTGCATGTTGGGTTTTGCATGGGTTATCTCTTCTCTCTCTCTGGCCGAACCGGTTCTGACTTGAAGAAGAAGAAGATTGGCTTGGTTTGTTTGGTTTCAACCTTGAAGGCTTCTCCCTATAAGTATGGGTGAACAGTCAGGGTTTGATTTAAGGAGTGGGAGTGCAAAAGCATAGGGTTCTCATAGCTCTCTAAGCTGACAGAATTTCTTCTCCTTCAATGTTCTTATTTTGTAATTTTTCTGTTTAATTTTGTCATGTCTTGAGTCTCATGGAAAAAGGCAAACAATGAGGTTTGTATGAAAAATCCATAGAGCGAAAAAAGGCAGAGAGTGCAAAATTAAAAGAAAAAGCCATAGATGTCCTTAGAGTTCCTTTGTACATCTGTGTTGTGTTTCATGATTCTGTGGGAATCCCCTTGTAAGTTGGGTTAGCACTTTACAGTTGAAAGCTTGGCAGCGATCAAGTCAAGTTCAGTTTGGGTTTAGATTCTGGACTTGTCCTAGATAGGAAGGGTAGTTCTTAGGGAGAATTGGTGTTTGTAATCAAGGATGATTATAGTGAAATTCTATCATTATTGTGATGGAGACTGGATGTAGGCTGCCTTGCACTTAACAGCTGAACCAGGATATATCTTGGTGTAATTCTCTCTTTCTTCTCCATTTCTGTTTCTGCTGCCCAGGAGATAAAACTGAAAATATCTCGTGCTGACTGACGAGACAAAAAGAAAAGTCTCGTGGCTGGGGACGAGACAAAAGAAAAAGTCTCGTGGCTAGTTACGAGATAAAAAGACAAAAAGTTTCCAGAAGTGGTTTCAAAAGCCAGCAAGTACTATCAAGCAAAAAGGGGGCTAAGATTCAACCCCCCTTCTCTTAGCCGCTGATAACCATCAATGACTTTTTTAAAAGTTGGACATATAGATCTCTCCGTTTATATGGGTCTGTCAAAATCAACGGAAAAATATGATATGACTCTCGTTGTGTTGACTTGGCCGTTACGAATGCACATGTGAAAAATAAAAAATTTCAAAACGGGACAAATAAGTCTCCCTTCTTTAAAACGACGTGGTTTGATTAGCACTCAAACAAGCATCATGGTGCACGAAATTGTGATTCACACTTTTCACAACTCCGCACAACTAACCAGCAAGTGCACTGGGTCATCCAAGTAATACCTTACGTGAGTAAGGGTCGATCCCACGGAGATTGTTGGCTTGAAGCAATCTATGGTTACCTTGTAAATCTTAGTCAGGAGATTAATTATGATTATCAGTTTGAATTGCAAAAAATAAAGGAACATGAAATAAATACTTGTTATGCAGTAATGGAGAATATGTTGGAGTTTTGGAGATGCTTTGTCTTCTGAATCTCTGCTTTTCCCCTGTCTTCTTCTTCACGCACGCAAGGTTCCTCCTATGGCAAGCTGTGTGTTGGTGGATCACCGTTGTCAATGGCTACCATCCGTCCTCTCAGTGAAAATGGTCCAGGTGTGCTGTCACCGCACGGCTATTCATCTGTCGGTTCTCACTCATGCTGGAATAGGATCCATTGATCCTTTTGCGTCTGTCACTACGCCTAACCCTTGTGAGTTTGAAGCTCGTCACAGTCATTCAATCCCTGAATCCTACTTGGAATACCACAGACAAGGTTTAGACTTTCCGGATTCTCAAGAGTGCTGCCAATGGATTCTAGCTTATACCACGAAGATTCTGATTAAGGAATCCAAGAGATACTCATTCAATCGAAGGTAGAATGGGAGTAGTTGTCAGGCACGCGTTCATAGATTGAGAATGGTGATGAGTGTCACGGATCATCACATTCATCATATTGAAGTGCGAATGAACATCTTAGATAAAAACAAGCGTGTTTGAATAGAAAACAGAAATAATTGCATTAATTCATCGAGACACAGCAGAGCTCCTCACCCCCAACAATGGAATTTAGAGACTCATGCCGTCAAAGAGTACAAAGTTCAGTTCTAAAAATGTCATGAGATACAAAATAAATCTCTAAAAGTTGTTTAAATACTAAACTAGTAACCTAGATTTACAGAAAATGAATAAGCTATGATAGATAGTGCAGAAATCCACTTCTGGGGCCCACTTGGTATGTTCTGGGGTTGAGACTTGAGCTTTACACGTGCCTAGGCTGTTTCTGGAGTTAAACGCCAGGTTGTAACCTGTTTTGGGCGATTAACTCCAACTTGTAACCTGTTTCTGGCGTTTAACACCAAAATGCAACATGGAACTGGCGTTGAACGCCAGTTTACGTCATTTATCCTTGAGAAAAGTATGGACTATTATATATTATTGGAAATCTCTGGATGTCTACTTTCCAACGCAATTAAGATCGCACCATTTGGACTCTTGTAGCTCCAGAAAATCTATTTTGAGTGCAGGGAGGTTAGAATCCAACAGCATCTGCAGTCCTTTTTCAGCCTGAATCAGATTTTTGCTCAGCTCCCTCAATTTCAGCCAGAAAATACCTGAAATCATAGAAAAACACACAAACTCATAGTAAAGTCTAGAAATATGAATTTTGCCTTGAAATTAATAAAAATATACTAAAAACTACATGAAATTACCCTTAAAAAGTGTATAAAATATCCGCTCATCACAACACCAAACTTAAACTGTTGCTTGTCCCCAAGCAACTAGGAAAATAAAATAGGATGAAGAGAAATCAAGAAGCAATAATATCTCAGAGTTTTAAGTGAAGCTCAGATTCTAATCAAATGAGCAGGACTAGTAGCTTTTTGCTTCCGAACAGTTTTGGCATCTCACTTTATCCTTTGAAATTCAAAATGATTGGTATCCATAGGAACTCAGAATTCAGATAGTATTATTGATTCTCCTAGTTTAGTATGTTGATTCTTGAACATAGCTATTTTATGAGTCTTGGTCGTGGCCCTAAGCACTTTGTCTTCCAGTATTACCACCGGATACATAAATGCCACAGACACATAACTGGGTGAACCTTTTTTTGATTGTGACTTACCTTTGCTGAAGTCCCCAATTAGAGGTGTCCAGAGTTCTTAAGCACACTCTGTTTTTGCTTTGGACCTTGACTTTAACCGCTCAGTCTCAAGTTTTCACTTGACACCTTCACGCCACAAGCACATGGTTAGGGACAGCTTAGTTTAGCCGCTTAGGCCATGATTTTATTCCTTTTAGGCCCTCCTATCCATTAATGCTCAAAGCCTGGGATCCTTTTTACCCTTGCCTTTTGGTTTTAAGGGCTATTGGCTTTTTCTACTGCTCCTTTTTACCCTTTGTGTTGGTTGTCCATTTAGCTCCAGGGAGACATATGTCCTCTAGGATCTTGTCCAAGTTCAGGTTTGATCTCATCATTCTCCTATTAAAGGAGTCTGGGTCATCTTGCAGTTGAGGCAGCTTGAAGATCTCCCTTATTTTGTCAGGGTGGGTGTGAACAATCTTCCCTCTGACCAGAGTTCTATAGTCATAGAATGTGGTTTCCGCTATTCTCTGCCTGTCCGTCTGCCACAGATTTGCGTAGAATTCCTGAACCATGTTTCTTCCCACCTTTGTTTTAGGATTAGCTAGGACTCATGAAAGATATTTGAAAAAGATAGCTTTGTTTTGAAAAAGATGTTGTGAAGATTTGAAAAAGATATTGATGAGTTGAAAAGATTGTAGAAGGAAAAGAGATAGATTTGTTTTGAAAAAGGATTTGAAAATAATTTGAAGAGGATTAAAAAAAAAGGTTTATGAATTAAGATACATTTGATATCTTTTGAAAAAGGATTTGAAAAATTAGGATTTGTAACATGTTTGTGCAAAAAATCATGAATTGAAACATAAAAAATGGAAAAAATTTGAATTGAAAACGAAATTGCCTACTCCCCCACAATCCTGGCGTTAAACGCCCAACTGCTGCATGTTTTGGGCGTTTAACGCCCACTTGGTGCTTGGTTTGGGCGTTTAACGCCTAGCTGTTGCTTCCAGCTGGCGTTAAACGCCAGAAACTCCTTTGTCACTGGGCATTTTTCTGAACGCCCAGATGGCTATCTCTACTGGCGTTAAACTCCCAGTAGATGCTCCTTTTGGGCGTTTAATGCCCAATTGTGCCTCTTACTAGCGTTTTCTTGCCAGTGAGCTCCTTTTTCCTGTTTTGTGCTCTGAATCCTTCTGTAGCCCTGTGAACTTATACAATTGATTCTTTACCTTGTTAATATTGACCTTATATGCTTAAAAAATAAATAAAATGAAGAATAGAATAAAATAAAATAACAAAAAGAGTTTTGCTAATGACTGGGTTGCCTTCCAGCAAGCGCTTCTTTATTGTCTTTAGCTGGATCTTGCTGAGCTTTCTAATCTAGCCTCAGCTTTGAGCATTCTTGCTCAACATTGCCTACAAGATAATGTTTAATTCTCTGTCCATTAACAATGAACTTCTTATTAGAATCAGTGTCTTGAAGCTCCACATAGCCATATGGTGACACACTTGTAATCACATATGGTCCCTTCCACCGGGATTTCAGTTTTCCAGGGAATAGCCTGAGCCTAGAGTTAAACAACAGAATCTTCTGTCCTGGTTCAAAGACTCTAGATGACAGCTTTCTGCCATGCCATCTTTTTGCTTTCTCTTTGTAAAGCTTGGCATCTTCGTAAGCAGTGAGTCTGAATTCCTCTAGCTCATTCAGCTGGAGCAATCTTTTTTCTCCAGCTAATTTAGCATCAAAGTTTAGGAATCTGATTAACTAGTAGGCTTTGTATTCCAGTTCCACGGGCAGATGACAGGCCTTACCATACACAAGTTGGTATGGAGAGGTCCCGATAGGAGTCTTGAATGCTGTTCTGTAAGCCCACAGAGCATCATCCAAGCTTTTTGCCCAATCATTTCTACGGGTACTTACAGTCCGTTCCAGGATTCTTTTCAGTTCTCTGTTAGAGACTTCAGCTTGCCCATTTGTCTGTGGATGATATGGAGTTGCTACTTTGTGGCTAATTCCATACCGGACCATGGCAGAGTAAAGCTGTTTGTTGCAGAAGTGAGTGCCCCCATCACTGATTAGTACTCTAGGGACACCAAACCTGCTGAAGATATGTTTCTGGAGGAACTTCAGCACTGTCTTAGTATCATTAGTGGGTGTGGCAATGGCCTCTACCCATTTAGATACATAGTCGACTGCAACCAGAATATAAGTGTTTGAGTATGATGGTGGGAAAGGCCCCATGAAGTCAATGCCCCATACATCAAACAACTCAATCTCCAAGATCTCTTGTTGAGGCATGGCGTAACCATGAGGCAGATGCCAGCTCGCTGGCAACTGTCACAGTTACGTACAAACTCTCGGGAATCTTTATAAAGAGTAAGCCAGTTGAAACCACATTGGAGAACCTTAGTGGCTGTTCGCTCACCTCCGAAATGACCTCCATATTGTGACCCATGGTAATGCCATAAGATCTTCTGTGCTTCTTCTCTAGGCACACACCTACGAATTATTCCGTCTGCACATTTCTTAAAGAGATAGGGTTCATCCCACAAGTAGTACTTTGCATCAGTAATTAATTTTTTCTTTTGTTGCCTGCTGTACTCCTTGGGTATGAACCTTGCGGCTTTATAGTTTGCTATGTCTGCAAACCATGGTGTTTCCTGAATGGCGAACAAATGCTCATCCGAAAAAGTTTCAGAGATCTCAATAGGGGGAAGAACGCCCCTTCTACTGGTTCTATTCGGGACAGGTGATCAGCCACTTGGTTTTCTGTCCTTTTTCTGTCTCTTATTTCTATATCAAACTCTTACAGAAGCAACACCCATCTTATGAGCCTGGGTTTTGAATCTTGCTTTGTAAG
>NC_029790.2:18256370-18271835 GCF_000816755.2 Arachis ipaensis | reverse complement strand
GCATTACACAGCCCAAATGGCATCCTTCTGTAGGCAAATACTCCAGATGGACATGGAAATGCAGTTTTCTCTTGATCCTGGAAATCTACTGCAATTTGGTTGTAACCTGAATAGCCATCCAAAAAGCAGTAAAAATCATGACCTACTAGTCTCTCTAGCATCTGGTCTATGAATGGTAAAGGAAAATGATCCTTTCTGGTGGCTGTATTGAGCCTTCTGTAGTCAATACACATGCGCCACCCTGTAACTGTTCTTGTAGGAACTAGTTCATTTTTTTCATTATGAACCACTGTCATGCCTCCCTTTTTGGAGACAACTTGAACAGGGCTCACCCAGGGGCTATCAGAAATAGGATAAATAATCCCAGCCTCCAGTAACTTGGTGACCTCTTTCTTCACCACTTCCTTCATGGCTGGATTTAACCGCCTCTGTGGTTGAACCACTGGCTTAGCATCATCCTTCAATAGGATCTTGTGCATGCATCTAGTTGGGCTTATGCCCTTAAGGTCACTTATGGACCCCCCAAGAGCTGTCTTGTGTGTCCTTAGCACTTGAAGTAGTGCTTTCTCTTCCTATGAATTCAAAGCAGAGCTTATGATCACTGGAAAAGTGTCACCTTCTCCCAGAAATGCATATTTCAAGGATGGTGGTAATGGTTTGAGCGCGGGTTTAGGAGGTTTTTCCTCTTCCTGAGGAATTTCCAGAGGCTCTTTCAATTCCTCTGAATCCTCCAGATCAGGCTGAACATCTTTAAAGATGTCTTCCAGCTTTGATTTGAGACTCAACCATGTTGATCTCCTCTACCAAAGAGTTAATAAGATCAACTTTCATACAGTCTTTTGGTGTGTCTGGATGCTGCATGTCTTTGACAGCATTCAACTTAAACTCATCCTCATTGACTCTCAGGGTTACTTCCCCCTTTTGGACATCAATGAGAGTTCGTCCAGTTGCTAGGAAAGGTCTTCGTAGAATGAGAGTAGCACTCTTGTGCTCCTCCATTTCCAGCACTACAAAGTCAGTAGGGAAGGCGAATGGCCCAACCCTGACAATCATGTCTTCAATCACGCCTGATGGGTATTTAATGGAGCCATCAGCAAGTTGGAGACATATCCGGGTTGGTTTGACTTCTTCAGTTAAACCAAGCTTTCTGATAGTGGATGCAGGTATTAGATTGATACTTGCCCCAAGATCACATAAAGCTGTCTTGGTGCAATTACCCTCTAATGTGCATGGTATCATGAAGCTCCCGGGATCTTTAAGCTTTTTTGGGAAGCTTTTCAAAATGACTGCACTGCATTCTTCAGTGAGGAGAACTCTTTCAGTTTCTCTCCAATCCTTCTTATGACTCAAGATCTCTTTCATGAACTTGGCATAAGAAGGTATTTGCTCAAGTGCCTCTGCAAACAAAATTTTTATTTCAAGAGTCTTGAGATAGTCTGCAAAGCGAGCAAATTGCCTATCCTGCTCCTCTTGGCAGAGTTTTTGAGGATAAGGCATTTTGGCTTTGTATTCTTCAACCTTGGTTGCTGCAGGTTTATTTCCTACAGAGGTTGTTGGAGAGGCCTTTTTAGAGGGGTTTTTATCAGCACTTGTGTGTGTCTGATCCCTCACTGGCATTTGAATGCCAGGGGTGGAAGCTGGATTGGCGTTGGACACCAACTCCTTACCTGTTCCTGGCGTTTGAACGCCAGAACTGAGCTTCCTTTGGGCGTTTAACGCCAACTCCTTGCTTGTTTGTGGCGTTTGAATGCCAGAACTGAGCATGGGTTGGGCGTTTAACGCCAGCTCTCCATCCTTTTCTGGCGTTTGAGCGCCAGAATCATTCCTCTCTGGGCTCTTACTGTCCTCAGAGGGATTTTGGATGATATTTTGCTCATCCTCTGTCAGTTGTTCTTTCCTTGACTTTCTACTGTTCTGAAGCGAGGTATTTAATGTTTTCCCACTTCTTAATTGAACTGCTTGGCACTCTTCTGTTATCTGCTTTGATAACTGTTGTTTTGTCTGATTCAATTGTGCCTCCATATTTTTATTAGCATTTTTAGTGTCTTGTAGCATCTCCTTGAATTCTGCTAGCTNNNNTTTTATTTAATTAAAAATAACCGAAAAAAATGAAATAAAATAAAGTAAAATAATTAGAAAATAAAGTATAGATTTCAAAAATTAAAAGGAAAAGAAAATAAAAAAAATTTTGAATGTTGAATTGACTAGTTAATTGAAAAGATTTGAAAATTTTTTAATATGATTTTTGAATAAGATTTTAAATTTTGAAAAGATTTGATTTTTAAAATAAAAATATGAATTTTTAAAGGTAATTTTCAAAAAATCAATTAAAATAAAGGAAAAAGATATTTTTGAATTCAATGAGGAAAGAGAAAAATAATAAAAAGACACAAAACTTAAAATTTTTAGATCCAATGCTCCTTATTTTCGAAAATTTTGGAGGAAAAACACTAAGGAACACCAAACTTAAAAATTTTAAGATCAAAACACAAGGAAGACTTAAGAACACCTTGAAGACTCACAAGAACAACAAGAACATGAAGATAGAACACTAAACTTAAAATTTTTAGAAAACCAAAATAAAATTTTCGAAAACTAAAGAAAAATCAATAAGAAAACACCAAACTTAAAGTTTGGCACCAGATTTATTCAAAGAAAAATTATTTTTGAAGAAATTTTAAAAAGAAGATAGCCAATTACCAAGAACATAAGCACAACGCTCTATCCAATTGAGCTATAATATTAACATGTTGTAATAAGGTATTTAATAAATAAAGATTTTTTTGAAAACTGATATTTTGAAAAAGCACAAGAAAAACAAGAAAAGACACAGAACAAGAAAAACTAAAGATCAAACAAGGAAAATAAACAAGAATAACTTGAAGATTAGGAAAGAACAATGAACACAAATTTGAAAATTTAAAAGAAAATAAAAACATGAAATTGACACCAAACTTAAAATATGAAACTAAACTCAAACAGAAAAACTCAATTTTTAGCTTATAAAAATTTTCGAAAACAATTAAAAAGAGAAAATAAGGATTTAAAAAAAAATTCAACCAAAAACAATAATAGAAGACTCTAAACCAAAAAAAAAATTTCCTAATCTAAGCAACAAAATAAACCGTCAAACAATCCCCGGCAACGGTGCCAAACACTTGGTGCACAAAATTGTGATTCACACTTTTCACAACTCCGCACAACTAACCAGCAAGTGCACTGGGTCATCCAAGTAATACCTTACGTGAGTAAGGGTCGATCCCACGGAGATTGTTGGCTTGAAGCAATCTATGGTTACCTTGTAAATCTTAGTCAGGAGATTAATTATGATTATCAGTTTGAATTGCCAAAAATAAAGGAACATGAAATAAATACTTGTTATGCAGTAATGGAGAATATGTTGGAGTTTTAGAGATGCTTTGTCTTCTGAATCTCTGCTTTCCCCCTGTCTTCTTCTTCACGCACGCAAGGTTCCTCCTATGGCAAGCTGTGTGTTGGTGGATCACCGTTGTCAATGGCTACCATCCGTCCTCTCAGTGAAAATGGTCCAGGTGCGCTGTCACCGCACGGCTAATCATCTGTCGGTTCTCACTCATGCTGGAATAGGATCCATTGATCCTTTTGCGTCTGTCACTACGCCCAACCCTTGTGAGTTTGAAGCTCGTCACAGTCATTCAATCCCTGAATCCTACTCGAAATACCACAGACAAGGTTTAGACTTTCCGGATTCTCAAGAGTGCTGCCAATGGATTCTAGCTTATACCACGAAGATTCTGATTAAGGAATCCAAGAGATACTCATTCAATCGAAGGTGGAATAGGAGTGGTTGTCATGCACGCGTTCATAGATTAAGAATGGTGATGAGTGTCACGGATCATCACATTCATCATATTGAAGTGCGAATGAACATCTTAGATAGAAACAAGCGTGTTTGAATAGAAAACAGAAATAATTGCATTAATTCATCGAGACATAGCAGAGCTCCTCACCTCCAACAATGGAGTTTAGAGACTCATGCCGTCAAAGAGTACAAAGTTCAGATCTAAAAATGTCATGAGATACAAAATAAATCTCTAAAAGTTGTTTAAATACTAAACTAGTAACCTAGGTTTACAGAAAATGAATAAGCTATGATAGATAGTGCAGAAATCCACTTCTGGGGCCCACTTGATATGTGCTGGGGCTGAGACTTGAGCTTTACACGTGCCTAGGCTGTTTCTGGAGTTAAACGCCAGGTTGTAACCTGTTTTGGGCGTTTAACTCCAACTTGTAACCTGTTTCTGGCGTTTAACGCCAGAATGCAACATGGAACTGGCGTTGAACGCCAGTTTATGTCATTTATCCTTGAGCAAAGTATGGACTATTATATATTTCTGGAAAGCCCTGGATGTCTACTTTCCAACGCAATTAAGAGCATACCATTTGGACTTCTGTAACTCCAGAAAATCCATTTTGAGTGCAGGGAGGTCAGAATCCAACAACATCTGCAGTCCTTTTTCAGCCGAGGTAAGCATCAAAGTGGTCCCCGAAGTTATCCTCGAGGATCAAAGTAATCCCTGAAGTTAAAAATTTGTCTAGATCGTCCCTGAAGTTGATCTCCGGTACTCATAGTGGTCCTTCCGGTGAATTTCGTCCAGCTGGCACAACCGGAAAGCTGACCTGGCGTCGTTGGTGACACGTTAGCAGCCCAACGGCTAGCTGACATGGCCTAGTAAACATTTTGGAGTCAATTTGGTCCCTAATTTTAGTTTAAAAACCCTAACCCCCAAATTGACTCTGTTCTCCTTTCTTCTCCTTTTCACCGCATGCCTTAGAAATCCATAGCCTCGATCAGAAGGCAATAATGATGTAATAGGCACTAATGACATTGATATGACATTAGGTGACTCAGATATTGTCGATATCTGTGTTGCCCAATGCCAACAATACCTCCCCTTCGAACTGAGATGCTTATGATGTCCTGTTTGAATAGAAATTTTAATAACCAAAGTAGTTTAGTGTAAGAAGATACAAGGTGATTATACTGTGCGCAAAGAAACCATTTTCAAACTGTCATAAATATAACACTAACCTCATTGTTGGAGTGGCTTGTTACATTTGGTCGAACAGAAGCAGCGAGAGCTAAATGCTGTTCCCAGGGCAGGGCATATACTGATCATCCTGCAACCAAATGAGACAGTTGAGAACTTAGACTTCCTTGCATATTTTAAAATGGTATTGTTTAATCACATTATTATTTTAACCAAAAAGCGGTTAATTGTTCAAGCAGACTTGTCATTCCAGTAACTTTTGCTTCTTTTCATAAATGATCAACACAAGGAAACTTTACATGGGATACAACTACAAATACAATTATGTCAAATTGATTGCTTTATTGATTGAAAAGGTCGCCTAAAATTTGATAAAGTAGATTTATGAAAACACTGACTATATTACATACCTAAACAGAAACAAATTCAGACTACAACTATTCTATGCTATGTTGGTGACATAGTTTCCAGTAACAAATTATACCACTCAAGGACATCTCACTAAAGAATTTCAAACCAAGGATGTGACCAAGATAAGTTGGTTGATCAGGCAAAAGGTGTCTTCATGTCACAAAATATCTCTGAAAGAGATTAGTCACTAAAATTCAAACCAGCAAAAAAAACTAATGTTGGAAGTAAAATGGAAGAACTGGTTTATGTTGTGGGATAACAAAAAACATTGTCACTAGTGGACCTTTCTGAATTTACTTTTTAGAGAGTAGAGCCTACCGCGGACTAGTAAATTTGACAACTCTCAGAATGACCCTACTGTTAATTAACAAAACAAATGGCAAGAATAACACATTTGATCCTCTGCACCTGTAGTTTTCCTGATATTTTAACAGTTTTTCCATTAGAACTTCTATTTAAATCTTCCGAAAATCTCTCATTAGCTAGTTGCTGAAGCAATGTCTCCATCTCATTGGGGCCAGCATCTGAAGTTTTTAACTGCTTAATGTGAACCACATCCATTCCTCCCATTTTTATGCCAACCACTATATGAGTACCATATTTCTGAATGAACCTGAAAAATCATGTCTGACTTAGTGCACACCCAGGTTCAAGGCAACAAAGAACACAAACTGAGGCTGTTCAATTAAGCACAAATACAGTTAAAAATTTCATGTGGAATCACAAAACAGGAATCAGCTTGCCCAATATATTGAAGAGGAAAGAATGATAACTTTCAAGGTAGCTAATTGACAGACAGAATCTGCTTTATATAAAATCAACAGGAAAGTTCAAGAAAAAGAAAGCTAAGACATGTTTCCAAATTAGATTCTTGTTTATAAATGAATACATTACACAAATTAATCATTGTTCATCATCAAAATCGGCAACTTGTAGAAGGCCACAGTTACTAATAAATCAGGACATCTAATAAGAGTTTATTCATAAATTCATCATTTGTTTATTCCTCCCTAGTCCCTTTCACAAATATAAATCTTCCATATTATTATAAGTTGTCAGTCTTGGAAATCAAAATCATCTGGTTTTAGAGTCTTAGAACTTTAACTCGTGAGGGCATCAAAGTGCTACTGCTACTTCCATGATTATTGAACCAAAGATATGTTGTCTTTTAAAATTTATATATTTCGATTTCTGCTAGCGAGGAAGTGTGGCTGCAAACAACATTTTAGTCAAATAGATTCCATTATCTTAACAATAACAACTTTATATTACCCGTATAGAGAACAATAACAACAATAGCAACAATAATAGAAAATTGAGGGGGGAGCAAGAAGAAGGAGAATTGTACTTACTCAGCAAGGGCAGCAGGGTTCCATGAAGTAGGAACTGCTCGTTTAACATCTTGAGAAAGAGTTAAGTGGGTTCTATTATTTGTATCCAACTCAACGTTATACAAAGTTATGAAGCAGCCATCAAAGGCTAGGCTTTTAGTGGAAGCTGCATCTTGCTTCCAGAGGAGAAGAAAGGAGAACAGAGTCAATTTGAGGGTTAGGGTTTTTAAACTAAAATTAGGGACCAAATTGACTCCAAAATGTTTACTAGGCCACGTCAGCTAGCCGTTGGGCTGCTAACGTGTCACCAACGACGTCAGGTCAGCTTTCCGGTTGTGCCAGCTGGACGAAATTCACCGGAAGGACCACTATGAGTACCGGAGATCAACTTCAGGGACGATCTAGACAAATTTTTAACTTCAGGGATTACTTTGATCCTCGAGGATAACTTCGGGGACCACTTTGATGCTTACCTCTTTTTCAGCCTGAATCAGATTTTTGCTCAGCTCCTTCAATTTCAGCCAGAAAATACCTGAAATCACAGAAAAATACACAAACTCATAGTAAAGTCCAGAAATATGAAATTTTCCTTGAAATTAATAAAAATATACTAAAAACTAACTAAAACATACTAAAAACTACATGAAATTTCTCTAAAAAAGTGTATAAAATATCCGCTCATCACATCACAAGACCTTCAATACAACCACGATAACAAATCACTCGCCATTACAGAGCTCCTCGAGCTTCACACTGAGTCTGATACAATACTCTCCAACGACCCAAACCTCTCCACTCTCTCCTACCATCTTTCCCGCCTCAAGCACCCCTTCGACCACATTATCTCCACCATTTCCTGCCACCGCCCTTGCTCCCTCTATTCCTTCGTCTCTCGACGACTCTCCACTCACTCCATCTCCAAGCTTCCCAACTCCATTGAGTCTGAAATCCAAGCATGGATTGGCCACAAGAGAATCCACTTCCTCTCCTGTCACCTAAATGACCATCTTGCCCCTGATAACTTAATCACTCAGTTGACTCAGTTCCATCAACGCCTCTCTGAGGATTTCAACAGCGTCTTGCAGGTCCTAGTTCTCAAGAATAAGATCTTCTCTTCACTCGAATCGGTTCTCTTCGACAGTAAGTGCTCCCTCAATGTTTGGGAGCATGTAGGGCTGGCTGTGGCAGCGCTGATTCGATTTAAGAAGGACATGTTCATCGGGCAAGTTTTCATGAGCGCTACCGTTCAAGCTCTGGTAGGTATGGGCTCGCTGCGTTCGATTGAGATTTTGTATTTTCTAATAAGGTCAATCAAGTTGTCGTTTGTGGATGAAATTGAATCAAATGGTGAGATTTCGAACATTGTTGGTTTTTTGGATTGTCAGGAGTTGGAAATAAAGGTTTTAGGGATGGGTTGCGTGCTTGAGTTTGGGTACTTTGGGAGGAAGGAAGTGGTAAAGGCCATGCTTAAGGAGGCTTTAGTAGAGAAGCTTGGGAAGCTACCAAGGTCAGAGCTTAGCAGAAATTTGATCAATTTAGATTACGAGAAGAAGAAAGAGGAAGATGAGAATGATTGTGATGAAGATAGAGAAGTTGGAAACGGAAAGAAGCAGAAGAGATTCTTGGAGGGACACCCTTTAGCAAGCTACGTAGTGAAGTTTGCATTTATGTTGGAGGCTAGAAAAGGATTGAAGCAGAGAGAAGAGGACATTTAAGCAGAAATTCTCGTTAGGGTTAGGGAGGCTTCTGTTTCTGATGCGAAAGCTACCACCATTGTTGCTAAGGTTTTGTGGGACACCTTCATATGTGTATCTGTAACTTCTAGGTCAACACAACGAGAATTACGTCAGATTTTCTTCATTAGGTCTGATGGATCTATATAAATAGAAGAATTCAGATGTCCAACTTTTAAATAGGTTAGGGTCTTGCAACAACTTATTGGCTAGTGACAGACCCTTAAATGAATTTCCTATTCGTGACGGATTAGTTTTTAACTTGTCGAATTGGGAGATACCGTGAAAAAAAAAGAGGTTAGAAATTTAAAAGTATTTTCAAATAGTTAAAAACAAAAATATCTGTGAGACAAAAAGTCAGTAATCTATTTATCCTTCTTTCTTATTATTTTTGTTGATTGAATCGTGTTTTATTAGGTACAGATTTTATCCACTTTATTAGATGGGTGCTCACGTTAATTAGAAAATAAAAAAATAAATCATATTATGTATAAAAAAGCTTAATTATTAAATCAGATTTTACACACACAATAAATAGCAATTGCTTTTTAACATATGCAAAAAGAAAAATATATCAAATGCTGAAACGAAAAGTTAAATACTAATAAATGCTCTATCTGCTATGAAGTATGAACGGGAATGAATCCTCTCAATTGTTGAAAAAAATTGAAGGAGTAAAGTATGACTTATAACCCTTCAATGCACTCTCTCTTATATTTTTTCTTGGTCTTACTTATAATAATTAATAATGAGAGATCATATTTTACTCCCTCTATTGTTAAAAAAAATTGATAGGATCCATTTCCAAGTATCAACTATGATTAGCTTGAATTGCCTCATCAATATACCGCTTATTATGTCTCATTTCGTTGGTAAAAGCTAAACTTGAGCTTTCAAGTCCCTGCCTCACATGTTTCAGTCTCATTAAGCATCCATGGATTTTAGACCTATCAATGGATCTCAAAGAAATCAAGAGAATAGTAAAAGAAGTAAAATGAAAGAGAATCGAACAACTAATTCAATAGTATATGAGAAATTGTGACTGAAAGATTGATTTGATTAACATTGGATGAATTCTAAGAGGATACCAATGAATGCCTTGTTCTTCAAATCTAAAGGAGAGAGATTCAAATGAATGTAAATTAACTCAATTCCATTCTTAATTTCTCTATTACAATAGGGTAATCTCTTATTTACATTCTTATTTCTGTCGCTAATAATTCACTAACTAATTATTACCTAATTATCCTTTTTTAGGGTCCCAAATAATAATGATTGGCATCAATAATTCACATCCAATCAACAATTGGAATCATTTTTTGTTATACAAGGTTATTCTAGAATATTTTTCTAAACTCATTATTACTAAAAATTGGGTTTAAGAGTATATATATGAAAAAAAAAACCAATTTCGATAATTATTTCGAAGGGTTAATTATCAATTCGATATCCAAAAATTTAGCTATTGACAAAAAGTCTCTAAAAGATGTTATCGACAAAATATCCTCTAAATGATTTGAAAATATGACAAAAAGAATCAATAAACATTATGTTTTTTATAATTAACAAAAAAATTTCACATTTAATAAACAATTTATTCATCAAATTTAAAATTTTGTGGTAATATTGGAATAAATATTTAGAAGATGCACAAAAAAATTCGAAGCAAAATTTGATTTCTAAATTTTTCATTTTATTTTTCAAAAAAATGTGATCATTCACAATAATTGGAATTCATTTTTTCAGCGATACAAACTTTAGAGTACTATTTTAATAGTTTACTCTTATCTCGAATTTCAAGAAGATTCCATAGAAGATGTCATAAAGATGACAATAATTTCTCATCAATTAATAAAATATCTAATAACTCATTTTATGAGTTTAATAGCTATATTATAACTATTATTCTCTCTTAAAAAATGAGGTTATAATATTGATTAGATATATATCTAAAGAAATGTGACTCGAAATATGATACTGCAACAAAGTATTAAGCAACTCATGTGAAGAGCAATTAATTTTCCTAAATCAACTAAATTAAAAAGATAATTTATAATTTTGGAATGACATAAGGAGAAGAGTTCATAACATCATAATTTTGTCACACATGTACTATTCTAAATACATGCACTTAGTTATAATCTCTAATTTAGTACCTCTAGTAATCCATGTTAACTTGATACTCAAAGTCCTGTAAATACAATTCTCTCTGTCTCCCATCAAAATGACAAACTCAAGATGTTGAGAACTTGAAATAAGAGGATGATAATAACATCATGTTTTCAAAACTTTTTTACAAATTTTATTTAAGTAACTCCTAAATTTAGCAAAAAAGGGATTTCTTTGTCAAATCTAAGCTCATATTACAACATTCAGTAAATGAGGAGCAGAAGATGGTAACGGGATGTAGGAGAGGGACAAAGAATTGCATGATACATATGGGATTTCCTTTGTTTATGTGTCTATTGTTGACATGAAGCAAGGTTCAAGGAAATAAAGTGACATTCAATTTGAAAAGGCAATATAATTATCGTGACCTGTGTGCTATATAATAGAAGGATATTTCGAAACGAAGCTACTCTTTAACGCGTTTTGTCTATTGCCATTCGCATAGATTGCGGGATATCATGTGCAGCACTCCATGTGCACTGTTAGAATAATCAGCAGCATCATCTGCATTTAATCACGAGTTTTAGGTAGATGTTTATAAACGTTCACATTGAAGCATGTTGCGCTTAGAATTTGGCGACCGACTTAGTTATTTCCCAAGCGATGTTTTTCTATGCACGTCTATCACATAATTATCATCAATAACACTTCGATACAAACCCAGTTTTCACTACAAAAGTCGACATTTCTTCCATGTAGAAGTATTTTAGTTTTTCTGTCACTTATTCACAGTAGGGGCGGCTATGCAAATGATTTTAGTTCAGTTCTCACAAACTATTTTCAGAGTTAAATAACTATTCACTTGAACAAAATAATAAAATAATCCTACTTTGAGTTTTTAACGCACTAGTCAGACAATTGATCCACCTAAGATAGTTGGTGTCTTTAATAAGGCTGGCCACTGTGATTCAGACTCAACTGTTTGGGTAGCATTGTAGCAACCAAACAAAAGCAGTAAAAGGAGGTGATTACCGTGGAAAAGTAGCATATTGATATTGGTTTGGTTTCATGAGTCATGAGTCATGGCCAACCCAACTATCATCATTATTAGGCTCCGCTTTTTGGCAAATGAAATTGCACCGGTAACTAAAAGAGCCCACTCACCACCCACCGCCTTTACACAAACTCACTATTCTTATTCTTGCTATTTATAATTCTATCCCTCTTACTCCTTTTTCACACTCTCTTTCTTCACTCCTCTTTCTCTTTCCTTGCAACAATGGAAGAAGCAAAACCCAACAAGGCGGCCCTGCTCTCATTCCTGGCCTTCTTCCTCTCACTCTCCGCAGCTGCCGCAGCAGCAGCCACTTCTAACTTCCAAACACAAACACTAACCGTCAACACTCTCCCTCACCCACCCATCCTCTCATGGCCCGAGTCCGAATCCAAATCCATCTCCGATTTCGACCCAGCCGAATCCGAAGCGGAATCCACCGCCATCTTCTCCCTGCAACTCCACCACATAGACGCTCTTTCCACTAACACAACACCACACCAGCTCTTCAACCTAAGGCTCCAACGAGACGCCGCCAGGGTCCACGCCCTGACCTCCATTGCCGCAGCTACCAACCGGACCCGTGCCGGGCCCCGTTCTCCCAGATCCGTTCCGGGTTTCAGCAGCTCAGTCATCTCTGGTCTAGCTCAAGGAAGTGGCGAGTACTTCACGCGCCTCGGTGTTGGGACCCCAGCCAGGTACGTGTACATGGTGCTTGACACCGGAAGCGACGTCGTTTGGCTTCAGTGCGCGCCATGCAGAAAATGCTACCAAGAAGCCGATCCAGTTTTCGACCCATCTAAATCCCGCACCTTCGCGAAAATCCCCTGTGGCGCCCCTCTCTGCCGCCGCCTTGACTCTCCGGGATGCAACCGGAACAAGGTCTGCCAGTATCAGGTCTCCTACGGCGACGGTTCCTTCACATTCGGTGATTTCTCCACCGAAACGCTCACATTTCGAAGGAGGAGGGTTGCGCGCGTGGCACTCGGGTGTGGTCACGACAACGAGGGTTTATTCGTCGGTGCCGCTGGCCTCTTGGGCCTGGGTCGTGGAAGGTTATCATTCCCAGCTCAAACCGGACGCCGGTTCAACCAGAAATTCTCTTACTGCCTCGTTGACCGATCCGCTTCTTCCAAACCATCTTCAATCGTTTTTGGTGACGCTGCCGTTTCTCGAACCGCTCGGTTCACTCCGCTTCTCAAAAACCCTAAGCTTGACACCTTCTACTACGTTGAGCTTATAGGTATCAGCGTCGGCGGCACTGCCGTTCGCGGAGTCTCCGCCTCGCTCTTTCGGATCGACGCCACAGGGAACGGTGGCGTTATAATCGATTCGGGTACTTCAGTAACCCGCTTGACCCGACCCGCTTACATCGCCCTGAGGGATGCTTACCGTGCCGGAGCCTCTCATCTGAAGCGTGCGCCGGAGTTTTCGCTCTTCGACACGTGTTACGATCTGTCGGGGCAGACTTCGGTGCAGGTTCCGAAGGTGGTGCTGCACTTCCGAGGTGCTGACGTGTCGCTGCCGGCTTCGAACTACATGATCCCGGTGGACAACAGTGGCAGCTTCTGCTTTGCGTTCGCCGGAACGATGAGCGGGTTGTCCATTATTGGCAACATTCAGCAACAAGGGTTTCGGGTCGTGTACGACCTTGCGGGGTCTCGGGTCGGGTTCGCGGAGCGAGGGTGCGAGTGAATGAATCCTGGGAATATCTTTTTCCCCTGTTTTATTATTATTGTTTTTAATTATTATTATATCTTAATTAAGTTCTGGAAATGTTAGATTAGATAAGGTAGATGAAGATGGGAGGAGAAACTAAATGAGAATGTCTGTAGTTTCTTCCACCTCTCTATTCAGATGTGCTTTGTTGTTGTTCTTTTTACCCTTAGTCTTACCGATTTGAATATAAATATTACTACATTCTTATTCGAGGCTAATGTACCAACAACAAGCATTCAGCATTCAGTAATCAATGCTTGAGATGATATAACCATTGCGCATTAGCACTTTAGCAGCATGCTTTGGCGCATGGCAAATAGTGTTGTTGAAATAATGTGTTAGTTCTAGACTTCTAGCTCCACAGCAAATATCATTTTCAATATACTCACATTTAGCTCTTATAGTAAGAAAAATATAACACATGAACACAGTAAGTTGGGGATGTGAATTTCGTGTTTAGCTTGACATAGACCCGTAGTTAGTTTCATAACACATCTTAATCGATTATTTATGGAGTAGTGTGTGTGTTGTTTTGCACTTGAATGAAGCGATGTGACCATGACGAGCACGCGTGGACCGTCAATCACGTACGGAAGAGCACTGTCTTGTCTTATTTTGCCACGCTGGCATCTTTTTCATTCGTGAAGCATTTTATTTGTTGTTTTCGATTACACGTGTAGTCTTCAAAGATATGTAAATGATGAATCCAATAAGCAATCTGCATGGCAATTGAAGGGAATTTTGGAATTAATAAGGTCGGTAGATTATGCCTTATTAAATCAGTCATTTCATCTATTTCTATATATCATATACAAGTTTTTCTTCTTCCAACTTATGCTAATAATAAAATTATTAGATGATTTCTGTAGAAGGGAGAGAATCATGGTAGAGGTCTTTCTTTGATAAATTGAGAGAAGTTAGTTGTTTTTAAGAAGGCTGGTAGACTGGATATTAAAAATATTGGCTTGATAAATTTATCCTTTCTTGACAAGTTAGTTTGACATTTTTTTAAATATTCAGATAAATTCTGAATTCAAATAATACTTGTTAAATATTTTAAGAATAATCATGGTCTTCAATATCATTATAGTAGTAAATTCTATTTTTGAAAAAGTATTGTTGAGACTTTCAATCAGATTAAAAATAACTGTTCTTGGTGTATGGAGAATATGAATCAATGAATCTAGTATGACTCTTGAATTCTTTCAGGTAAGTTTTGCAATGTAATGTCTTAGATCCATATCTTCAACAATACAGAATTAACTATTAATCAGATTTTAGAGAATAGAAGATGGCTTTTTGAGAGATTAGCAACTCCTCTCTTTCATGTTCTTGTAGATTTGCTGAATAATCTCAACCCTCAGCTTCAAACTGGTCAGTCTCCGGGTTGGGCTTGGCGGGTTTTCTCCTCTCATGAGTATTCTGCCAAAGATGGTTACTTATGGCTCTTGGGGAATAAAATTAATTGGAACACGCGAACAAATTGTAATTGGCTTTAGAGAAGCAAACTTCTTGAAAAAATAAAATTTTGTATCTGGTTGTGTTGTTTTGATGTCCTTTCCACGGCTTCCATGAGATTCAAAAGGGGTTTGGCTTTCTCAGAGATTTGCTCCCGCTGTAATGAGCATGCTAAATCATTGATCCATTGGTTATGGGATTGTATTAGGGCGAGAGATGTCTGGACACTTGTTGATCCGTCTCTTTTTTATTATGTTCGGAGCTCGACATCTCCTTTCTGGATTCAAGATACAGTTCACAAAGGGGACTATATTTTGTGCAGGTGCTTGGTGGTTATGGCACACAAGAACAAGGACATTAGTATTTTATCTGGATGTCTTTTTGGCCGTTAAAAACTGTTTCTCTGCTTATGTTGGCGATGATGGTGATCTAATCTCGAAGATTCGAGAAATGATTCTTCTTGATTGGGAGATGGATTTTAGTCTCATTTTGTGGGAAGGCCAAGTTGCAGATGGTTTAGCAAAATTAGTTGCCTTAGGATGCTATGATTATGTGAAATTCTTATCTCCAGTGCCAAAGATTGTGGATGCTCTTCAGCAGGATCTGTTAGCTCTTTGAGC